>NC_141761.1:18750080-19353830 GCF_982258835.1 Parasteatoda tepidariorum | reverse complement strand
TAATAACATTTAAAATAAGGTATTTATTTCTTTTCTAGTAGAGGATAGTCTATTTTACTCGTGTGTCAATTAATACTAATAATATATTGGATTTTTTGTTAGTTAAAAATAGTTAAGTAAAAAATTTTACAATTGACCCTACTCTCCCCTAGTCTTTAAATGTTTTTTTTTTTTACTTCCGGCATTAAATTTGGTATTTTTTGTTTCATACATAAAACTCTTCTTTTAATAAAACAAAATTAATTACTTAATTTGTTTAATCCTCACTAATACTGTCTAAAACGAATCGTATTTAAATAAACTCACAACTTTTAAATACATTTGTAGCAGAAATATACATTTTTCTAATGAATTAACCGGGAGGAAAATTGAGATTTCTAATTCAGTAGTTCTCAATTTTTTCAAACTACGGAACACTAAAAAATCGAACTTTTTACAGCTGAACCCTGACTTATAAAATAAAAATAAAAAATCATTAGCAAGTAAGCATAAATGCTAACAAAAAAATAAAAATAAAACTACAAATAAATTTAGGAACGTTTAATGTGAAAAACGAAATTTTTTTCACTGTTTCATCACAGTCTTAAAATTAGTTTTTATGTTACAGAATTGAATTCCCAAGTCTGCTGCGGCTCTTAAGTTAGTAGTTTTAGAAGCAAGCACAAATCAAATTGAATAAAATAAGTTCAATAATAGAGTTTGAAAACTAACTCTTATAGACTGTGAGAATGGTTATAGGAGAAAAATAATTCCTTATACCTGAAATTGGTCATTTTATTTTGAATTTTAAAATTTGATGAGAAATGCTGATACATTCATTTGTAAAGAGCGCATCATTTTAAGCAATTCATTCAATATATTGGAGGAAAAAAATTAAAAATAGATAATAAAATAATAACATAATTTCATGAGAATAACATAAGTATTAAATAAAGTATAGATTATTAGTAACAGGTTTCAAAAATAACTACTGCTTAAAAAAAAGTTCTAACTTACGGAACTCCTGTGACCTTTCCACGGAACTCTAAGGTACCGATAGTTTAATCAACATTTTTCGAACAAAATAGTGAATTGATTTATACCTGTCCAACTTCATCCAGAAAATCTCGAATGAAGAAAAGAAGAACCTGACATTTAATTTTGTTCTCAGTGAGTGAAACCCATTAGGAATGTTTTGATTTTGATAGATGATACTGTTGCGTATGTTGGTCTGGAAAATATCGAATACTGGTGAACTTTACCACAAACCGTAACTGACAGGGATATGAGAGCTGCTTTGGACATTCCTACTCCATTAGCCCGACTTCAGAAACCTGAGACCCAAGAAGATAAGATGAGTAAATCTTTTTCTTTCCATCCCTTCATTTCACTTCTTTTATCACTTCTTTTTTTTTTAACCTTCTTCACGCAATTCACACTATAAATCTTTTTGCCACTTCCGACTTTTGATAATTCGGAAGAATGTATTTGTAGTGCGTATAATCTTCAATTGGATAAAAAAAAAAAAAAAAAAACTGAGGATCAATTGGATAAATAAATTTTTTTTTTCTAAGTCTGTCTTTGACTCATCCTGAAAACAAATAGTTTTGACAATGCTCTCAAGTTAATAATTTTTTTTAACAACAAAAATTTCTTGCATTATTGTTCAGGGAGTCATTAGTTTTTCACTGGTTTGGTTTATTCTGGCATTTTACAAGACTAATTTAAGTTAAAAATGAGCTAGATTAACATCCTATAAGGTGAACCACATTCGAATCTTAGAGATGGCTGGTTGATACGAATTCCGCACCCGGCTCGCACCGACCACAGTGCTGACGTAAAATAACCTCAGTGGTAGACGGATTATGGATTAGAGTCCCCTTCTCGTTAGGCTAACCGTGGGAGGTTTCTTGGGTTTTCTTCTCCATGTAACGCAAAAGCGGATTACTCCATCAAGAAGTCTTTCACGAAGGCAAAATTTCCCTCAATACTCGATTCAAAATTACAAGGTTACGGAGTTGAACATTAGTAGTCGTAAACCCAAAAAAATTTGAACCGGCTGTTTAACGTTGGTTATAAAATATAAAATAAATTATTAACATCCTGAAGGACTCTAGACTAAACAGATATTGCAAAATAAATATTCTTAAAATAAAAAAGGGTTATAAAGTTACATTTTTTGGGGGAGTCTTAAAATGTTATAGCGTCTAGTATGGTAACACCAGTCTTCTTTAGTATTTATTAATTGTTGAATAAAATCAATAATAATAATTAATTTAATAAAATAAATTAAATTAGTAATGAATTAAATTATTAATAATAATAATAACTAACAGTATTTGAAAAAAGATATTAAATTCACAGACTTATGCAAAAGATGAATATGAAAGAAAATATGCCCTTAAGCAACTATTTTGAATTTTTATTTGAGTCAAGTCAACTTGAGTTTTAAGAATTCAGGCATGTTTCTCGCAAATAACTTTTGTTTGGTTAAAGAGAAACATAAAAAACAAAAACACGTAGTATGAGAAACGTTTGCTATTTAGTTCAAAAGTTTAAATCTGCATTGGTAATAACGGAATAGAAAAATCTTTTGCTCTAGCTATCTAATTCTTTATAACCGATTAGGGTTAACGATCTTCCTATTAGTTCGTTCTAATAAACGGAATATGCTCTCCTCTGTTTAATTGAAAATCACTTTGCACACGCTCTTTTAAATTGTTAATCAGATAGAAATAAATAATTAAAATATGACGTGTATGAAGGCAAGGAATTTGAGTTTTAAAGGTAATGCAAAACTAAAATTTTTCTCGTCACTATCTTCACATAAAATATGAACAGTTTTTAAAATGTTAATAGATGTAGCACAAAGACTTTTTGGTGTCCGAACTCATAAAAGACCATAAAAGAAACTTATCTTTTGCATAGTAATAAGAATAATATTAGATTAAAATAAGGTTCCCGAAAGGTCTCAATAATTTTAATATCATCCATATATCAGTAAAAGTCATGAAAATAAAAAATAACATCTGACAATTGTAACCCTAGAGTGCAACTCTGTAATTCTCAAACGTTGTTATTCCCGTGTCTAACTCTGTTACTCGCTAGCCGTAAATATTCGGTCACCAATTGCATATTGAAGGGAAGTGTTGCATAGTTTCATACATAAATATTCGGTCACCAATTGCATATTGAAGGAAAGTGTTGCATAGTTTCATACCTATAGAATATCTTTGTAAAGAGACTATTTAAAATTTTCAAGTGCAAATTTTTCATTTTAGGAGAGCAAATTTTTGTGACCAAACTATTGTTGTTCCCATACATATCTTTATTAGCAAAAAAGAAATACTTTAACTTTTTTACTCTTAATTTTAGAAAAGAAAGAGAAAGAACTTGTTTGTTCAATACTAAATTCGCTTTTTTTTTACTGCAAAATGAAGTTTTGTGAAAATAGCTTTGAACCGTTTGAATTTAACGAAATAGTATTTACAATGATTGATGATATAGTTAAAATACGTTATAATTGGAGCAAAATCTCATGTTTGAAAAGATTTACGAAACATAAGTCAGTGATTCCTCTTGCGACAAAATCTCATGTTTGAAAAGATTTACGAAACGTAAGTCCGTGATTCCTCTTATTCCTTCCGTGATTCCTTCAGGATGCAAAAATAAAGTTATAACGTATACCCTGGAAAGTGCAATTTTCCGTCACAGAAAAAAAATAGAAGCAGTGGCACTGTTTTGTGTTGGTCTAGGAAAATTTTAGAAGAGAAATAAACAAAAATATTATTTTCACCTCTGTATTAACATCAAAAGGATAAAACAATTCAGTGAGCATCAAGTCTTTTCCTTAACGGAAATATTTGAGATGTTGTATTTAAATTAAAACCCTTGATTTTTCAAATACAACTCTTACCTGTTTTGTCTATCCATACTAATAAAGGTGCATATGATTTAAATGGATGCATATTAAGCAAAGAATTAGTTATTCGAATATTACAGATCATTTGTATCTTTTTTTTTTAAATCTTGAACACTTCTCCCCTCCTCTGTCTACGAACTATTTTTTTAAAAATATTGCTTAAAATGCACGAATATGCCGTCTTTTAACACTTTCAGAGATACTATAAGTAATAAAATACAAAATATGTTCATTAATTTTGTGTAATGTTTCAGGCTAAACTATTAGAAATGATTTTATTAGAGAATTTACAACCTTTTTAGTTTATTAACCTTTCTTTTAAATTGTAGTCACTTGTGTTGTTGTGGCAAATGTTTCTACCAGGAAACGCCAAGAATCCAAACTTTTTTCTCGAAATTATTTATAAATTATATTTATAAATTACATTTATAAATATTATCTAAATTATATCCAAATGATTTAAAGTAAAATTTTTTACATTTGTTTCGAATTCATTATATAATTAAAAAAGCGAAGAAACATTTAATAAAAAAACTGAAAGATAGACGAAAAATAAGATTTCTGTCAAAAACCCAGTGAGAGTACGCCCATTTTCTGTATACTCATTACATCACTTGTTGTCACTTGAAATAAAAATATTTTTCTTCAAAAGCAAAAAAAAAAATTATTAAGAGACACAAAAAAATATACTGAAAACTTACAAGGTAAATAAAATCAATGTCAAAAACAATTTCGTTTGAAACAAAAAATAACAGGTATTTTTTAAATAAACTTAAGAAAATTGCTCGAAGAACAACTCGTACAACGAATACGCAATCAATGTTTTAAGGCATTGTATTTTATTTGCGTTTTTACTTAATAAATTACTTAATGAAAATAATTGAAAACTAATAATTATTAATATAGTTAGTCCAATTAGGATTTTTAAAACATCAGTAAGGATCAGAAATTTTAAGTATCTTTTTTATTAAATATACATTAAAAAAAAAACATTTTCTTTTTCTTTTATCCTAAATTATATATATTGAGAAAACAAAATTTGTTAAAACCCTGATTTCACTACTCTGTTCGGTTAAACTTCTTTAAAACATATTGCATCCACCATACAAGAGGAAAAGGAACGAAATTGATTAAAAGTCAGTTTCCCTGCATAACACTCTGCGCAAAGTTGCTTCCGCTGAAACCGGCAATTTAGTTACAAATTTCTGCAGAGAAGTTGAATTACGATGTTTCAAAAGAACCAGTCGAACAAATCGTGAACGAAATGCGTGAAGGAAAAAAAACATTAAACCTCAATTAATGATTATTTCATAAAATAATTAGATCTTCGTGGGTTTAATAAATTAGTTAGTTGCAGCAAAATGAGTATGTAATTAAACTTATTTTTACCAAAATTTTTTATGCTAACCCAGACATTGAATAAACAATAAGAAATAAACTGTGTTTAAAAGAAATTAAATATTTCAATAATATTTTTTCGAATTATATGAATAAAAATCAATTTAAAACATTTTTTTTTTTCAGATTACTATCAAACGAAATTTATTGTTATAAATTTAGATCATTAAAACTGTCACCAAGGGAAAAAAATAAACTGGTTAATCCAGTTTTTCAAATATTTTTTTTTTTTGTCATAACAAAATTTTAAAATAATTATTACTATGATAGCTAAATTGGAGAAACATAAGAGAGAAAAAAAGAACATAATTATTAAATAAGTTTTTAAAAGTTGAAAAATCGATTACTTACTAAAAAGTAAATATCTAATTATATAACGAATGAAATTATTAAAGCTTATGATTCAGATGAAAGGTTTCAATATCAGAATTTTTGAAATTTATATTTATTTATTTTTACCGAGTTTGTCAAAAATTGTCTGTAACTTCATCATCGTTTGGTGCATTCGTAGAATTTTAATTATTTTCGCACTTTTTTTATTTATGCAAATTATTTAAACATTTCCAAACTCTTATAAAGTGGTAATAGAGTAAACAGTTGGAATTGTAATTACATTTAATTATAATAAGTACATTAATTTTATAAACTTTCATGTAGAATAGTTTTATTTAAACTTGATAAATTCCTACGCATTTTTCTTTTATTTTGACAAAAAAAAATTGTATAAAAATTTCCACTTATTAAACTTTTGAACAATATTTCTAAAACAATATTCATTGTATAAATATTATATCTTACTTCTACCAAAAATTACTTCTTAAGTATTAATTTTTTTTTAAAAGAAAAAACATCCATTTTATTTCTGTTTCAATAGTCAAAATTTAATTTAAAACTTTTTGCTCACAAATGAACAACTCAATAATTTAGTTCAATTTCGTAGATATGGTTGGGAATAGATGGAACTTTTATGAACAATGTAGAAATTTTTTTATCGTTTGAAAAAATTTTAACAAAAAAATTCTTAACTCACCCGCTTGAACTTCACTCTGTATCCACAATACAGGAATTATAATAATTATCGTCTGCAAAGTTCTCAACAAAGTTATGGCGCGAAAATCCACGTTCCATGCCATGATTCAAGAGTTTCTACATGTTAACGAGTATCCAACCGAAAGGAAAACTGAAGAAGATGGGAAGACGACGTGAAAAGATACACCTACAGAGGATAGCAGAACACTTTCGTCTGCAATTCAATACTTCTTGACTCTCCTCCTCCAGTTCACAATGAATCTGGCAACAGCTACTTCATCGACGCGCGCCATCTAACGACAAGCATCGGAAAAAGCAATCTGAAACGACAAAATGTGTGTTCTCCCGTTCGCTTTTTTTTTCATTTTTACTACAAAAAACTAAGTGTGATGCTGATTTTTATCACGGTCACAGTCATCAAAATGAAAAATTTACCGAATGAAGGCAGTTCGCAGAGTCATCATAAGCATAATGGCTTTTTTTCTCTTCATTTTCAAAGAATTTTTTCCGAACGCTTACAGAAATATGTGCATCATGTTGCCAAATTTTAGGACAAAAGTTATATTTTTTTTTATTTATTTCGCTTTTCTGTTGTTAAATAGGAATGCGTAAATTTTTTTTTTCTTCTTAATTACAGCAGTCATATAAGTTTAAATATTATTTCAACTATGTTGCGTTTTTACATTATTCCACGAAGCTGGTAAAGACATAAATTTAATGAAAATGTTTTTATGTTTTTATAATTTGAATTTAAAAAAGGCGTCCTTATATTATCAAGACAAAATTTGCATCTCATATGCTTACTTTATTAATGGGCTTGTATTATTAATTTACACACATTCTTACTTACCCAGAAGAAACAAAGATGCTCCTAATATTGTCAATTTCAGTAATATTGGTAGTGCTGGCAATAAAGGATGATAATATTTTAAAAAGTTTTGAAAATAACCCTTATTTAGTGAAAATAAGCAGCTGTAATTTGTTTATTTATGTTTCCCGAATTATAAGCATTAAAATATTATGAACAAACGGAGAGAATGTCATGATATTTTAGTCCGTATCAATTCAAATAAATTATACAGCAACACGTAAACACAGTAAACCGTGATCCATTCAAATTGGCCACAGTTTACTGTGTTTACGTCCGCTAATTATAATAGACATTAAGTTTGAAAAGTAATTTATAATATTTGAAGTAAAAATGCTCTTTTAAAAATATTGCATTACATATTTTTGATTATTACAGTCATACATATTTGTAATAAATATTTATAGCTGCTTTGCGTTTCAGGAAACTTTTATCGGATAATTTGAAAAGTGTCTCGTGTAAGTATTTGTATCGATTTAGTGAATAAAAAAATATTTTTTTCAGTCTAAGTTTTTAATTTATTTATTTTGAAATTCTCCCAAGGAACTCCTAAGTTTCATGCTGAGTTTCATGGGTCATTGCATTAATAAATATTAGTCGAAAAGTTTCAAAGGCATTCATGAACCCCACATAGCACTAACTATATATGAATTATTTATAGCTTTTATTAGAGTATGTAAATGAAATATTAATAAACCCCCAGCATTGAAAAAAAAATTTATCTATGAAAAGTTAACTTTTAATTAAGTAATCAGATGAATTTTTATTAAAAATTCTTAGAACAGCAACCACACAAAACTAAACCTGTGCGTTTCGGGAAGAAAAAGTTTCCCTTCATCAGGCACACATAATTAACTACCTGAAATAGGGAGGCTTAACCCGAAAGACGTATCTTCAGGTTTCAGTGTAGGGTAAAAGTTATAATAAATATTCACGTGTACTAAATTAGTTTTAATTCTTCAATTCGTAATCAAAGTTTAACACGATGTTATTAAGAATAATTTTTCATTGCAGCAATGTACCATGAGGTCAGTTTTAAAAATCACGTTACATGGCGATAGCTAATTTTTACTTATTCATAAATGTATGTATGCACATTTAAACTGGGGAACTTTTTTTTGTGTTGTTTGAGATTTTTAAACAGATGGCTTTCACATTGCTGTTTCCAAACTAAATTTTTTTTTCTTTTACAAAATGATAGTTTTATTTTATTTTTTCTTGAGGTGTACAAGTTTTAAAACGTTTGCTACAACAGGCAGTAGCATAAATATTTCGACAAACTTCCAAGAGAGTTAGGGCAGCAATCAATGTCCGGAAATATCGTTATACGCCGCTAGCCGCGTATTACGACATTTCCGTGAATGGGCTCCTTGCAATTTTAATCCTGATTATGTGCCTTAACTCCCTTAGAGGTTTGTCGCAACCTTTACCTGACCCTTGTTATATCACACACATCACATATTTCTTTTAACTCCGAATTGGCGCATAGAGGGCTTCTATCATAGATTTTCATCTCATTATTCATGGTCAGATATTTTTCCTCTCTTCGCGTCTTTCTTACTGCTTTCAATTCGTTTACAATCGTCCTGCGTCTAGTATTTTTAGGTCTTCCTCTTTTTCTATTGCCCTGAGGGTTCCAATCAAAAACTTTACTTTTAATTTTCTAGGTTTACGTAGAACATAACCAATCCATTTCCATTTCCGTTTTTTAATTTCCAGATCAATTGGTTTCTGTTTTGCTTTTCTAAGGATTTCTGCGGTGCAAATTTTATAGTGCCACTTGATACGCAAGATTCTTCTTAAACAGCTGTTAATGAATTTTTATTGCAGTGCCATGCCTCAAATCCATTTAGTAGGACAGATAGAACATTAGTATTGCAAATTCTAAATTTTGCTGAGTTTATTCTTTTTTTTTCCTCTAGAATTTATTGAGAATATCGTAACTGCTTCGGGCTTTGTTTAATCTACTAAGTATATCTTCATCAGTTCCTTCTTTGTTGTTAATTATATTTCCAAGATACGCAAAACTGCTTACCTCCACTAGTTTACTATTTTCTAAAAATATGTCTTTTAATTGGATTAGGATTAATTTTTAAAATCTTAGTTATATTTTTCTTGATAACAAGCACCATTTTATTTGTCTATACATTTAAAATATTTGCGTCCCTGTTACATATAGCGTTTTTTAAATTGTACATTTAAGCAAAAAACAGCCTAAAAATGCCCTTTTAAAAATATATGTAGCTTTAGGAGCAAAATAAACTTTAGATTTGAAATCTCCACTCCCGAATTAAGCAAGATTAAGATTGTGTAAATGCAACAAAAGATTTGTACCCCAGTGTTATCTATACTCTTAGCTCAGATGATCAGCTCAAATCAGTGATGATAATTGATTTTCTTATAAATATCATAAATGATTAAAAAAAAAAACTAGAAATGCTTTGATAAATTGCTGAGTAATAACTAAAGTTTTAACTTAAAATTATTACATAAATATTCGATAATTCCTTTTGATAAATTCGAAATCTATCCCTTTTTTAAAAAAAATAATCATATATCTTGATAGTATTTAAATATTTCATAATGTATCTATCAATTTACGTAATTTATCAATCAATATTACTGATTAAAAAGAAATTAAACAAAACATAGAATGTTTTAAGTTTGAATTAAAAAAATTAAATATCCTTTAAAACTCCATTTAAATGCTTTGTCGTTTGTATAATTTTTAATTTTCGAACACCTGCTACATAATGCAGCTTTAAAGAATATAATTAATTATTTCTGAAAGATTTTTATTATTATTTTTTTCAGCCACTGAAAATAAATGTTGAACGATTAGTATTGTAAAGTTACAAAACGCTGTTTTCTATACAACGTTTAAGTAGTTTATTTATCAAAATATTAATCAATGATTTCATTAAAACTTAAGTTGACGATTAATTCTACCCGTCATTGTTGTTTTTTAGCTTGTTGTTGAAACCATACTTTTTTTTCTCTCTCAAATTATCAGGTAATCACAGTGGAGACTTTCTTGGGATTTTTTTCGGTCTTAAAAATGTTTGAAAGATGATAAAATGCAAAAATAAAACTCTAACAGAACAGGTATTAAACACAGTTTTTGCATTAAAAATTAAGACTCGCGTATTTAAACGAATCAGTATTTTTTTTCTTCCTGAAAATGATACAAAAATAATATGTTTACAAAATATTTCGTTCTTTTTTAAGTTTCAATTTGCAACAGTGGTTGAACAGCCAACCAAATTTTGAGTTTACGACTACCAATGTTCAACTCTGTACCCTTGTAAGTTTGAATCTGACCCAGAAAACAAGGGAACTTCTGTATCAAGTGTAGGAAGAAATTTGCTTTCGTGGAGCACTTTTGATAGAATTATATTATTACATGGAACTGCGATGCATGGAGAAGGCGTGTAGGCAATGGAAGAAAGTTAAAAGCTTCAGGAGCGTTAAGATTCATTCATCTGGGATAGTACGGCTAACCACTGCTGGTATTCTCAAGTTTTTTCACGTATTATTGGAATTAAGAAAGAGCAGACGATTTCATCAAATTACTTATAGAAAAAAAAACTTTAGGGCAATTCCACGGAAGTGTCAACTTTTAAGTGAAATTTTTTTTTTTTATAAATTGCATATTTTAATTTTAAAAATATGTTCAAAAATAGCCAAAGTCTACATATTGCCGTTTCATTTTTGATAATTTTAAATTTTTTGAATCTGGCAGCATTCTAATGTAATCACATGGCTGACAAGTGAATTGTTCACATTTGTGCTCAAATTGCTTTCTTGAAAAATACTTATAAAATAAAAGAAATGTATCCTTCTTTTGCAATATTTTGATAAAAATATGCATATGGAACAAAATTTAAACATTTTAAGTTTAATATATAAAATAAAAGTAACTTCTTTAACGTCATTCCGTCACATGTCTTAATAATGCATAAATTGCCTGAGAACGAAGATAAGATGTGACATTGGCAAGTTAGAAATAAAACATCTTCAGAGACAACCTAATTTTCAAACTGTTGAAATTTTTACTAATTCTTACATAAATATTAATCCTGTTTATCTGTTACATTCTGTTTATCATTTACATATTAACAAAACATTTTTTAAATGAAGGCTTTCTTCTACTAAACTTTTTGTCATTCCGTCACGGTCATTCCGTCACAGCAAATAGATGTTAATAACTGCTAGCCAACCTGAGGTTAAATTTCCAAATTCACATTTTACATTGCTTACACATTATACTAAAAGTATAAAATAGTTCAGAAAAATAATAGCTGCAAAATTCGCAGAAACTACCAGTTCTAAGCGGCATGCCAAAAGCTTGGTTGCCAAAATGTCATTCCGTCACGTAAATAAAAAGTTCGTAAAATTAAAAGTAAAAAAGATAGAAAATCCTGTTTTTTTAGTTTATGAAGCGCATTATGCCAATAATAATGATATGCATGAGAAATGTTTTTTTTTTACTTGAAATTAGATACATAGAAACTTCAATTAATTGTTATTTTGCAAGTCAAAATGTCATTCCGTCACATATGGAATTGCCCTTTATCCTATTTATTAAATGGTTTTTTAACAGAGTCATTCCACGTCAGATCAATCACTTTTGGACTGATCCCCCTCTGATTTTAATGAAATTTGGTGGAATAAACACTCATTATAAAGTAAACAATTCTAATAAATTTTAGATTTTTAATTTGAAAATTGTCCAAATAATGGACATTTGAAAAAATAAAATTTTCATTAAAAGCGACAAACTAGTACACAGATAAATGACTGTAACTTTTTTTCCCATTGTATCAGAAAAAAATTCAAAAACCATTGCAAAGCTAAAAAATAGAGCTTTCATTTGATACCTTATATGACCTTCTCAAGCTAGGTCAAACTTCAAAAGTGACCTGATTTGACCTTTGACCTGATAGTATGATAGTCTGATTTGACCTTTCAATGTATATCTCAAAACATGTGGTCTCAAAAAATTACGAAAAAAATATATTTTTTACGGCAACATTCTTCTACACATTTAAAAATTTATAGCCTGGAGTCTCAACAGGAGGTATATTAAAAAATAATAAAAGCGGTATGCTGTATAATTAAAAATGATATGTTGTACAGTACACACAGCAAATATTTCTTTCTTTTCTTGACAGAAATCATTTGAGTTTAATATTTAATAATGTAATACAAACATTTTGTAGCAAATCAATAGATTTGACACACAATTTTCATGATCACCACAATTTTTAATCAATATGCAAACAATAAATCTTTTAAATAAACAACTATGAAAACATCATCCTTTTTTTCAACCTTCTCATTTTTATGTTTTTATGAATGTCTCAAAGCATTTTCAGAATTTTTAAAATTAAAATGAAAGTAAAGTTCTACCTTTTCTTCAAAATATAAGATATTGTAGTCCTAAGTTACTGTGAGTCATTAACATTTACTAGCTTAGTAACAAATTTATAGATGTTTTAAAAATAACAATGAAGTTTCTTTATTAAATGAAAGTGAGTACTGTAAGCAATTCTGAATGGAAAAAAAATAAAAGACCAATGCACTTAAAGAAATAAAATTATATTTTGTAGAGATAAAAAAAAAGGAAAACATGAATCTTAAAAAGGTCAATTTTAATTATGTTTTGATCATTCGAAATTATCATCTGCTGTGAGTGCTAAAGCAGATGTTTGAATTTAAAATGCAAGCATTCTGACACTTTAGTTCTGTGTGTTTCTTTTTCTCTGTTTTTGCGCGTTTTTTTTTATTCGTTTATTTTTTTCATAACCAATAAGGATTTTCAAAAGACTCTTTTAGATTTCTATCATTTAGATTACGATTTAGCGAGCTTAAGGTTGATTTTGCTGTTTAAGATAATCTAACCACTTTCTCTGTAATGAAAAGTTTCATTTCACAAAATGGATTTTGAAAGTCAAATTTCTTGCGTTAACACTAGGTTTACGGACGTTTCTTATATACCTATCTCTACGGACACACGTCAATTTGACATATGAAAGAATTGTGATTCTTAATTTAATAAATTCAATTTAGTAGATTTTTATCCACCACTATTTCTAAATAATTCGTTGGCCTATATAATTCACCACTTCATATTTCAAAATTTACTTTGTTGTTAATTACCATTTTTTAAATTATTTTCGCGTGTCCGGAGCAGTTGGCATCTCTGCACTTAGAAACCAATGTATATGTATACTATAAGAAAAAAAATTGAAGATATGAGATATATATTTATGAAATATTCTAGTATTTTATGTTTCAATACTCGAACTAAGCAATTGAAACCTTCAAAATCTGACATCAATTGACATTTGTCTAAATTATGATCGCGTTAAATTGACGCATATCCGTAGAAATAGGTATACCACATAGATAATTTCAATATTTCAACGCTTTTGAGGTAAATAGTATTTAATATATATTTACTTCGATCAATGGTTAAAAGTCATTACAAGAGATAAAATAAAAATTCAAACTGATTTTGTAATTTTCCTTACAAAAGTCGAAATCCGTCAAAATGACGTGTCCCATAAACCTAGTGTTAATCCTCTGGTTAAAAATGACCACACCCGTGTCAAAAAGAATTTGAGAAAAGTACCACCTTGGATGATTAAAAAATGCCCAAATTTATCTTTTCAACAAAAAATATGCTCACTCTTGCCGAATATCTCTCTCGAAATTGCCATATTTCTCAGTTATAAATGAAACAGAGGAAAACCTTCGGTTGTTCAGCAAAAGTGATTCAGAAGAGGATGTTCAGAAGGAAATATGGAATGATAAAGACGCATAATTGAGAAGTTTGAACAATACATTACGCGCTTTAGGTGAATCTCCTGCAAAAACAAAAACATAAGGTTTTGGACAATGTAGTGAGAAAAAAATTTAAGAAAATTCTAGACGTTTCAAAAGACACAATTATAGTAATCGATAACGCATGAATTCTGTAACATTGTCTGATGAATCTATTATGATTTCACAGCTGAAAGAAAAATGTCAAGAAACAGACTCAAAAAGTCTCAAGCTCCAATTGCTAATAATATTGTCTAAAACTTGCAGTATTCGTAAAATTCAGGAAGAATTTAAAGCAACATTTTATATACCACGAAAATCTAAACTGATAGTTGAAGACTAGGATATTTTAACAAGTCCAAATCCTGTACCTGGGAAAAACTTACTGACAGCACAATTGCTCTGCAGGACATTTATTTAGACTTAACATCTCTTCGTCTACTAATTGTGTATTATGTGGGAAAGGTTCTGTAATAGGTGCATTCATCTCAAGAATCATCATCTTAAAGAATGTGCCGAAAAGTTTGGGAAATTTATGTGACAGACACTGACAAGCAAGATAGAAACTTCAAGACCTCCTAACTGGTTGATTAACTCTTACGATGTTTTAATTTTGCATCCTGATGTTTTATGCTATCTCCTTACTTAATGGGTTTGTCGTGTTAAGTGTGACAGCCACACAATCATCAATGAATTGTATTTTTCAAATGGTAATGCTCGAAATAATCTCATTCATAACAATTTGAACAATATCTCAAAGTTGTTACATAATTTAAGCCTGGTGTTTAATAATTCAACTTAATTAATCAATAAATAATTTTAAACTAGTCATTAATTTCTAAGTTAACTGAAATTATTATTTTATAAATGTAGTGCTATCCCCATTCCCTTACAGCAAGCCTAGACAGACAGTCTTTAGCAGGTCTGTAGGGATGTATGATTGGGCACCAGGTGCACGAGATCACACACATTGCTTCTGGGTGGTGGCTGGTAGTTTTCCTGCTCAATGAACCTGTGCGCAAGGCTTTCTGAGGCTCTGGGATTGCTAATAAACGTAAGGGTCGCGAAAAGTCGTAAACATGCTAAGCGGGTAGGTTGGCCACCTGCAGTGGTCAAACACCTCAAGTATGACTTTTGAATATAATGATGTGATTTATCATGTCCTTGACATTAATATCATGTAACTAACATCAGGTCATAAATATCTATGAGATCCCTTTCCCTGATAGATTAATGTAATACGTATGTGAATTACGTAAATAGAACATGCATAGTATTTTTCTTCGAATTTTATTATTTTTATTTGATTAAAACACAGACAATTGTTTCAAGAAATTTAAATGCAATTCCTTATTTCTAATTATGTATTTACTTAACCATCGTATTTAATTAGCATTTTACAGCATCAGATTTATCAATTAGCGCGTCTTTCTTCAAAACCGTTCATTTTCACCATTGTATGAAGCCAAAAACTGACTTTATTTCCAAACAATATTCGAATTCCAATAACTTGTTGCCCTTCACGTTTTACTGCATATTGCGAATAATACGTCCTGTATAAATACTCGAGTGCTACAGACAAAATATTACACAAAGCTAATCGATATCGTGACCAGAGCTTGCTCTTGGGGACGAATAGAACCTTTGTATGTATTTTAAACGAGGAGATGTTCAATGATGCATACATTCTAACACTGGAATGCATAATATCAACGATTTATCCCTTTGTAAACTTTCGAATTTCTACGTTTCCTATTTAATTCATTCGAGTTGCGTGTAACTTTGTGGGATTTTTTTTCATTAAATTCTTTTAAATATTTTGCTTTTAACATATTTTTAGTTGATCCAATCTAATGATAATCCAAGACATAGTCGCAATAAAATAGTCCGTTTTAACAGTTTTTGGTTTGCTAAAGAACGCAGTTTAACGAGTGTCACAGTGTGTTCTACAACTATCACGTTAAATATTTATTTTTCGAATCTTAGGGGAAAATGAAGTAACAAAAATATCAACTTGAAGGGTCGTAAAGTGAAATGTCAGGAAAAAAATGAAAAACGTTATCAGAATCTAACAAATCACTATTGATAAAGGTAGATTTAAAAAAAAGACATCAAAGTCAGCTTGATTGCTCTTTTAAACATGAAGGTAATTCTAATAATTCCCTTTCACCTCCTCTCAATTCTCTCCATCAATCAAATAGATATTGCTGCTTTTAATCTCGGATTCCTCATTAATGATTCGTCAGAATTTGATAACGTTCTTTTTTTAGTTCTTATGACACTTAAATAATAATGTATGATACCTATTATGCATATCTTCTACTTCACTTTTGACAAGCATTATTAAAACGTGCATTAAATACGGTCAATACGGAACACTTATGATTTATGGAGTATCGAAACACGCTTTTAAGACGATACTGATATTTCAGTCGCTCGTGCTTCAATAAGTAGACAAGATCGAACTTAAATTCGCACAATGCTTAAAAATAAAGAACAAAAACAGAATTTGCTTAGTTTAGTTACTATGGTAAAACTGTCAAAAAAAAATTTCCTAACTCAGTTCTCGATGAAAGTTTGTTTATAAGAAGAAAAAAGAATACTTAGAAAAGTAGAAGAGTAATGAAGAAAATAACGCTCTTTGAAGTTATTAGCAATAAATTAATTTAATCGAATGAAAAGGAGAAATAATGCAAATTAAAACTTTTTCATAACGCTCTTCTTTACAGAAACAATAAAGTAAATTTCAATTTTCTGTGAGATCTTAAATTAACAGCCGCTGCAGAAAATGACTCTAATCAAGCATTTATGAAAATTTAAAAGAGTGTAAAATCTGATATACTATCCAAAACTATTCAATCATTAAAGCGCATTTCAAAGTAAGTAACATTCTCTTTTTTCAATCAATTTTTAACAAAATAAAATTAAAAAATTCTTGGCAGCTCTCGACAAATTTGATTTAGGAAGTTTTAAATGTGAATTCGATTTAAAAAATCTAGTTTTGACCTTTGTTTGAATCGAGTTTTGAGTACCTTTTCATAGATAAAGGTTGACATTGTTTATAACTCTCTACACATTGACGACCTTCGGAAGCGATGTGAACACGCCTACCCTGACAGAAACGCCCACTGCGATTTGAACACGCCTACTTTGATGGATGGCCCACATTGAACAGTTGACTTGCTACTTGTGACTGCGACATTGCCCTCCTCACTCCGTTGCTACTCAGTCCCGATCACACACAACTTACAACGTATTCTCTCGACGGCTAAAGGCAACACGGGAGCGACCACGACCGTGAACTTAAAAAGCACGGTGATCTTGATACAGCTCTCCCGACTTCTCAAAAAACAACAATGAATCAAGTGTTCCCATATTCTATCCCATTCATTGAATTCTATCATAGATAAAATTCTGGTGGGGGAGTACTGTAGTGTATCTACCACTACAAAAATATAATTCCAATTCACTAGTATATAAGACATAAACTCGATTCTATATAGAGGTACATTTTCATAGATGAAGGTTGACATTCTCTGTAACAACTTTCTCCACATCTCCACAGTTCTTTTAAGTATATTAAATATCTTATCGTATAGAAAACCACTATTTGTAGAAAACAGAAATCTATCAAAATTTTCAAAAATTTAATGATTCAAAATTTAATAATAAGTAAATGGATGATACAAAATAGCATCTTAAACTACGGATAAATTTTATTCCCATTAGGTTTTTGATAAATTAAACGAAGAAATCAATTTTCGACGTCACATTACGCTAAACTAAAATTACTCAATTTAAACATTAAATACTTAAGTTTTTGTTCACAGAAAATATTAGTTTTCCAAAGACAGTAAATTTTAAAAGTTTTAGCGAAAGAAGATAACAATTTTTTTCCCCTCAAGTTTCGCATGTTATAAATTAAATCGAAAGTGCAATTTATTTCTGCATCAAATTTCTCTTCATTAAGTAAAAATTTATGTAAACTTAACTCTTTAAAAGATATGATAATAATGCGCTTGCTCTTGTAACTCGATTAAAAGCTTTGTTCGATAAATTCTCGTAATAGCTGAAAATAAAAAGGCTTATTTTTAATCCACAAAAAGAAAGACATGCAATTTATACAATAATGCGAATCTTTATAATTTAAATCAGTATTCTTTATTTAAGAAGTATCAACCGGCATTTGTTTAATAAAAGTATTGTAGCGAATATTGAACGAAGGAAATTAAATTCTTTCTTTGAAGAGGTTGAAAAATCTTAAGAAAGAGAATATCAGTTATTTTTGGAACTTTGCCAGGGTAATCGAAGTTTCTCTGCTTTGTTTTAGAGCGGATATTTAAAATTTTAATATAAAGACAGGCAATATTTTATCGAATATCGATAAAAAAAAACTTTTAGTAAATAATAACAAATAGCGTATATTATTGTTAAAAAGGAGTTTTTTAATATTAGAAAAGGAATTTAACTGGAAAGTTCAGCAGTTAAAAGATTTTTCCATCCGCACTGAGTTTCAGAATTTTTATATAAATCTTTTTCTATTCTTAAGCTTGAAAAGTCAGGTAGGACTAAAAGTACTTTTTTTCACTTTCGTTGGCTGAGAAAAAGCTGAGCTATAATATTGCAAAGAAAAAACTATCAAGCAATATTTTAATATTTATGCAATTTTTCCCGTTTGCGCATGGACGTAGAACTGTTTGAAAAACAGAAAATTTTGTTTCCTTTTCTCAATTTTTTAGTCGACAATTTCATATTATCCTTTCTTTAGCACCTTTATAACACCCTTTCTTTGAAGCTGTTCTTTACACTTAAATAAACTTTGATGTAATCAAAAATTTATAGAATTTTGGCATGATTAAAATATTTTTGCCATATTATAGACATATTTTTGGCACTAGAAATCATATTATAAAAAATATTTTAAAAACTTCGCGCACAAGAAAAATTTCAATTAATAGATATATTAAGAAATGTTTGAATATCATACTTAATACAATTGCATTTCTTTTTTTCTTCTCTTTTTTTTATTACCAGGAACACCTTGTTGACTACTTTTGCTGTTTCACGAAAAAGATTTTCCTGTAGCAATTGTGGAACACAATTTTATTTCGATAATACAGTAGAAAACCAGTTTTACTATTACTCATGAAAATCACTATTGATATATATATATAGGTTACAGTTACAGTGTGCAATCCGTTAATTCATAAAATAACTAGGCATTTCATAACATAACTCCAAAAGTCCAGTGGCGTACGCAAGGGAGGGGTTTAAACACCCCCTTGAGCTCAGACAAAATGGCAAAAATAAAAATTTTAGTAGAAATTATGCGGGCTATTATTTTTTAAGACTATATATTTTTATTTGCCTTATGCCTACTTTTCTTTCTCACTTTATTTCTCAGAATACTGAAAAAAAATTTACTATAATAGGGTTGTACTTTTCTTTTGAAACCAAATTCACGTGATACTGTTACGGACTGGTTCCTTTCTGTTCTGCCAGTCGCGATAGTTTTCGAGACTGGCTGTCATTCGTGAGGTCTTTACGCGATAATTCTGGAATCCTAGACGTTCTGTCGTCTTTGAGACAATTCGAGAATTTTGGAGATGCGGTAAAAAATTACATAAAAGGGGGAACGGAGTACAGTGGAGTTAGTTAGTCAGACAAGGAGTTATTTCTGCGGCTTGTCTTTCCGAGCTTGTCGCTAAATCTGTTTTGTTTTGTCTTAACAAAAATTCATTCAAAAGCTATTCTTATGAAAAATTTAAAAAGTTCATTCAATCGCCGAACCTGTCGTCGCCACTATTTCGACTAGTGAAGAAATCAGTAACAATACCATTGGAGATACTGTGCTATATATATATATATATATATATATATATATATATATATATATATATATATATATATATATATATATATATATATATATATATATATATATATATATATATATATATATATATATATATATATATATATATATATATATATATATATATATATATATATATATATATATATATATATATATATATATATATATATATATATATATATATATATATATATATATATATATATATATATATATATATATATATATATATATATATATATATATATATATATATATATTGTTACTGTTCTTGGATCTGTAGGAAGTCAAAACTCAAGAATTTAAAAAATTTTAATTATTTTGAGAAAAATCACGACCTGAAATTAGTAAGGTGACAGCATCTAGTACCAATGTAAGTTTTTCTGTTGTACAGAAATGTGATACTTCCGTTGAAGAAAACGTTTCTGGCATAACAAAATCTGATGAATGTGAAAGTGGTCCTCAAAGTGTTACTTCCCACCCATATGACATTGGACTGTTTTCAGAAGACATTACATTATGTTCTTAAACTTAAAAAATCAAATCAAAATTTAACTAAACAATGTTGTCTAAATAAAAAGTCAAAACTGTCTAAATTAGGGAAATAATAGTGCTTTATTACATACTCGAATTTCTTTTAGTAAATTATGTTTCAGAAAATTATGAACACCCCCCTTGAAAAAATTCTACGTACGCCACTGCAAAAGTCAGTATATAAAATTATTGAATTCTACGATTTATATAAGGTATTCTATAGAATGAGGATTAAAGTATGAAATACGGCTCTCGAAAGCTCGTTGAACCGGTTCCAGCCGCTTTTGGTCAGTTTTGAACCGGCCATAACTGCTTTGCAGTGACGTGTGTGTCTTCCGTTGCTTCTAGACGTAGTTATTAATAAAAGTATTATTAATTCATTCTTATTATTTATCAATTAATCATCCGCATTAGATATGAAATGTATTTTTCGAGAGATTTTAGTTATTTATGATCAATTAATTTATAAAATAACTTTTAATTTGTAATTGTTTATTTTTCACTTTAACGGTCTATCATTAGTTATTTCATAGAATAACTAGGTAAAGTATGATATTTTTCATCTATTACGTACTTTAACAGGCTTGTTATTTCATGAAATGCCTAGTTATTCTGTGAAATAACTGAATTATACGCTTTAACGGTAACACATATGCACTGCAATAATGGATGAGATACTTTCAGTTTTTGGCATTTTTCCAAATTTTTATTTAAAATACTTAGAGAATTATTTTGTATCATTAAAAAGGTTGCTATTTCTCATACATATCAATAAATTTGAAATCCTTCAGAGGTGAATTTGAAATTTTTTATATCTTTTAGAGTTTTAAATAAAAAGAGTGTTTTGAAAAAAATATAGCAGTAAGCTTGTAACTTATTATCTCAATTACTCTGATTGATTTGATTTTATAACCTTCGTAGAAGAGTAGACCCAAATTTGAGTGTACGTCTACCAAAGTCAACTCCATAGCATTGTAATTTTGAATCCTATCCAGAAGACAAGGAAACTCCTGGATCAGTGACCCTAGAGATATTAGTTTGTTACGGGAACTTGGAGGACTTTGTGACCCCGACAAATTTAGCGTGCACCAGTCACCATTTAATACATGGGGATTCTTCGGTCGGCTGGATTCGAACTTCTGTTCTCACGAACACGTGTCCCACGCCCTACCAACCAGGCTATCCCAGCCCCAATTACGTTGATTATAATATGCAATGACAGGGACAGCCTCCAGACGTGGACACGTACCTGGATCACTGAGGACCCTTAACCGTAAAGTCCACGCCACTATATATAAAAAAAATCATTAAAGCTTAAATAAAATGAGAATAAGTTATTGGGTCAAGCGTGTAATGAAATTGAGTGTGCGATTTTAACTATATTTTTGATCATAAAGTTGTTTTGATTTTTCTATGGGACTCCAATTATAATGGAAAAGTGATTTAAGTTTAAAAATTAATATAAAATCACAGGTTGGGATTAATTTAAAAAGGAAGATGTCGATCAATCAAAAACAATTGAGAGAAATACATATAAAAAATACTGATAAGAATATAAACATTAAGATATTAATTAGTACGCTCAAAGTCAGCGTTTACAAAATGGCAATCTTTAACATAGCGAAATCCTATACTGAATACAAGCCATATTTTAAAAAGTAATCAATAGAAAATGTACCAGACCGCCATATATTCAAAGATATATATTTTTGGATAGGGAATCGCATGGGTTATAGCAAGGAAGTGATTTAAATTAAGGATAAGTTGGAAAAAATGCTTTTAAGTGTAACTGAAATTAGCGATGAAAAAAATTAGCATTGGATGGCGTTGAAAAATGGCGGTCGGGTACTCTAAGCCTAAATCAATGGAACATCGGATTTTAAAAGCTCATTAATGGAAAATAAACCTCTCCAGAGGCCGAAAAAGACTCACCCTGAGGAATTACATGTTGTTTTTAGAAGACTTTAGGCGGGAAATATGGATATTTGACTGTTTTTGAGAATTTTTTCAGGAGCCACTATGGAGAAGTTGTTACTGAAGTGTGATCCGGACTAGTAGTAAAATATGCAATGAAAGAGCCGGGATGGCTCAGGGTATAGAGCGTTCGCCCTCCAATGAGGTGACCCGGGTTCAAATCCCGGCGATGGCTGGTCGATACAAATTCCGCATCCGGTTTGCACGAACTACAGCGCTGACGTGAAATATCCTCAGTGGTAGATGGATCATGAGATAGAGTCCCCTTGCCGTCAGATTAACCGTGGGAGATTTTCGGGGTTTCTCTCTACATGAAACGCAAATGCAGGAATTAAAATTTTTTACGCTGTATCGAATGAGACTATACACATGATTTAATTGAGCAAATAGTTCAAATATTGCAATATTATATATGCATTTATATATATATATATATATATATATATATATATATATATATATATATATATATATATATATACAGAGAGATAGACAAAGGAGAATACAAGAATACAAAGGAATTCCTCGATCAAGTATTGGGAGAAATTAGCTCCGTGGAGGACTTTTTGATGGAACCATGTAATTTTGCGTTACACGGCGAGGAAAACATCGAAAACTTCCCACGTCTAGCCCAACAGCAAGGAGAGTCTAACCCATAATCCTTATACTTGACAGGTGCGGAATTCATATCGACCAGCCATCGCTGGGATTCGAACCCAGTTCTCCTCATTGGAGGGCAAACGTTAATATTTTTTTTTACATTCGCTAATGTAAAAATGATTTACTTCACTCCGAATATAGAGGTAAGAAAAAGAAACATAAAAGTGTTTCAAAATTCTTACACTTGCTACCTTTCTCAGGATTTCTGTTTTTGTCCCCAGATGTTTGATTTTAAAAATAATTATAATTACATTCATTTCAGTTTAGCGTACAGAAAGAATATTTAAAGAATATCCTTTTATTAGTGTCATAGCTACTTTGCTCTTTTTATTTTCATTTTCAGCATTTAATATAAAGCTGAACAGAATAAAAAAGAAATTTTCATGTGAACACTAACTCTTATTGAATTTCGGTTTAAAAGAGATACTTAAAAAAAGTTCATACCCATTTGCTTAATTTTTATTTTAATCCGTTCTTTAAAACTAAATTCCCTACAAATATCAAAATTTTCGAAGCATTTAGTGTAAACAATGTCGAGAGTAATATTAATGTTTAATTTACCATCTTAAAGTAGTAAAGATACAAATGAAACATTTTCTTCAATACTTCAAATCGAAAACAACAGATTTAAAATAATGGCTTTCATTTTTGCAGCAACTCCTTTATAATGTTTACCAAATTCTTCATTAAAGTTTAAACTAGAATTGATTTGTTTGTATTTATTCTAAAGTTTTTTTTTCTGAATTGAGCTTTTCGCTTGCATAATATGTTTACTTACTGAAGGGAAACTAATTAAAAGAGAAAGTAATTACAATTTGTGCACGAAAGATTTACTGATTAATAAATAACTTGAAACCAAATACGTTTTTTTTTTAAATTTAAATTATATATTTTTTTGGAAGAACGAATATTTTAAGGAAAATGTTTTAATTAAAAATAGGATTAAAATTAAAATAATTCTACAATAAATAAAAATCCAAATGGAAACTAAGCTTAATATCTGACTTTTTTTTAGATAAATCATAATAAAAACATTTAAGATTTATAAGAAATTAAATTTTTTTGGTTCAATTTTTAAATAGTTGTCAATTTAAAACTGTTTGCTAGATTCATTGTAGTAGTTCTTAAAGTTCTTAATTTTTAAGAAAAATGCAAAACTGGATTTGTCATCGTACGCCACTAGGACCACCTTCCTATTATGAACTAACTGTATGTGAGTATTTGAAACAGCAATTTCATTTATGTAAATTCTCTAATACTTGTGTTAATTTTAACCTTCTTAGTAATTATTATTGAAAATTGGAAAATAGACGCAAAAATACCTGTTTTATAGTAATTTGATGATCAGGCACACCTACTTGGGGAATTGAACAAATTAGTATGCCAAATCATTGAATTAAGATAAATTAGCCATTTCTGATACCACTTAAGAACATTTTATGAGAATGACGTGGTGGCTCTGGGGATAGAGCTTTCGCCTTCTAATGAATTGAACCGGGTTCGAATCCCCGCAATGGTTGGTCGATACCAATTCCGCACCCGATTGCACCGACCGTAGTGCTGACATAAAATATCCTCAGTAATAGACGAATAATGGGTTAGAGTCCCCTTGCCGTTAGGCTAATCATGGGAGGTTTTCGTGGTTTTCGTCTCCATGTAACGCAAATGCATATTAGTTAGTCTACCACGAAGGCAAATTTCTCCTCGGAGCTGAACATTAATAATCGTAAGCCCAAAATTTGGGTCGGCTGTTCAACGATAATAAAAATATGAAAAGATATGAATCTATGAAAATGAGCCGTAGTCGCTTAGGGGATAAAGCGCATATATATTCCCAGTATATATTCAAAGAAACAAATTTTAATGGTGTTATAAACTACACGACAGAAAGAAATACTAATATGAAGTGTTTTAGTCGAACTCTTATAAATCAAAAGTTAATCAGCAGATTGGATTAAAAAAACTAGCTCGATCCTTTCTTCTTTTTTTTTTTTTAATTTTCAAGAAAACTTAAATATTCTCAAGATAAAAATTATTCTAAAAAAATTATAGAATTCAGTCATATTTAGAAACATATTCTTAATCATAAATTCAAAGACATGAATTTGAGATATTTTGTCTACTGTTAAAATAATAAAAATTAGTTGCTCTGGTTTTTAAAATCAAACACACCTTACGCATTCCAATGATTTCGCCATTAGCAATTTAAATTCAACTCAGTTACCAAGCAAATGAAATACGAGCCAATTACAGAATGTAACTGTAGCTTTATAAGATTAATTAGTTTTAAATTCGAATTATTATCAAATTATGGTATTAAATTGAATCTTAATTAAATTATATTAAAGTGGGTATAATTATTTCTAATTGTGAAATAATGCTCTGCAATAACATATATAATTAGCATTAACATGTTTTGAGAGTAAGGTGTGTATTTTTCTGTTAGTTGAGGATTAATGTTAATTACCGCAATATGTCATTACAAATCAATTTAAACTTGTAGAGATGCATAATAAAGATTAATTCTCAAAGGTGATAAATATAAGATCGATAATTCATAGATGACGTATTTAGCTTATCAAATGCAGGCAATTCAATTACTGTGGAAGGCTTTAGTTTTCTAAATATTGATTCGTAATGTTCTACGATATCGTATGATAAAAGAGGAGAGAGATATGCAGATTATTTAATTTAGGTATTCTCGTTTATTCCGCTAATATGCGAACCTTAGATCTGCAAAAGCACAATATAGCTGTTTGTGATCATTTAATTGTAGCTATAAAGATTTTAATGTATTAAATAATATAAAACTTTAAATTTGGCAATATTTTTATACTTAGGACGTGCATTTAGTTATTTTTTTTACGCTTTTACTTCCTCAGAAAAAAAAACTTTGACTTCATTGAAAAAAGCATTATTTGACACAATTATTGATTCCTATGGAAAATCTTATTTTGAAACATATCAGGGAATTAGAAAAAAATCGACATAAGAATGTATCAAATCAACAATAATATTCTTATCAAACACCTATTTTCATTCAAAAATGCCTCATTTATAAACATTTGACTGAATAAACTACACAGTAAAAACAGTGGTGTTATACCTATCCGAATTTGAAGTTGAAAAACTTAAAAAATTGTATGTTATTTCACGTTAATCAAGGGTTCATGCACGCTTCAAAATGTGTAGTTAAACCTAAACTCCAATAACACAGGCCTGCGATGAAAAAAATACAAGGGATCTGATAGCTGAACTGAATGTATTTTTTGGTGCTGAAATGGAAAATAATAATGAAAAATGTCCATCACGTCACGTTTTTTTGAAAAATTCAATTTTACTGGAATTTTTATGAACATTTACCATACCTTTTGATGGACCAGCATTCTACTTGGTCAAATCTACAAAAGTTCCCCTCTATCACTACTTCCTGTCACCGTCCCTCTCTCTGTAATAATCTCTCTCAACCAATAGCGTCGCGAGAATCCTTATCTGGGTCCGCTGATCTCTCAGAAACACTAGCAAGCGTTATAGGGAGTCATTTTAAAGTTTGCTTTTTTCTCTGCGTTTCGTGAAACATGGCTTTGAGTTCAAGACATTGTGAAAATTTCCCAGATGACTTTTGTTATACATGCGGCGAATATAGTGTAGTTAAAAATCGCACGAGGAGCATTACAGACTATGTAAGACAACTTTATCTCGCATATTTTGACATGAAATTCGGAGATCAGGACAAATTTTGGGCACCTCATAAAGTTTGTGTGCAGTGTCTCAATGATCTACGCTTATGACCTCAAGGGAAGAAGACTGCTTTACGATTTGGAATTCCTATGACGTGGAGAGAGCCCCAAAACCACTTTGATGATTGTTATTATTGTTCCTGCCATGTTCGTGGGTATAACCGAAAAAATCAAAAACTAATATCTAAACCTGGCTCTCGTCCTGAACAAAATAAAATATATCGACCACAGTTGGACCATTTGCGGTGATTTGAAAGTTATCTCCATGCTTCTTGGTTAACAAGGGGTATTTATAAAGTACCCATGTTTCATTTGAGAGTGGGACAGCCGTGACAAGACTTAGCATTGGGTCAAAAAAGAATGGCCGAAAAGACAAAATCTTGACCCAGGCACCAAGAACGTTATTCGAAACAGCTTAGTTGATCCGAAAAAAGTATTGTTACCTCCGCTACATATAAAATTAGGTGTAATGAAGCAGTCTGTCAAGGCTGTTCCAAAAAATACCTGTGCAAAAAGTTTCCAGGTTTATCCCAAAGCTAAGTTGAAAGAAGGAATATTTGTTGGTTCAGATATCCGCAAACTCATGAAGGATAAAGAATTTGAGACTAACATGACAGAAACGGAAAAAGAAGCTTGGGTTGCTTTCAGAGACGTCGTCAGTAAATTTCTGGGTAATTACAAGGATCCTGATTATAAGGAAATTGTAATGAAAATGCCGGACAAATTTAAAACATCGGGTTGCTCCATGAGTGCAAAAATGCATTTCCTTCACTCACATGTGGACTTTTTCCCTGAAAATTTAGGAGCAGTTAGCGAAGAACAAGGGGAAAGGTTCCATCAAGATATCAGAGATATTTAGCGTAAATATCAAGGAAGATGGGACAACAACATGTTCACTGACTATTGTTAGATGATAGCTCGGGATAAACCTGAAATTAAGCATGAAAGAAGATCATCAAAAATAAGTTTCAGAGGAAAACGAGTATATACTTAAATAGAAACATTTCTCTTTTGTTTTTTGCTTGTTTTGTTTTTTGTTTCAAACTTTCATATACACATACACAATATTTGTTATTTTTGGTTAATCGTCAATTTTACATAAGTTATCTCAATAAAGTGGTATGTTGGTGATTTTCTTCTAGAAACTGATGTAAAAAGTTTGAACACAAAGAACTTATTGTTTTTCTCTTGACCAGAGGTGACTTCTGCTGTCTGGTAACAGTATTTTTTATTCATTTTAACCTATAAAAAATCAGTTGATAACTCAAAAATCAATTTTCTTTCACAAGATTAAATTTTACATAGATCAAAATGAATGAAGAGAACAGTTACCGGATAGTACATGCAAAATTATTTGAGTGAATTCCTTTCCAAATAGGATTTTAGTAAAAACATTAATATCGATTTTATAAAAAATCCTGATGTGATTGAGGAAAATGAAGGTCATTTTCAAACTCAGCACATCAAATAATATATAAATAAACAATAACCTCTCTTGTATTTTTCAAAAAGTTCAATTTCGCAGGCTTGTGTAATTGAGAAAGTTTACACCCATCTGCAACTAGTTAGTAAAGGAGGTCGTGTTTTTCGTTAAAATTGACTTATAATATATTTAAACTATTTCATTAAGTTCTTGCATGAAATGATATGGTAGGGCATGTTTTAAATCGCATAAAAAATGCTTTACAACCAGTATTAGAAGATTAAAGGCGACTCATTGGATAATGAAAATATGGCGGCCAAGATTGCTATTTGTTTACTTGAAATGTACTAGTATAATAGTTCTTCTTGTCGCATTGAATCGACTTACTAGTCATATTGAGTACCAAGTAAGTTTCAATCCTCTTTACGGTTTGATAAAAAATTATAATAGTGGTTAATTATTTGCAAAGTAATTTCAATCTTCTGAATAAACTGATTTGACACACTACTCATATAAACTGTTATAAAATGGAAGTATGTTTTCAATTGTAGAATAAAAATATTTATGTTACATAATTGTGTCAATTGTAGGAGATACTCTTAAGAAGTTTAAGTACTATTCATTTCGGTTTTGTTCTTATTCATGTTAATTTTCTGTCAGTGCTGCGTGCATGCTTGATTTAAAAAGAGCTAATTTTATTTTAAGAAATCTTGTATCTCCTAAGTTTACGATACATACTTTAGATTGTATAGTAAAAATAAATTTACTGTATCTTATGTGTATCATTTATTACTTTAATTATAAATTTTAGTGTCACTGAATAACAGGCAAGGTAGCCAAGTTGTGTAAAAGAAGGCATTTTACTTTTGGGTAGATTTTGGTGTAGGTGGAACACCAATTTGGTTTAAAGTAGTTGCCGCCATTTTTGATGTTCAGATACACAAAATATTATACCGGCAGAAGACTCTCCGTGTAGTAAATGGCGACTGGCGCGGGTTAAGTCTGTCGGGTCACAAAGTCCTCCATGTTCCCATAACAAATCATACCTCTGGGAGTGCAGAACTGGAGATTAATCATTCTCTGGTTCAGGTCAAAATTACTATCTGTGGATGAATGAATGGATCCGCCCTATAAAAGGGTGTGACGTATGGGTGTGGCAGAAGTTGAAATATTGGCCATAGATGGCGCCACTGGAAAAACAAGAACAATCGCAACCCTTGCTTTAATGTCTTACGATAACAGCAACAACAACAACTTGTTCAAATTACTTCTTAACACTGAACTCTTTATTTGCGAAGCCAGCGTTAAAAATTAGCCTACAATTATAATTTTTAAAATTTATAAGCTAATTTAGAACTATCAAATTACTCTAACTTAAATCATTTATACCCTATTAATTTAATTTAGATTTTTTTAAAAATATATAAGACGCTTTTTATCTTCGAAATAACGTTATTATCGTTTTAAATTCATTTAATGATTTAAGAACATATTTTTTTAGACATAATATTTTTCTGTCACCAATACTGGAATTATTTTATAAGCCGTCAACTTAAGAAGTATTTCAAGCATTTAATAAGTTGACGGTTAAAATTATTAAATATTGATTACAGAGTATTACTTCTATTACTATGCATTGCACTTTAGTATGTATTGTCCAACAACAAATCGAAGGTCTTTCTAGAGAATAATCTATTAAAAAAATATCAATTAAATTTTAGTTTAAGTTGAAATCGCTATGGTTTTTATAAAAGTAGTGTTGCGAAAAAAATTTTACTGTTAGTAAAAAATTATTCCAGGCACGAACTCTCTTGTTCAAAAGTTTCAGGAAAGTGTTTTTATAATAATTTTCTATTTCAAAAGGTCGGTAATTTTTTTTTAAGAACTCTAAAAACTGCTGACAGCAAAGTACATAATTTTTTAGGTTCTATAAGTCTTAAACTAGGAAAAAACAAACATTGCAAATAAGTGATTTATGATATTTAGAATAAAAAGTGATTTTTGTTGACTCCGCCCCTTCTCGATATCGCTTGTTTCACCCATTCTTTTTCTTATGTTTTTTTTTTTAATACCCCAGTTTTTTTTCACCTTTATATCTTCTATATGTAGTTTGTTTAAATTTTTGGGAGTACAAATTAGTTCGGTCCGTTTTCAAAAGATGGCTCTGGCTGTTATGAATGTTTCACAGTGACATCTGGTTTCAGAGAGGTTAGACATCCGCCAATGATATTCAGTTTATATCGCTTTGAGTTTCATACAAAAACCATGTTTTCTTAATTTGTTGAATATGTCAAATTTTGTGGTAACTAAGCAGCATTTGCGGGAGGTTTTATATTTCTGCTTTAATTTTAAGAAAAGTGCAGCTGAAGAGCATCAAATGCTTGTAGAAGTTAATGGTGACAATGCTCCAACTCATAAATCATGCAGAGAATGGTTTCGACGTTTCAAGAATGGTGAACGTAGAATGGTGAAGGTTGTTGCATACCATGAGCTGCTACAACCTGGCGATTCCATTACAGGTTATCGGTATAGGCTACAATTGATTCGTTTAGCCGGCCATTACGAGAAAAACGGCCGGAATACGAGCAAAGACATGACAAAGTTAATCTTCTGCATGATAACGGTCTGCATCAAGTTGCAAAAATCGTAAAAAATTATTTGGAAACGCTCAAGTGGGATATTTTACCGCACCCGCCGTATTCGCAGGACATTGCTACTTCTGATTACTGTTGTTCAGACGGATGCAGCATGATTTTGCAGATCACCAGTTCACTTCTTTCGCGGATTATCTATATCGGTTGAGATGACGCAGATGTAAATTTATTAATGATTTGAATCAAATGATTTTGATCATTCATGAAAGGATTCGAATCATGCGATTTGGAGCAGTTTTCAAATTAAGTACTTCAGACCAGTGATTTGTATCAAGTGATTCAAATCACTGATTCGAATCATACTATTCGCATCATTGATTAGAATTAAGTAATTCAGGTCACTGATTTGAAACAATTGATTCAAATCACTGATTCAAATCATGTGATTCGAATAAGTGATTCTTATGACTCAGATAGGTGATTCGAATCATGTGATTTGGATCACGTATTCGAATCAAGTGTTTCAGATCAATGATTCAAATTATGTGATTCGAATCACTGACTCGAATATAGTAATTTGAATCACTTGTTCAAATAACGTGATTCGAATCAAATGCTTCAAAAAATTCGAAATTGCAAAAAAAGAGAAAAAATTTACTTACCTATCACTACTTTTCTTTTAAATAATGTCGATAGAAGAAACTTTATTATTCTTTCTCATAAATGAATTCTTTCAAATAAATAAATATACTTATTATATCTTTCGTACAATTATAGGAAATTATTATTTTCGTATATTTTGATCATTATTTTGTATAATTATATATGTTGCTAAATGCTATGAATACTTTTAACTATGGCAAATTTTAAGAGACTACAAAAGATATGTTTTATTTATTTTTTTATCTGAATTCATCGAATTCTTTAATTGGAAAATCTTTAGTCTTTAATAATAAATGCGTAATTAATCTTTTGGGTTTTACAAGAACTTTTTAACTGTATATGGCATAGCATTATTGCGAAACAAAACTAACTGAAATTTCAAAAACAATTATTCATTAATCCATTTCGCTAATTATACATTAAATTCATCATACATTATAGATTAATTCATTCGTTTAGATTCGTATAGATTCATATAGATTAATTCATATAGATTCGTTCATTATAAATTAATTCATTATACATTAAATCCATTTCGATAAAATAAACTAATTCGAATATCACGTATTGGAATCACTGATTCAGATCACTAATTTAAATCAATTGATTCAAATCAATTGATTTCACTGATTCAAATCAATTGATTCGAATAAGTTGCAAGTTGGTGATTCGAATCACCGAATCAATTCAATGATTCGAAGTTTGGCAACGTTTCCGAAATATGTAATACAGTTTTAAACATCTTGCCATAAAACGCATATCTGCAAAATTAGAAATCATTGACAGTGTAAAACAACTAAATGTTAGAATGAACGTTAATTAAAAGGTTTACGCATTGACCATTTATAAAATTTGGTACTTCTTCCATACTTTCACGCATTTATTTATAGTACTGTGTGAAATAATTTCAAAATTATAAATTTCTAAAATCTGATCATTCATTTGTGCTAACACTATGACATATTTCAAACATATGTAAGAAATATTACATAAACGTTTTAATATTAGTTGCAGAAAACAAACATTCCAACCTTTAAGAGACAACAAAATACATTTCTGGGAGTTTTTTTAAACAATTTCGCATCTAATTTTTGCAATTTTAATAACTTAACTGTTACGTGCATTTGACGTTTCGTCGGATCCGTGGCAGTGTTTTTCTTATGATAAAAAAAGTAAACTCCCAGATTTTTATCTTCACTTGCTTCAGTATCAATATTTTATAAGAAGAAAAAAAAACCATAATAAAACGAAAAGAAAATATTGAACCTAAAGTTTCAAGAGACTATAAAGAAAATATCTTAAAAATGAAATAAGAGTTAAAAGAAAATATCTTAAATTGAATTTAAAGCCGCTTATACTTATTTATGAAGAAAAATCGACTCTCAAGTAGTTTAATTTGATTTACATTAACTACCAAAGTTATTTCTCTTGAATTAAGAATAGAAACTAAAAAGAAAAAAATTTATCAAGAATTCCTTTTAAGTATTTTTTCAAGAAAATGTGGCAAATAAAAGAAGAAGAAGAAAAAAAAAGTGAAATTCTGAACTTATATATAAATTTCAAAATGAACAACATTTTCTCTTCACTTACCCCACTCTAACTGTCAAAGTTGAAATATATTGAGTCGAGGTTTATTTCTAAGAAAACTGGACCTAAGCCTTGCAGCAAACAATTATCTCAGTTTTCTTAAGAATTTTTTTTTTAATCTCTCAAACGAGATTAAACTTCTTAAATCCTTTATTTCCCTTGCTCAATTTATTCGAAGAATATTTTAAGAATTCTTTTTGGACGCCATTTTTCTCTTTTAAAATTAAACAGTAACGCTACTAAAGATTTTTCTGTTGAAAAAATTCTTTTGGTTAATTATTTCTCAGTCTCTTACAGTTTGTTTGTGAAAAAAGTTTGCTCACTCTCGTAATTGGATGTAGAATTACTTGTCACAAGGAGTTCTTTTGCGAACGTCAATGGCGTTCACATTTTTATCTAATTATCTTGAGTTTCTGATCATACGAAAGAGAGTATATAAATTCTGAAAAGTTTGTTACAAATATCTCATTTTATTTATTAATTCTATTTATTATCTTCAATGAAACGTAACTTTAATAAAGAATAAATCACTTCTGAATCTGTAAAAATTGAGGGGGAAAATAAAAAAACAGAAAGAAAAACATACGCTAGACTAAAGAAGTTTCAATTTTATGTTCAACACGTATTTTGTGCTCGTTTATTTAGAAATATTTTTTCTTTTTACCTGTTCAGGAAACGAAAATTAAAAGTGGGCATACTGTATCATTGTTCTCCTATATACCTTGGGGTAAAATTTGATTATGAAATATTTTACACGCGCAATATTTCATTGCAAAATGTAACAAATTAAACATGCAAATAAAAATTTAAATTTATCATATTGGCTATAAAATTCAAATGTATCGTGTTATAATAAATATATTATTACAGGTTCGTTTATTAGGCTCTCAGTTTTATATTTCAGAACGGTTCGAAATATTTTTAATGAAGCAAATTATTTTGGAAATGACAGATAAGTCTTGTCTTTCAGCCAAATGATTATGATGAAGTATGATTTCTTTCTTTATACTTTTCTTGTCCGAACAATGCTTGTCGGGTACTATCATTTGTTATAAAATTTAATTTTGTTATACAGTATAAAATTCGTGAAAAACCCCTCCATTCGGCACTTTTATTCAAAATTTACAAAAGCTACTTCGAAAATTGCTAGATTTCAAGATATACAAATCGATTTTTTTCACAATTTACCATTAGGATAATCCGAAGGCTTGCCATCACATTTTTGATCCTCTGTTGAGGGGATGGCTCCCCGTTTTCGTATCCCAATGACCTGCGCGCAGCAACAAGCACTTTATAGTGAAACTGTTTAACGAAGACAGGATGATCAGTGTGGTCTCCCACCCGTGATCAGTCCATTGTAAAACCTTTCGAAAAGGACAGTATAAAGTTACAGTTACGATGGAGTTCGAACCCGACTTTGCAACTTCATCTACTATTTTCTGGTGCTGCTTTTCACTAGTGCCTCCTTTTTGCTTTCTCGAATGCGGTTATTTGTTTATTGTTGTTGGCTAGCTCGTTGAGTTTAGTTTAGTCTAAAATTGTGAGTTAAGAAATGTAATGTAAAATTTATTTTTGAAAGAATAAATGAATAAAAAAAAATAGGCAGTATGACAAAGAAAACTAAGAACATTCTGATATGAATATTGAGTGTAAGGCACGGGTAGAAATTGCCAAGGTAGAGGTGATGGCAACTGCGTCTGCAACAGCTAAGTATTTTTTTCATAATATTGTGAAAATTCTATTAATTTGTTTAGTGATTGATCATTCATTATTTTTGTTATTTTCGTTTTGATTGAATTTGATAATCATTTCCTCCGAGGACAAAAATTTTAAGTGATGAATCTATAATCAAGCAGAAATATGACTTGTGTGAATTGTTAAAAGTGATTTACGAATGAATTCTTTCTGCTTGGTAAAATCTAAAATAGAAACATTTCTTTTTTTAATTAATGGATCAGTCATTAATTGAAAACCATAGCTCTTTTTATTCAACCTAAACTTCGACTAAAAGTATAAATTTTAGTGGCCTTTAAATAGTATTATTTTAAGTTTTATTTGTCGAATTAAAATGTACATAAATAACATGAATATATATATATATATATATATATATATATATATATATATATATATATATATATATATATATATATATATATATATATATATATATATATATATATATATATATATATATATATATATATATATATACTGTCAGAAATTATCGTTAGATTGATTTGGAATATTCAGTTGAGTTTTATATTACTAATCTAGAGCTTTTACGGTGAACAAAAATTTTTTCTTAATCAATAAACCATCTATTTTATGGTTAGTAATAAAAATTTTTCCCTGACGTATGGATTTTTTTTAAATAAGCAAGATTTGTTATTTTAGAAAATTTAAAGATTATATATATATATATATATATTATATATATATATATATATATATATATATATATATATATATATATATATATATATATATATATATAATATATATATGAGCAATTCTACAAATAAACGCCAGTTAGGCGGCCAAAAAATAATAAAAAATGTTTTGGGAGGCACACTATTTCTACATGAATTTTCTTCTTCCTTACACCCTAAAAAGGCGAGAAAAAATCGTGAACATGAAATTTTTTCTTTGTGACATACTTTAAATGTGACATACTCTTTCTGACATACTCAGATAAATCTGAGCCGTTTATTCAGATAAAACGATTTTTACATAAATATAATATTATTATAATGTCTCTCTAATATGTATTTATAGAGATTTCATACTATAAGATTATATTTTAGGATAAAAAACAAAATTAAAAAAATTTCATCAAAGTTCGTAAATTGAAAAAATCGGGAAAAATTCAAAATTGGTATTTTGTCATTTAAAGTATGTCACAAAGAAAAAATTTCATGTTTAATATTTTTTCTTGCTTTTTCAGGGTGTAAAAAAGAAGAAAATTCATGTAGAAATAGCGTGCCCCCCCCCCCCAAAAAAAATTATTTTTGTTGTTTGCCTAATTTGCGTTGATTTCTAGAATTGCTCATATCGTCGCTTTTATCCCCGTAAAACTCAAAAAAATCAAAAAATGAGATATTTGGGTCATTTTGTGTAAAAAAAAATCACCCTTTTAGAGAAAAAAAAGTATTATCTTCATAGTTCAATAAAATTAATTTAGAGAGCAGATAAATCGTTATCGCATTGGCGTGATTAGCATTAGATAGAAATTGCTCTCCTGAAAAATTTGCTTTTTTGAGTTACCACGGTTTAGTTTCAAAGCAACGATATGAGAAATTCTGCAAATAAACGCCAATTTTTATACTAAAATATAATCTTATACTATGAAATCTCTATAAATACATTTTAGAAAAACATTATAATAATATTATATTTATGTAAAAATCGTTTTATCTGAATAAACGGCTCAGATTTATCTGAGTATGTCAGAAAGAGTATGTCACATTTAAAGTATGTCACAAAGAAAAAATTTCATGTTCACGATTTTTTCTCGCCTTTTTAGGGTGTAAGGAAGAAGAAAATTCATGTAGAAATAGTGTGCCCTCCAAATTTTTTTTAATTTTTTTTTGGCCGCCTAACTGGCGTTTATTTGTAGAATTGCTCATATATATATATATAAATCTTTAAATTTTCTAAAATAACAAATCTTGCTTATTTAAAAAAAATCCATACGTCAGGGAAAAATTTTTATTACTAACCATAAAATAGATGGTTTATTAATTAAGAAAAAAAATTTTGTTCACCGTAAAAGCTCTAGATTAGTAATATAAAACTCAACTGAATATTCCAAATCAATCTAACGATAATTTCTGACAAAAAAAATTTTAATCTTAACAATCGTAAAACAATGTTAATAGTTAAAAAGAAATATAAAACGAAATTTTAGATTTTTATTTGTTACAGTATTTTTTTCAAATTAAATAAAATTATAAATCTTGTTTAGTTAAAAAGAAAATCCCAGGAAATAAATCAATTCAATTTATTGTATCGAGTGAAAATTTATTCTCTTAGGGATAGGATTTGCATTGCTTACCATAAAAAATCGATTATTTTGCAATGAAATGATTGATTGAATACCATAAAAACTCGATTAGTAATAGAAAACTGAAACTTTCAAATCATTCTATTGATTATTTAAAAAAAAAAATATATTGTCCGCTAGCACGTTTAAAGTTAATATAAAATGAAGTGTTGTTGAAGTAAGAATTTCGCGTATTTAACAAATTTATTTACCCAAATTTACCCGAAATTGTATAAGCGGGGCTTTTTCTTTACTTTTATTTTACTTTCAAATAAAGTGGAAAGGAGAAAGCTAGTTTATTTTCAAAGAGAATCCTCAGAAATAAATCTATTCAATCTATTGCATCAAGTAAAAATATATATATTGCTCTCACCTTAGGGATAAAATATATATTGTTTTTCTTTTACCCTAAAAATAATCTAGAATATTCTTTGTATAGAATTGTCAATATAAAACTAAAAAGAAAAAAAGAACAATTCTTGAAGATGAGAGTGTAGATTCCTTTTTCTTTTAACTTTGAATATCTGTGGGAAGACTTTAACAGCACAAAATAGATTTTGCGTATTTTTTCTGGCTTATGCCTTGGATTTTTTTTTCTCCCGCTTTCTTTTTTTCTTCTTCTTCTGAAGACGAAATTCTTCAAAGGGCTCGGCGAAAATCTATAAAGCAAATATTCTTAGAGTATGAGAGGTAATAAATTTGTTTTCCCATCTTTTATAAAGTAAATTATTCAAAAGAAAATATCTGCGATAGATTTCCACCTAATAAGTTTCATTGAATTTAGATTATTTGCCATCAATGAACCAAAACAACATTTGAAGGTAGTACTGAAAGAAAAAGAGATAAATATCAGTTGTATTTAATAGTTTTTTTTTAGAGATTTAAACCGTAATGTTACACTTTTTAAAAGTAACTGCAATAAATATTCATAGGCTGAAAAGCATTTGCTGTGTTTTTTTTTACAAAGGAAACAAAATCACATAACAAAACAAACCATACTCATTAAAAACATGTTGACTAGCGTTTTACGTTAACCATAGCACTAACTGTATTTCCTAGCCCTTAGCAAAAAGAAATTTCCCCACTCACTGTTAAGTTCAACAAGCGTTATCGTTAGAGCTAACGGGAAGATGTAACGCTTAGCAATATCTCTAATTGTATCATTCATTTTTACTTGTTCTGATCCACATATGATCTTGTTTTCCTCAAATATATTAAACAATTTTCATAAATCCCGAACGCACAAGCGACCAGGGCTCGAAAAAACTCAGAAATTTTACCCGTCCCCGAGGACAGCTTGTCCAACAATGTACCCGTCCTCCTTTCAGACTAACCCGTCGCTTCTAAATAAATAAAAATATAATTTTCTCTTATTTATTACTAACATTTATATAAATTGCACAATGAATTAGTAGTTACTAGGATTACAAATACTAGGATAACATTATACAGTAATAAAAGAAATACTAGGTTACTAATAGTAAAACCTAGTATTTCTTTAATGAAATAATTTAAATAACAAAGGTCAAGTTATCTGTCAAATATCATGTCACTTTATCCGATAGTACTGCGTTTTTTAAATGAATCAAATACGACGTTTTCCAGTTCCACAATCAAGCCAATGATTTACAGAGGTTTCTGCACAGAAATCTGAAAGAGGTTTTCCATTTAGATAGATGTTCATAATTGCGGTTGACGCTTGTTGTTTAAGACTAGTACGTAGTGTGTTTTTTTTTTAATGTTCATTGCTGAAGAGCCCCTTTCAACCGCTGCAGTACTCCCAGACAGCGAAAACATCAATTCCACCATGCGCAGTATGTTGCTGTATTTCGAGATTAGAGGGTCATTTTAGAAGTGAGGAGCTAGACTCTTGTAAGATAACAAAAATTGAAAATATATCACGAACATTAACGGGAAAATGGCCGTCCGCGCGGACGTTGGATTCGAGAAATTTATTGTCCGTGAGGTATTTTTGACCGCCGAGGACGGGTGGACGGGCGGTTTTTCGAGCCCTGCAAGCGACCATTTCCTTTTTTCCTAGCTCAGTATTCTTATCAGACTTGGTTAATAGCGCTGGATAGGTTACTGCTTTCACCACATAGTATTATTTTTCTTTTCGTAACGGCAGGTACTGAGCTTCCGTTCTTCACCTTGGAAGATGCCGGAAGTGTTGCTCATTTAACGTGAACATACGTCACGGAGGCGAGCAACATTACCCAAGGCCACACTGCCAGAAATAACCGTTCATAGGGTAGACCACATTCACACACAACAGATGACAACACATAGAGAAAAACATCCAGGCCCAGAGCAGGATTCGAACCAGCAGCCATTGGTTTCGCAGTCAGGCACTCTAAACGCTCGGCCACCTGGCCGGCTAAACATAGTATTACAAATAGTATATGATTTGGAACTGTTTTACAGTTGCATCTGGCTTTTATAACTTATACATTCCTTTACTAAAGCTTTCTCAGGTTTTATAACACTTTTTTCTCAGATGGTATCGTCATGCTTCATTTAAGGGAAGATATGTTGCTTAATTAATTTATCTTGAGTCTATGTATACTATCGTAACTTTATTTTGTTTTCCTTTTTATCTTCGTTCATAGTTTTTGTGCCATCTATAATCTAAATCAGGGATGGGAGAACTTTTTTAGTCGAGGGCCAAAAATCGGGAGAAAAAAAAGTTTGGTGGACCGAGTAAAAACTTGTAAAATAAAAATAATAAAAAAAACGATATACGAACGTTTTTTATTCAAATATTTAATGAGATGAATGAAATTGCTATTTCATTTTTAAAAGCTCCTTATATTGAGGTTCGAAGTGAGATGTGCTTATTTTAAGGAACCAGGTTAAATGGTTTTCTGTTAGTCTACTTCTGAAATGATTTTTTCTAAGGTTCATAGTTGAAAACACTTGTTCACATATATAAGATGAAGGTAACATAGCACTGATTTTCTGGGCATGAGATATTAAACTTTGGAAACTAGCTTTTAGTAATGATTTGCAAAACTCAAACATCTCTAGAGGCAACACTAATGTGCAATCTTTACATACTCAATAAATAATGTTAGAACTCGCATCGGCAGAAAAATCAGCTCGTTGGAGCTTAAAATGCGCTGTCTGCCACACGTGAAGCACAATTCACCGATGTTAGATTTCATATGTCTGATCCTCGAGAAAGACAAACGCTAGTTGGAGCTAATCTGCGGCTATTCTATAAAGAACTTCTGCGTTCAAAATTTTGCCAATTGAAGCAGTCTGTGCTAATTATTTCAATCAATTCCACCAATATAGAAAGTAAAAAGATCATCAGTACTTTGTTAAAAAGGAAAGAGATAAAATAGCTTTAAACAAAGTAGACAAAATAATGGATGTAAAATGTAACTTGTTTATATTCGCTAAGGATCGGCAAGTTAGAATTCTATCCGCGGGCCGGATAAAACCTTCCGTCGGGCCACAGTTGGCCCGCGGGCCGTTGTTTGCCCATCCCTGATCTAAATAAACAATAACACTGACTACTGTCCTAAATCATCATGCTTCATTTTACAGATTTTGAGGTATTGTTGCTGCGATACGCTGTTGCATCATCACTTTATGAAGCAATTCCGGTAATTTTTGGCTGGGCTCCAAAATAATCATAGCAACAAAGTTAGTAGGAACGTATTCTATTGTTACAGATAATATAATAAGGTTATAACAAACAGCGTCAATATGAATAATAGAAATAATTGCCGACTCAGGAAGGAATCGGAAGATAATGTTGGCGAGAAACTGAAAACCATAATCTTTATTTCCGCTATCTAAAATAGTAAGTAGTCGTATTTTTATAATAAAACTAAAATTTTCGCACTCTTCCACTCCTTAAAAATTAGCGCACTCTACAATTGATCAAAGTTAAAATAGTGGTACATATAATATACATGTATTGCAACGGGCGATAGTAAGTAAAGTTAATGTAGGAATACATATAGTATACATGTATATAGCTATGAGGATAAGTTTCATTTAAGATTTATATTCGCCTTTTCAAAGAAATTAAGAAAATATAAGGAGTTAGCACTTACGTTCCTATTTCAACCTGTCTTCTCTTCGCAAATGATTCAGGTGTAGCTCTATATGTTACCGTACATTCAACAATGATTTTAATGTTACTGACTTTATTTTTATGAACATCCTTCAAACGCTTCAGATCTTCATAAGGAACCGATTCACAGGTTATACACCAACTTAGATTTCTTTTTTTTTTTACACCTCCATCTTTAAAATGCTTAGCACAAATTAGTGTACAATTAATTAAAAAATAGTGTAAATTACAAATTAGTGCAAATTAGTGTACACTTATTAAAAATTGGTGCACATACCCTATTTGTGAGATTCGATTCGTTATTTTTGAGCATGCGCAGTATCGCTATAACGTGGGAAATAAGGTTTGCGTAGCCGTTAACGTGAAGAAAACGTAACGCAAAAGCTCTCTAATAGACGTAATGAAGAACGTAACATGAACAAATATGGGTACACAACAAGGCAGCAGTTGCTGCTATCAGAGCTGGAACAAGAATGCAGATAATATAGAAAGTGAAATTTAGAAAAGAGGGCAAGCTTGGACATGCACAATGAGAATGAATTCCAACAACTTCATTTTTCGATTTTTTTTTTTATTTAGAATTTTCTTTAAAGTTTGCGCCTTTGTTCTCATTTTTATTAGCATTATCGAAAATAAAGAATTAGAAATAACACATTCTTTTTAAACATGGTTCCCCTAAATTTCTCTAAAAAAGGAAATTAAATTGTAAGTTCGTTATATCTAAAACAGAGATCAACGAAGTATTAATTTAAGAATACTTTGTGATAGAAAAGCAAAAATATAAGCAAATATTTCTTTATTCGATGGAAGGAAGAATAAAGCTGAAAATATTGATTTCTTTTGATAGAAAAGCAAAAATATGCACATATATTTCCTTAATTTTTGACCGAAAGAAGCAAATAGCAGACTGAAAATATTAAATCTTTTTTTTTTCACACATAAATATAAAGTGTTTATGTATTATTTTCAGATTTGTTTTCAGAAATTAAGAATTTCATATGAAATCTCAAAAATGACAGCGTATCTTGAATAAAACATTAAAACGCGACATTTTGTGACCAGTCATTACTACATGGTGAATTTTAAATCACATCAAAGCTAAATGGTACATAAAAGCACCGGTGTGAGAATTTAAAAGTAAAGTATTATACAGATTAAGTCAAATGTTGGCCTTTATTATTGGCTGTTAAACTTTAAGATGTTTTAAAAATATTCGAAATGGCATCGAGAGACTTTTGCGAACACCAAAGCGTGTTTATTTTTCCACACTTTTGGAAGACCAACTCTTTGAAGGTGTTAACTCTTTGAAGAGCTATGGTTTTCAACGCTAACCACAAAGTAAACAAAATTCTACAATTATGGTGTTTTATTTTTCAAAAAATTTCGCGCCCTCCTCAAAGACTTGAAAATTTACGAAATGTCATTTTGTAAAGACTGCAAGTCTGATCATGGCAGTGTCATTGATAAAGGATAAAAATTTCGCTCTGAAACGTATGCAATTAGATGCTTTATAATTCTAATCAATCAAAGAACATACCTTTTTTTAGTTAACACTCTTTTTGAAAAGAGTGAACAAAGAGTGAAAGTGAATACTTTTTTAAAAAGAGTTTCATAATTTATAGAGAAAATCAATTTGCAATAAAACATATAACGAAAGTTACCATTTGCGTATTTAAGAAAATGGTAGAGATTTTGCCATCGCCCTTTCAGGATCCTTTTAGTTTATAAAAGTTTCCTTTAAGATTTTAATGTATTTAAGCTTAAAATGGATCATTTAAGGTACCGTTTTTTTGCAACACAACAAACTTAATTTAACAAAAATAATTACAGAAAGTAAAAATCACGAAAAATAAGAGCACAATCTGTGCACTCTAGTGCTGATCTAAAACGAAAGAAAACCGTTCTTGTTCGTTTTTCCCTCTCTCTTGTAAAATCTAATCGTTCTCCCTATCACAAGTTTTCCTTTTTATATAGCTCCGGATCTCGTTGTTTCAAAAAATTTCAATGATATCACCGGGTGTTCCTCAAAATCAACACCAAAAATGAGAATATAAGGAAGAAGGTTAGGGAACAAAAAATGTAATCTCATTAGGTTTCAAATTTAAATTTTTAAAAACTTGTTAAAAATGTTGTCATCATTAATCTGAGGACAAAATTAGTTGACAATCGTGTAAATATTTCAGTTAGAATGGTCTGAGATGCAGCAGAAAATATTGATTTTTTCACTTTTTTGAGTCAGTGGGACCATCTGTTGACAATTCTTGTAACTAATTTTGAAACTTGGTGAGGTTAAATTTCTTGTTTCCTAAGAGAAACGCAACAAACCGTGCATCTTACTTCTTTCCGGTTTTCTTGATATTATTTTTTAAATTGTCTGTCATTTTTGGATAGCTCAATGCTATATTTCATAGAACAAATTTTTTTAAATATTTCAGATCTTTTGTTATCAACATAAGTTATGTACCATTATGAATTATTCTTTCCATACGCTATTAAATTTATTTTGATTTAATAAAATACAAGAACTGCCCAATATTTGTATTTTTGATTTTAAAAAAATGTTAGCTTAATTTCGCAGAAAAATTTTGGATGCCAGTTAGGTTTCGCAAATCACTCACGAAATCTCCATTCTACCCGATTTGAATTTTTATTCTGTTTATTTATAAATCTTCAAAAAAAAGTAACCAAAGTTGTTGTAAAAATATTCCATTTAAATCTTTTCTACTGTCGCATTATAATAAATAGGACATATATAAATAACATTTTTCCAATAATGTCCCATAATATTCTTCCGAAATCGAAATGACCCATTTTGCGGAAAAATGTCTCGAATTCTTATTTTATGATGAGTCGACAATCCCGTGGAAGTCTTCAACATCAAGTAACGATGCTTTGAAGAATTTGCGAAATAGCTTTCGGTGTATTTGCTCCATTTAATCTAAGGCGAAACTAATGTACCAAACCATACCGTTTGAACTATACGATCAGGAAGTCGATGAATTTGATCCTTCATAACCTACAAACTTCTTTTTTTTTTTGTCGAAGGAATGGCTTTTTTTTCGTGTAAGACAAAAATTTACGAAAATATGTGATTTTTATGCGAGTTTTTAAAACAATCATAAAAAGCTGATTTCTTTTTGAACCAGGACTATTAATATTCAGAACACTTTTTTGAACATTGTAAAATTTTCGTTGTTTATATTCATTTTTTATTGTGGTTTCTGAAAACAGGACTCTGGTATGCTTTAGGATATAAATGAAGGCGGTATTTAGACATTTTAAGAATGATTTTGTATATGCCGGGTGTTTTTGGCAATCATCATCTACCATAATACATATTTTCGGAATCCTTGTCAAAAATGAAATAAAGCAACAATGTGTGCATCAAAAGTCGTAAATAAATATTTAATCAAGGAAAAAAGGAAAAGCGTTATCAAAACATGTTAAATCATTAAAAAGGAAATCGATATTTCAAGTATCAAAATTTGTTTCATTGCATGGAAGAAAAGAAAGAAACATCTTTCATATTTGCAATCAATCTCTTTCTAATGTTTTTAATCTCGTTTTTTTCTCTCTTCAATAGTATTTCATCAGATTCCGATAAAGAAAAATTTTGTTCACTATAAAATAATATGTAGTATAAATAACAAATAATATAAATAGTTTACATAAAAAATAATAATTTTACTTTTTGAGTGAAATGTAATAATTCAACTTACATTAAAAATACATAATACGTTTGTCAATTTATGAATATTTTTTTTAAAACTTATACTCTGAGGAAAAAATATTTCAGTAGAATAATTCAAAAATTGATGGTTTTACTAAGAACAAAATAACTTTGACGTATTGTGAGCAGTATAGTCGATATTTCTGCTAACTAAACTAAATGCACATACTTTTGATCATGCAGTATACAAGTGAAAATGTTTTAGTAAATTATTTTTTGTAACTATATATAGCGTAACTGTATGCATTATAATATTATAATCAGCGCTGAGCAGCTGGCCCAATTCTGAATTTGTGACAGCTAATGTTCAACTGCTTAGCCTTGTAATTTTGAAAACAGGAGAATTCCTGAACATTGTGAGAAACTCGCATTCGTGAAGGACTTTTTGATTGAACTAACCCTCTTTTGCGTTACGTGAAGAGGATAATCACGAAAACCATCCATGGTTAACCCGGAGCAAGGAGACGCATGGCACTGAGGATATTTTACGTCAGCAACGTCGGTGTGTGCCGGGTGCAGAGTTCATATCAACGAGCCATCTCTGGGATTCAAACTTCGGTCACATCATTGGGAGGCGAGTGCTCTATTTCCTGAGCTGCAATTTTTTTTAAACGAATATGCTAATATAGCTCTAATAAGACTCGATAAGACAAGAATACAAACGTAACTGAAGTAAGAATTAGCAGAAAATGTTCACTCGAGGGAAAAGCAAAATTCAGCCAGAATGTGAAAAAGGCGATAAACTGCCAAATAATTCAATTTCCTTCAATTCTTCATTTCGCCTCGATTATCTTCAACTTCTCCCCCTTAAATCACTGGAATTAACTCTATCAGTGCTGCTTAATATACGCCAACTCGTGATGGGCGAACTATACTTTTATCAGTGACAAATATCATAATCAAACATAATAGTAGTGAATAGAAAATTACTTAATGCAATATTTTATTCTGACATAATAATAATGATAATAAATGACAGTAACAATGGTAATAATCGATATTTTGATGTCTTGGCTTTATGATATGATAGTATGCTTTATGATATTTGTTAAATGTCATGTATCTAAATGTGTTATGTCGCCATGATAGCTCGCCAACTTGGCGAACTCTTCTTATTGTTCTAATTACTTCATTCCTTGTTCGTTGAAGATGCGCTATAGTGAGCATCCTCCTCTAATAAATAATTTGGATATCAATTAAAAATATATCGTTGCTTCGTTTGTTCTATGGTGAACGCCCTTTATTAAAACCAATCGTTGAATATACAGTCCATTTATATCGTCATAAACAATATTTAATAAAGCAAAAAATCTATATATGTATTATATTTCTTTATATGAAAAGTATGAAATAAATCTGAACTTTATTGTTGAATATTTACTGTAAAAAGCAAACTAGAAAACTAGAAACTTTAAAACATCACACGTTTTACTCGCTCGGGAACGTAATATTACTTCGATCAAAAATAATACATTATATATATATATATATATATATATATATATATATATATATATATATATATATATATATATATATATATATATATATATATATATATATATATATATATATATATATATATATATATATATATATATATATATATATATATATATATATATATATATATATATATATATATATATATATATATATATATATATATATATATATATATATATATATATATATGTAATGGAACATTATATGTGGCTTACACTTTAACATTCTTTAATTTAAATGGGGAAGTGCTTTCCTAACTTTTAAAGCTATTAAAGTTTGTTAAAAGCTAGACAGCCTGTCTTCTTTTTCTCTGCAAAGAAGGGTGAAAAAGTTATTTCTCTTTTGGAAGAAAACGTTGCATGCATGAACGATTGCTTTTCAAGAGTGGGGCTCTTTGATGTGTGAAGACCTCGGCCCAAAGTTTGTTGTTGTTTTTTTCTTGCATCAAATGTTCTTACCGTTACCATCGAGAAGGCTGAAAATGTAATGAATAAGCCGTTCAAACGGGGAAAAGAGTTATGGTAAGCAACTGCGAAAAGTTCCCCAAAATGTTTAAATTTTTCAAGTGAGAATGTGAAACTTGGGCAAAAACTGGAGGGAAGGGAATATTTGGCACTTCTTGAGATTCTTTATTTTAGTTCATGTTGGAATTTCTTTTTTAAGTCATGCCTTTTTTGCTATTGATACGCATGCATTGCACAGAGATGGCGCGAACTTTTATCGATTAAAGAACCAGTTAAATTACGATTTATTATTTTCAATTGTTACTTGTTAAGTCCCCTCTTTAAAAAATAAAAATTTGCACATTGTAGTACAGTTCGCCAAGAAAGGAATAAAACGGACAGCCTTAAATAACTTTTAGTGTAATGATCGGATCTTCACTTTCTATGACTCATTCTTAATGGTTCAAAAGGGTAACCTCAGATATGGTTATTAATTAGCGCAGACGATATTTTAAGTCACGAAATCGAACACAAAAACGTACTTCCTCTGAATAAACATACATTTTTTCGACGGAATCGGATTTCTGACCCCAAAATATAGGAAGTTACCGAAATCTGGGAAATTGGGTCCCCATAGTTTGGTCAGGACAGCGGTTCGAAGTTTGGACCCCTTAATGTTAATTTTTCTTTTTATTTATTTCGCCATATCTCGTGAATTTATATAATATAATATAATATAATATAATATAATATAATATAATATAATATAATATAATATAATATAATATAATATAATATAATATAATATAATATAATATAATATAATATAATATAATATAATATAATATAATATAATATAATATAATATAATATAATATAAATATTTTTATATATTATAATATAATATGAAATATTTTTATATATTATAATATAATATGAAATATTTTTTTATAATTGTAAAGTATACATTTTTTTACATCATTTTAAAGTATGTAGTTTTATGTCGTAAGATACAAAATTTGAGAGAAATCGGTTTCATAGTTAAAGAGACATCGAATTTTAAAAATACGATTAATTGAAAATTTGATTTCTCAAGAACTATATCATTTTATTCGTTGAAATAGTGTATTTCTGCTGGATTAAGTTACCGAACATTAAACTTTAAGATTGTAAGTATTTATAAGATTTGAACTTAGAAATACTTTAAACTTTGAAAACTGTGACATTTTCAAAAGTACTAATTACTGAAATAAGGAAATTACATACATTTACTTCCGTTAGTTAGTATGGAGGAAGAAAAGCCTTCTTCCTGTCAGAAGAGGGTCTTTGCTGATGAATCTCACACCGTCGCCAATAGCCCATTGGTGCAGCTTTACGAAGTTAACAGAAAAACTTAGTGCTGCTTTATCCATAATTTTTGGTGGTACAATTAAATATAGATCAGTGAAATATTTACCGGTGGCAGTTTGAAGCTGATTGGACCGGTTATCAAACAGTATCATGCTGAAGCCGGCAAAATGCAGCATTCCCACACACGGCGCATCGTGTTTATGACGGCTAAATACGGCACTACATCACGTGAACGCCGGCTTAATACGGTGCTCGTAACGAAAAGGTTCAAAGTTAGGACCGAAACTAGACGTTCTAGACACATATAAGAGGACATTCACACAAAAAAACTGTATTCTGTCATTCGAAAATTAGTGCATTTATTTAAGGTGTCCCGTAACAATCACTTACTTTACGGTGCATATATTTAGGAAGTTTTTTAAAAATGAAGTTATGAAAATATTTACATTAATAATACATCTGCGCAAATAAATATTTCGGTAAGGAAAAAGTAATTAAAAAAAAGGTCTACTTAAATATTACGATAAAAGCAGGTCTAAAAGTACCAAAACCAGTTTGTCGGATGAAACTTTCTAAGAATCGTGTTTCAACTTTTGTTCTCTCCAGTAATCAAGCGAGTTTTGATGTTTTTAGTTGCGCCTTCCTTAGTAGTGATGCAATAGGTTCCGATAGCATATATATATATATATATATATATATATATATATATATATATATATATATATATATATATATATATATATATATATATATATATATATATATATATATATATATATATATATATATATATATATATATATATATATATATATATATATATATATATATATACACAAATTAACATGAAAAACATGAATAAAATAAAAAACTAAATGGTAGAGAAACAAGAATGGTAAAAGCAAATAGTCGTTATCAAGACACATCTATTGCTATAAATGCGATATTTCTGAATAAAGAATAATTATCCTAAGATAAAAATTATTCTTTATATGTGTGTCGATATCGCAAAAAACCTTATGTTGTAAAAAATCATGAAATAAAAGAAAAATTTAAAATATAAATATATATATAAAATATATATATATATATAAAAAAATTCAGTTTTCATGAAATTGACGTTCAATATGATCGTCCCCTGGAATTTTTCTGTTTTTATTCATTTTTTTACTGTGAGTTAACTTTTGAGTAATTTTGTTCAATCTATTTTTAGAATCGGTACCGTTTTTCAATATTTACATTTAATGAAATTCTTATTGCCCTATCGTTTTTCCAATTCGATATGTCTTTCTATAGAAGCCTGTACAAAATAATCTTTCTTTTCATAAAACATATGTTTTCAAAAAATAAATAAAAAGTATGCTGACTGACATTTTATTGAACATAAATTCGATAGTAAGAAAATATTTTGAATTTGAGTAATATGATATGCAAAAACAATTTTTCATGTTTTCATACTGGAAGAGTTAAAAGTTGTCTCGAGAATAAAATAAAAAATACTCCCGCCCCCTCCTCTGCCATCCAAACAATTTTGACAGCATTGTCGTAAAAAAGGGAAACGCGTAGCGAAATATCAGAGGATTTATTCTCCATTTTGTAGCTAAACTTGATATTTTAGTATCTGTAAACAGAATTACAAAATGATTCTTCGTTCAAACTTTTTTTTCTTCAAATTTCTTCATAAAAAAAAGTAAGCCAAAAAAACATAGAAACATGCATTGAAGCATAAAATAGTTAAATAATTTTTATTTTGAGTGAAAATAATCTGTTTAGATGCAAATGTTTTAAAACTAGTTACGAGTTTTTGATAAAGTGAGGACTAAAATGAAAAAAAATTCTGTTAACCCCATAAAGGCGGCAGAATTTTGAAAAAAAAGAAGAAAAAAAAACAGGTCATAAAAGTGCCTGTTTTTTTTTTTTTTTTCTTCATGAAAACTAAATAAAACCAAGTGTATACGTACAGTATATGTATTCCTTTATAATTTTTGGATTAACTTTTAACTTAGTGTTCCGCGTATAAAAAAAAGAATGTTTTATTCCTTTTGGGAACACTCGAGACCGGAAATATCATGGGCACGAGAAATAGAGGTTCCCCGCCGTGGAAACGAGAAGGAAATAGCTAGTTCTTATAAATGTAAAAATAGAAATAATAATTAATTACAAATGTACTTCTAAAAAAATCTTTTCAATAACTCTAGTAACTTGGAAAATATTGAATTCATAGTAAGTTTAATAAAGGCATAGATTAAATGAATAATCTCAAGAAACTGAAAAAAAAAGCTTCATTTGCTTCATAATATTGAAGATGGTAATGAAAGTCGACATGATTCGAGCACTCAAATTGATGCTCAACTACAAGAAGAAATTCCTAGCGAAACTAATCAGCATTTGAGCAAAATAGAGGTAAAAACCACGAAAACGTCTCGGGGTTAGCCCGATGACGATGGAGCTCTGATATGTTTCTATAAAAATATAATTTGCATCAGCAAGGCAATTTTTCGCTGGCAGGACGCAAAGCAAAGTTTAACAATCTAACTCTGTCATTCGTTTATATATAGACCTAATCTGTTTCAGCTGAGCCATACCGATTTTTATGAAAATGTTGCCATTAATTTTGTCAAATACCCAAATAAGTTTATCATTTCGTATTTAACACTTAATATTATAAGTGTGGGCACACATTTTAAAGATTGTTGATGAGCACCTTGTTATTTTCAATTTAAAAATAATAATCCGAAAAATAAAAACATTTTTGGTAATAGGTATTACTGATAATATGAACTATACATACTAATATACGTATCACGATACCTATTAAAAGTAGTGGGGAAATGTTTTTTTTTACAGCCTACAGAACGGGATAATTACCAGAGAAAATTAATTATGATAATTTTTAACTATCAGGAGTTGGTCTCGAGAAATAGAATTATGCCAAATATATTAATATTTTATTTCATTTTATCCGTAGTTGAACAGCCGACCCAATTTTGGGTTTACGACTACTAATGTTCAACTCCGTAGCCTTGTAATTTTGAACCAATTCGGAAGACAAAGAAACTCTTGGATTAGTACCCTCAGAGGTATTGATTTGTTATGGGAACATGGAGGACTTTGCGACTCAACAGATTTAACGTGCATCAGTCATCATTTACTACTCGGGGAGTCTTCGACCGGCGGGGATCGAACCCACGGACATGGGTCCAGTGCCCTACCACCAGGCTATCCCGGCCAAAAAATATATATTAATATGATAATTTTTACTCATATTAGTATATTTGGTACCTATTAAAGTTGCACTAATTACCCTTATACCAGGTTACCAAATTCATTTAAGCATTTTGTGAATCATAATAAGTTATTTTTTAAGTTTTTCCTAAACGAGTTAGTGAAATTAAATTATACATACTTCTATAAATTAAATTTCATTTTTAATACATAGCTTTTTCTTAAAATTAAAACCTATTGCCAAAATTAATTTAGCAGCATTTAATAATAGCGCTAAGTTTTTTTTTTTTACGTTTCTCTTAATCAAATTAGTACCATCGTCTCTAATAGCGTTGCTCTTTAGTAAGTGGCGTTTTTTTTTTCAAATGGAACATATTACCAAGTTCCGTTCCTTGATTAATAAATTTTAACATCTATTTGCTTTAGTTTAAAAAGTTGCAGAATAAGTTAGTGAATAAAAGGATATCTTAACAACTGATAATAATATTTAGGATGTTATTGCCGCATAACACATTACTTGTTAATAAGTTATTAGTTTTACAAACGTGCATTTCATATTTTTCATTCTAATATTAGTCACAAATCATGTAATAATTAATAAAACATTAGAGTAAGAAAAACAAGAAATGTAGTTGAAATAATTGAAATAGTTTGATAATTTTAAAAATTATTCTCAAAATTTTTCCTCCGTAAAGTAATTTAAATCCACTATGTCATATTTCATATTTCGTAGATATCAAGCATGTTTCTTGATAGAACTCTAAACAATTGGAACGTTTTCTCTGATTCCCCCTCTTTCATACGACCGTGCATCAAAAAATACAACAAGTTATTCAGATTTTGAAAAATATAATTAAAATAAAGAAAAAGATTTCGAAAACGCAAACAAAAGGTTTTGCCAAACGTTATGCTAAAGGTGTATTTAAAGTCATATTTTATTTTTTACGATAATTTTCACGCATGCGCTATGAAAGTCAAATAGCGCTTGCATTAGTGAGAAACCTTAACCTTACGTATAATCTCTATTATTCTGGGAAAAAATCGAAGACGAGTAACATACATGAGAAAACTAAGTTAATTTTTCTATGTCATGGAGAGAATTAAGTTTAAAATGGCTATAGGCTGGCCATGCAGTTCAGAATCTACAATTGGGTAGTACTTGCATTCCAAGAAGAAAACAACCAATACCAACGTATGCGAGTAATGCGTAGAGTGAAACCACGTATGCGAGAATGTGGAGTATTAAGTCGAGCAAGTTTCTCTACAAAACTTAAAATGGTAAATAATGTTAAGTTAATTAAATACAGGGCAGTGTAGAACATCGAATTTGTTGAAATACAATTCTTTCTAGCCTACTTCTTTTGCTTAACTTAGATTTATTATTTGTTTATGTATTTTATTGTAACAGTGATATAATTCTGTTTTGTGTATCTGGCAACATCGATGCATAATAAGTTACTGTTCTATATGGCCTCGTGCCTGTCTTTGTGTTACGTCTTCCTGTATATATAGTGGTAGAATTGAAATCTTTGTGAAAGAATATAGGCTGTGTTACTTAAAAGAAATTGGTACTGTACTTGACAGGTTTGGCTTACGCGAAATAGAATGAAAAGAACAATTACTAACGTAAACAAAGGCCACGTTTCAACAACCAATCCTAATTGAATGATAGCTCTCTACAGAATGGTTTTTTGAATGGTCTACAGAATGATAGCTCTCTACAGAATGGTTAGCTCTCTACAGAATGGTTGATTAAAAACTTTTAAGACTTTAAAAAAAAATGAATTTTTTTTATTTTAGTATGAAAATTTTTAGAATCGTCTTATTTTATCATGAGCATTCTTTATTTTATGCTTTTTAGTTTATAAATAATAATTTTTTATTGAAACTTTACATTTTTCGATAAAAATTGTTCTTAAAAAACTTTTTTGCAAAGTTAAATGATATAACATTATGTGTTTCTGCATACTTTTTGCATATTTCAATGTTCGAAATAATATGATTCAGAAAAGTATGGAATGTGAATTTTTAGTTCACCTTTCACATTAGATCATTAAATTTAGTAGAGCGATTTCGCATGTATTAGGTTTAAATTCCAATAAGAAGATAAGATATATATTTTTTCCTGTTACAAATATTTTTTTTGTGTTCTCTGTTCAATATTTTTCTGTTTATAAATATTTTTCCGATGTGTTTTGGATGTTCCTTCTCTAAAAAATAAGAGATTCCATTTTGTTTGCGCTTGCATAAAAGAGAATATCAAACAGTTTTCTTTTTTAAATTTAATAAGCCACGATAAAGAAGGAACGTTGCCATGCTATTCTGAAGAAATCTCCAGTGCAACTGATGATCGTGTTGTTCTGCTAGCAGCCATTCGCCTCAAATAACAACGCCCCTATAGGTCACTGCACTCGCGAATCAATCCTATTTTTATTCAGAAATATTTATTAATGTGACGCACTTAACTTAAAAAACTAATAAAACTAAAAATTTAGTTTAATGCTTAACTTAAAAACTAATCTCAGTCAGAGAAGTAATTTTCTATATGCTATAAATATAATCACCGTTTTCGATATAATAGTGTTAAAAGTTAGCCTCAAATGAATTCTTGGGTTGGCAACGATATTTTTTGTAGATGAAACAGAATTCTTAAATAAAGATCTTGATGTATCTGTATAAACATGAAATTGTTTCATTTATTAGTTTACTAGCCGCCTAAGGCGGCCAGCTGTCCGCCAAGCTGAAGGTTTTCACAAATAAAGTTTTTTAAAATTTAGCAGGAAATCTGAAGATTAGTGGACAATTAAAGTGTTCCTGTCCTGCAATTTTGTCTTCATATCCAGTTCTGCTGCAAATGTGTTATAGCTCTTGAGGATGTTTGAAATTATATAGCTACAACGCTTAAGAAAAAAAAAACTAAAATGCTAAATACATGAAAAGAACACGAAAACGAATAAATGTTTTATGGTATCAATTTCTATTTCTATATAATTTTTTATGGTATCAAATTCTATTTCTATATCTGTTACGTCAAGCACTCAGGTATTATAATTTGATCTAGTTGTGCTTGTATAATTTTGATCTAGTTGCGCTTTCTACGTCATTTTGTTAACATCGTTTGGTTTGTTATTTAACATCGTTTGGTTTGTTATTTCTAAGTTAACTTTCAAAAAATTGGCTGGCATCAGCATTTTTATTCTTTAAGTTGCTTATTTTTTCTTTTGGAATTCGTTCCTTTTTAGCAAAATGTTTTTCAACCTAATCGAATTCTTTGCCGACTGTTCTCTGTATATATAAAGAAAATAAAGTAAATATTTTTAAAGTGTTGTGAAAAGAATTTTTAGTTGTACAAAGTACTACAATATCGCTACAAAAATTATCGTCTTCGCTTAAGAAAAAAAAAATAGAGCGTGGAAAGAAGAAGAAAAACTTATTATAACAATTATGAACAGCGACAAATATATCAAAGCGAAGCGTTCTATTTACGTATCGAATATGTTGCCACATTTTTAATACAAAAGTTAAACTTTTCTCCACTTTAATAAATGTAAACTAATGCGAACTTTACAATTAAATTATTAATTCCTTCGTATATCATTGGTTTAAGTTGTCGAAAATTAATATTTCAATTGTAAGGTTCGCATTAGCATACATTTATAAGAGTGGGGAAAAGTATATGCATTTTTTAATAGTTTTTTGAATATGGCTCTTTGAAGACGAAAAAGCAGACGAAAAGCATAGACTTACAAAATGACTGATAACTAAATAACTAATCCAAATTTTTAAAAAAGAAAAAAAATACTTCTTCATTATGTCAAAACACAATTATGTGCCGAGTTTCGTGCCTGGGCGAGGCTTCTGGGGCGATATATTGTGATTACAGAGACACACACACACACACACACACACACACACACAGCCGCTTTTATTATTATGTATAGATGTATAGATTAGGATAAAGAAGAACAGTTAGTGCTTGCTAAATCTCAACTATTGGTGAACCCGGACGTGATCTCATAAATATTAGTTGAATTAAAGAGAGGTAAGTCATTTTATTGTTCTTTCATTAACGTATTTATTGATCGTCTGCTTTTCAACTTTTTGGTGTTCTAATTTTGCAAATGAAATGGAATTGTTACTTCAGAAACGAAAACCCGTTAGAGCATCATTTACAAGAACATCATTAACATAATTTCACAAGAATTAATAAAAGAAAGTTTAGATGATAATATTGTAAAGATAAAACTCACCACTTCAGAGCGTTTAAATGGTGAACTTAGTACTATAAATGCTGAAATATTGAATGGCGCATTTTCGTCAGATGAACTGTTCGAAGTAAGTGGATAACCATAGAGAAATGACGGGAGAAGTCAGATTTAATTAAAGTTGACGATGAATTAGATTTTCATCGCCAAACGGTACAAACCCATGTTAGTACTTCGCCAGATATAAACAAAAAGAAGCTGAAATTACCAAAAATGGTGGTAAAATAATTTGGCGGAGAAATTAAGTACTTCCGTATCATGATATGTAGTACCAACTACAATCGCCAAAGTGCAAATAGATTTTTAACTTGCAATTTTTTTTCTTATAAAAAGGATGTAGATGTTTGCCCGGGAGTGGCTAGGAGTTATACCTTTCGAGTTGATCCCTTTCTGTGATGTTTTTTTAATTTTTTTTAAAGTTTTTTGATTACCGCTGACCGGAAGTTGCCGAGACTTGGCGATTCTGCCACAGATCCCGATTAGGAAATCTCCCCAAGTATGGAATAATTATTTGATTATCTAATATTAGATCGTCCAAAGATTTTATCAAAAACTAATTTTGCTCTTAAAATGAAAACATCACATTCTTGCCTGAAACTTTATTAACTTATCTTATATTTCAAATCATAATAATTCAAAAAACTTTTCTTTATTGTTTAAAATAATTATATTCCATAATGGTGTCCCGGTCTTGATATCAACTCACCAACATCGATGATGGTCCAATTGAACAGTTGATATGCTCACAAAATAGAGCTCAATATCCGATGAAGCAAATACAATTCTCCCGGCCAATAATGAATAAAGAAATAATAATGAGCTATAAATAAAAACATAAAAAGCATTAATCAACTAGTGTTATTCGTACATCGAATTCTATCACTGATAAAATTCTGGTAAGGGAGTATTGTAGCGTTACTACCACTAAAATTGCTAAATACCAATTTTCTAGTATATAAGACATGTTAATTTGATTTCATCTTGAGGTACCTTTTGATAGAAAAGTTTGACATAGTCGACTATGTATTAGTGTATTAGATATATATGTATTTAGAAAATTGGTATTTTTACCATTTTAGTGGTAGTAACGCCGCATAAGGACTGGCTACCGTTTTGAGAACAATTTCAGAGGATACACAAAGATAAAGATATTCAAAAGGAAGATAAATTTCATTACCTTATACAAGAGCCGTGGTTGCTCAGGCGATAGAGCGTTCACCTCCCCATAAAGTGAACCAGGTTCGAATCCCAGCGAAGGCTTGTCGATACGAATTCCGCATGCAGCTCGCACCGACCACGGAGGTGACGTAAAATATTCTCAGTGGTAGACGGATCATGGATTAGAGTCCCCTTGCCGTCAGACTACCCGTGGGAGATTTTCTATTATATCTAAATTATATGATAAATTAGAGTCATATTTGCTGTTGTTCGAGTGAATAGGAATGACTAGCGATAAATACGCCGTCATATTATTCTCTAACGTTGAATTTTGTATTCAGGAAAATATTTTGAGAGTTTGGATCAGAAATCAGTCTTCAGTTACAACCGAAGAAAATTGTTACCCTAAAAAGTTGAAGCAGTTGTTATTGTTTCTTAGAAATGAAGTAGAGGGTGATAAAAGAATATCTTTAGCTAAAACTTGTTTCAAATAATTGGATTTTAGTACCAAGAAAGAACGTAGAAGCGATAAAAGGTGCCAAAGTGAAGATTTTCGTGCCGACTGCTCTCCCAATTTATGATGATTTATTTTCAGATCATAAAAGAAAAACCAAACCATAATAGAAAAAACTCTTTCCTATTCTGTGATAAAGACCACGAAAGTCGAATCGCGTAAGTTTTCTCACTTGCGTAGGAGAAAACTCAGATGATCTCATTCCTCTAACGCTGTCTATGTTTTTAGCTGAAATTTCTGTCTCTGGAGCACCTGACTTAGATTATCTAGATAAAATTAATTTTAACAAGAGACTGAGACAGCTTCAGAGTTTACGAAACATCATAAGAGGCAAATTCAGATAAGAATATCTCAATCTACTTCACTACTTCAACGTCCTTTATCGAGATCAATTTCGGAACAACTTAAAGTAGGGGGCATTGTTCTCTTCGAATTTTATAAGGCAATATGACCTTTAGCTAGAGTAATCGATGTATATCCAGGAAAAGAAGGAAATGTTCGAGTCAAAACAAAGTCTGGAGAACTGATTCGTCCCATCAAAAGACTATTCCCTCTTGAAATACCGGATATGGAGTCAGATAATTCAACCGTTACTGAGACATTTAAAAACATAAAACAATTTCATTCCAGAAAAACCGAATGAAACTTTAGTTAACATAAGACCTTAAACCTATGGTGACCAGATGTGGACGTCGGGTAAAGCTCCCATCTGGATTTATTACTTGAACTCTGAAACTGCCCGTTGAATTTCTTCTACCCGTTGGGCTAGAAGAAATTTTGAAAATAGAGTCGTGATGACGTCAGATTGAATCGTCCTTAAGTATTATAGATCATGATTTTAATCTATTGTTTCTGTGAACTACGCTTACATTTGAACTTGCTTACGCCTACTCACTCGTTTGATATTTCATTTCTCTGTTGCCAATGTGGATAAGAAATTTCATCGGTTTTTCAACAACATACGTATTAATATTTTATATATTACAGATTCGGACCAATGATTTTCTTTTATGTTTGCTCAACAATTTAAGAAAAGACAGAAGTTTACCAGATTTCCATAATTTTCATTCTGCAACTTCTTGCCAGTTTAGTTAGACTTAGAGCGCGCCACATGGAGATAGCTGCACGTCGAGTCCCCCCCCCCCTCACCCCTATCCAACTGACCATTCAATTTTTCCGTGTGGTGTTTAAATTATATTTACATCTGTTTTCAAGGATTTTTATTAGAGTAGGATTCGTTGCCTTTTTGTTAACGTTTCCTTTTTGTATCTACTACACATTTAAAGTTTGATTTGTCAGAGAAATGAGGCATAATTAACCTCTGACTATTGCTCGGATATATCAGTTGCAAGTTTCATGTCCACGGACTTTATTCGAAGCCTATTGCACAAGTTTGACACGCCTTTCCTCAGCATGGGAGTAATAAAGAAACATTGGTATTTTTCTAATGCTCATAGTGTCAGAATGGATGAGTGACTTAATATAATCTTCATTTATAGTTTTGCAGCAATAGAGAAGGACATACAATGCAAGAATTTCATTTAATGATTTTATAGTAATCCAACGCTTAAAAATTTATCAACGGTAGTACGAAATATGGTCTTAGCTCAATATAAATTCCAGTCAACCAACAATATTCGGCATTTTAAATGCAATCTCTTTGGGAAATTGCCCAGAAAAGTTAACAAATCGGAATTCTGTTCCTTTGTCCCATTCCAGATGGCTATTATCATTCAAATCCTTAGAATGTAATATAAGAAGACTAAAAAAGCCAGGCAAACCGTACCAAAGAAGAACAAAAAACTGTTCGAAATTTCGTAACTAGAAAAAATAAATTTTAACCTTTAAATAACTTTAAAATCAATAATTAGAGTTCTTGTGTGATTTATTCTCCCCAATGCTGCAAAATTTGTGAAGCAGATTTTAAATCCTTCATTAATTTAATCATTCATACACATTAAAGAAATACCAAATTTTCCTTGTCACTCTCATGCTGTGGAAAGACGTGTCAAACTTGAGACAGGAGGCTTCGTTTTAAATATGTTAATAAGAAGCTATAGATAGATATATTCGAGCAATACTAAAGTCTAGATCAGTTATATTAAATTTTCCCAAAAAATTGAACATTAAATGTATAGTAGATATATAGAAATGAACCTTTACGATACATTAAAGACAAATAATTATATCCATTGAAAGTTTTCGTAAAAAGCTGTAAATCTAATGTAAATAGAAATGCCACACGAAAAAATTGAATGATTGGTTGGATAGCGTGTGAGTGGAACACGACATTCAACAATCTTCACTTGGTTAGTTATGGATCGTTCTGATAACGAATATAATGAGGGAAGAGATTCACAGTAAAAAATGACAAAAACTGTTAAAACTGTTATTTTATTCGAAAGCGTCACGCGAGAGTTAAAAATAAATTATTGATTAGAATTTAATTTATTTAGGACATTCAAGAAACCATCACACAAGGATAAAAAAAAACTAAAGCATGTTTATTTCAAAATTTTATGAAACTTAAAATATTAAAAAAAAAAGGCGTATTTTTCAGGTTTTCTTAATTTTAAGTGCAATGTGCAAACGGAGGATATTTACCGATTTCAAAAAATTTTACGTTCTTTTTATTCTAATTATTTACAGTGGGTAATTTTTTACACTAAAATATTCTGAAATTGAAACAGTTTTTTTCTTCTCTAAACATAATAACGCGCTAGAGTCAGCCGATTCGGAGAAAAAATGCATTTGAGAATTGAAGCGATTACCTACTATATTAATTAAATCTTTAATTTATGAACGGAGCAGTAACTACGAATGCCTACAAGAGGCTTAGGGTTCGATTCGAATAAATCTATGAAAATTGAAATAAATCAATGCTCCATAGTTAAAAACTAAAGATCTTTACATGAAAAATTGATATTTTTATAAAAGTGTCGTTTAGAACTTTCTTCCACTAAGCTTTCTAGTTACAAATGTTGCAAAATATTCATATCTAAAAAAGGTTTCATTAAACCCTTAACAAGCCAATACTATATAAGTAGCACTTTCAACTATTGAGATCTATTGGCTGGCCTCAATAGTTGAAATGATTTTTGAACCATACATTAGTTAATGTATTGATAAAACGCTCAATACTTAATTAGTAATGTATTGATAAATTTTCTCTACAATAAGAATATAAAATTTTCAGTTTCAAAAAATACACTCTATAACAAAAAAATCGACGCACCAAGGAGTTGTCCGATTGAAACGAAAATTGGTGGATAGGAAGACAATGTACAGAATAGTAAATGATTAAAATTTCAGAACAATTGAATAATTTATTGCAGAGTTACAGTAACAAGTTCAATAAGGTGTTGACCCGCCTCTAGCCTGGATACAAGCTGCCACACGGCGTGGCCTAGACCGATAAAGCTCTCTGGTGGTCTCTTGCGGTATTTCCCGCCAAATTCGATCCAATTGTCGAACGAGGTCATCAACATTCCGTTCCAGATGCAATCGCCATTGGCGTCGTCAGATAAAATTTATTGGGGGGGACCATACTTAAGACTGTTATTTTCACGTTTCTTGAGAAAAAAAGAAAAATATCACCCTTGCCCTTATTATATATATATATATATAAGAATACAACTCTAATGAATGAATAAACTTTGCATCATAGAATCAAGAAACATCTTGATTCTATGATGCAGAGTGGTCCGTAATCTACTTCCTCATATATAATTTTAGAATCATCTTTAAGAATTAAGTTTAAAAAACTATACAAATTTTGAATAGCAAACTACCATTTAAAAGCGGGAAAAAACGATAAGAAAATCGTAAGAATCACTATTAAGATAAACGGAATTGAAACTTTCAAACCAGTTTGATTGCCGAAATAAGTTTGAAGTGTCTCTCAATTCCTCTATGTTTTTTCGGCAACTAAACATAAATTTTTGGTCATGTTTTGATTTTCTTTCCCCCCCCCCTGAAATATCTATTTGTGATCCTTTTTTTTTACTTCATTTTTGACAAGAATTCTAGAAATTTATCGAAGGAGTTGTCTTTACGGAGCATCATGTGTACAATTCTGTGAAAAATACTATTAAATGCGCAGAAAATTACAAATCAAACAATCTATAATGAAATACAACATAAAGTACTGTCTGAGTAAAAATTTTCAGACTAGAGCAAACGTTTGAGAAATCGAAAAATACAATTTAAATCCCTTTTTATTTAATTCTTAAAGTATATTATTAAGAAATAACGCTACAAACAAGATTTGCAATTATGTAAAATTATGTAGAAAAAATTGTTAAGATCAAAATTAGTATTTTAGCCTGAGTAAAAACTTAAAGGCTACCACTAATTTTTAGAAATAAATATAATTAAAAAATACTATGGCTACTACGACGATTGAAGAACACTTCTATTTGCAAATTTGCCGCTTTTCAGAAGTTTTGGTGGCAAAGGTAAAGAGATTAACTGATCATGAAAAGAACCGATAGAAGCTTTTTCTTCAATAAATATTCGTGCTATTGCGTTGATAATGATAGGTAGTTCAAGATCAAAGACTCTAGTCAGTAAGCTCTTAAAATTGAAAGACAATAATGGTAAAAAAGGATGCGGAAAGAAGAAACTATGTCCTCGTGTGGTAAAAGACGAGATTACAATAATATAAAACATATACCTAACTTTGTTAAAAACTAGTTTCTTCTATGAAAACTAGAATAGTAGAAGTAATTCGAAAAAAAAAAGACTCTTACACAGGCTTCTCAATTTTTATATTTTTTAAATATTATTTTTTTTATGTTGACTTCAATTGAAACCCTAATTTTGTGCCGCACCACTTTTTTCAGATAATTACAAAATTAGAAATCCTGTTTGTTGCGTTACCTCTTAACAATTTTAAAATTAATTATAAAATAATATTTAAATCCCTTTTATTTTTAAATTTTTTTTCACTGGTCTTTAAGTTTTTATTCAAATTATAATTATGCAAAAATTAAAATTATACAAAAATTGAATTTTGTTCAAACATTAGGTTAGCACATTGATCTAACGGAAATTTCTTGGAAAGAGCAACAAATAATAATAAATAACTTTTTTAAATTATTTTAACTTTATTAATTGATTTGGTACATGCTTGTGCATGTTGATTAACATCGATTTATTGATTATTTACTTTCCTATCTTCTACCCCATGCGCTGAACTGGTATTCGGCTTGTAAATGAATAAAAAATTTAAACTGGAGAGTTTTTCCGGATGATGCAGATGCAATGTGAAGGTGTGATTCAAAATGGGAATCAGTAGAATAAGCAGTAAATACAATTATTACATTAATATCAATTAAAAATTGAGTTGTGGTGAGTCGTAAGTTTGTAATTTACTTCAGGCGAGGAAATATATTTGTCCTCAAAAACTGCCTTGAGAGCTAGGCTTGTTAGTCTAAAAGAGCTAAATATTTTTTTAATAAAAATACTATTTATTTCAATTATAGTAGCATACTAAAAATAAAAAAAAGAACAGAGTTCAGTTAGTAAAATTTTTGCTAAATAGGCAGAAACTGCAGAATAGTGCATGATAACAACATTTTGACAAATAAATATTTTATTTATTGATAATTTCTATTTTTACTTTCCATTTTTTTATTAAATGATTATTTCTTCTTTTTCCAATACATTTTTTATAAAAAAGCATTATTTAAAAATAAAATTTCATCAATTTTATTTTTAACTTTTGAACCTTTCATATTTTTGTATTCTGTGTTTGATTACTATATAATGTATGAAATACTGCAAATTTATTCTATGATTAAAAAATGAATTGTATCATAGAAACGACTAAAACTTTACAAATTGATAATACTTTGAATTTTTTGATATTTTTAACTAATTACAAGATTTAGCCCCTGAGAGACTGTTGATTGATACATTATTTATTACAATACTATATATTAAGTAATTAAAAAAATTAAAAATATGTATAATTAAAACATATAAAGTATTAAAAATATATGAAGTAATCATGTCATTTTTATGTATCACGTATGTCCCTTTTTCAAAAGTCTCAATTGAAAAATAAGCATAATTTCTTTAAATAATACATTGAGGTAAAAGTAAAGTTACTTAAATCTAATATGCACAGTGTCTTAAAAATATAGTTTTATTTTGAAAAGAACATTTTGTCCGTTAAAGTTTTTGATGAGAATGACATGAAATTTATAAATGCATAATATTATGTCATGTAATCCTACGTGATTAAACAATCATGAATGAGATAAATTTTTTGGGGCATATTTTAACATTTCAAATTGTAGTGGAATTTTTAAAAAAAAAATGTAAGGAAAAAGTCATAATGCGTTTCGCTAAACGAAAAAAAATTTTTTTTACTGTGAATTTGAATTGATCTGGATTTCTGAGATGAAAGATACAACATTAATAATAATACTGGAGAAACTATCTTTAATATTGGTTTCTGTAGAGATCATCATGATTAAAATAAATATATTTATAAAACTCTAAATTGCAAAAAAAAAAAAAAAAAAAGAAGAAGAAGAAGAAGAAGAAATTTTTTTTGAGAAATTCAAGAATATTAAAGCAGTTTTAAGTTTAGCCATTTTCTCATCTTGTTCCGGTTCAAAACGTTTTAAAAATCGAAATTGTTGTCTTTAAAAAGGAAAATAAAATTTTATTCAGTTGATTGACAGAACTATAGTATTCATATTTTGAAGAAATGATAAATTATAATAATTGTGATGGGAATAATTTTTATGCCCATTTTTATTTAATGTCTTCTTATTATTATAATCTTCTTATTATTTTCAAGCAAAGAAACAGACAAGATGAGATATTTTTGTTTTTTTTGGATCGCATGATTTATTTTGGTAACCATAAAAACTTCATATAAATGTACATGAAAAAATAAAAGAGACAACACATAGAACTCTTATTTTCCTTCCTCTATCGGCAGTATTTATAGTTTCAGTATTAAAATTTTAAAAATTATTACTTTTAATTCAGAAAAATTTTTTGTTGAAAATACCAAATTATGAAAATGTTTATTAGCACAAAATAATTACTTTAAAAATCCCATATTATTTTGATAAAAACAAAATATATAAAATTACATGAAGTAATCATCACTCATACAATAAATTGAGTTTAACAATTTGCCCCATTCTTAAAAAAAATATTTTTATTAGTTTTTTTTACCGTAATAAAATTATATGAATTTTTTTAGGAAACTTTTGCATTTAAAGTAATTCTTCATTGTTTTAATTAATTAAAATGCAAGTTAGTGATAATTATTTATATTTGAGCATAAATAATCAATGTTTATATAATTTTTTTAATTAAAATTTTTTATTAATTTTATAAATGTCCTTATAAACATAAACGTGACATTAAATTTCTGAATGAAAACAAAGTTATAGAAAGGTCATTAAAATTCTAAGTTTCGATTAATAATTTTAAAAATTAAAAAGTTACATTGATTTTACAAATATAAATAAAAAGTGGCTCCGTTCGTTCAAAATAAATTCATGCGCAATGAACAGTAAAACCATGAAATAATGTACTGTATAAATAAATTTAATATACAAACTATAAAACAATTCTTGCAAACATATAATAATAAATGTATTAGTAAGTGATTTAATACAAACATTTGCTTACCTCTCCAGAATTTATTTAATGACTTAATTTTCAAACGATAAACATTATTACAAAAACTTTAAATAAACTTTATTTAAAAAAATAACAACTAATAATTTAAGTTAAAACAATTAATGAAACAAAATACAAAAGTAAACAGAATTACTACTTATATTTATCAAAATTTCGAACTGACTGGAAATGTCTAGTTTAAATAATGATGGAATAACACTGTGAGCGCTTATACGTAAGAGAAGATTTAGAATGATTCTATTTCAGAGAAATTTTCTTAACAAAACCACCAAAAAAACCCCCAAAAAATAGAAAATATCTACAAGAATCTCCCCCTACTGAAATCCCCCCTAGAAATTCTAGATAATTGCCTGTTTGAGACAATTTATGAGTAGGTAGGGGTCTGTTGATATTTGACATTTTAAAAAAGAGGACAAAAGAGCCCAGGGCCATAAATATGATAAAGATAAGTTAAAAATGCTAACCATTTTCCTGTATCCTAAACTAAGGCGGCTATTTTTGGGTATCAAATGACTATGTGTGTTATGTTGAGGGAGAATCGTCTTTATCAGTTAACAGTGAGAAGAAAAGGAATGGTGGGAAGAGTGTTTTATTGCTTATTGAAGGAAAGGGTGGCTGTAACATTTCTTGTAGTTAACACCTGTTTTATTTTTTCAGACAGTGCATTTTTCTGTGTGTATTTAATTTTTTACTAATTTTCTTTTAATTATATAATATAATAAGTTGCGCTTTGTAAAAATAAGAGAGAGAGAAATTAAAAGTTATGGAAACAAAACAGAAATATTTTCTCAAAATAATGAGCCCTGGCTTCCCAATTATTGGGGGGGTCCGGACCCCTCGGACCCCTATGGTTCCGACGCCAGTGGCAATCGCCTTCCCATCATATCCCAGACATGCTCGATGGGAGAGAGATCTGGTGATCTGGCAGGCCAAGAAAGAGTTTGACAAGCTTGCAGACAGTTCATAGCAACACGTGCCGTATGTGGTCTGGCATTGTCCTGCTGAAAAACCAGCCCAGGGCGCTGCAAAAGGAACGGTAGCAAAACAGGTCTTAGGATGTCGTCGACGTACCGCTGTGCAGTAAGTGTACCTCTAATGACGACCAAGGGGGTCCGGCTGTCATAGGAAATGGCACCCCAGATCATAATGCCTTGTTGAGGGCCGGTGTGGCGTGCAATAGTGAAGGCAGGATCCCCCCTCTGCCCTGTGCGTCTCCCAAACACGTCTTCGATGATCGTCAGGACACAGTTGGAAGCGGGATTCGTCGCTAAAGACCATACGTCCCCAGTCGGCATCATTCTAGCCTGATCGAGCGTCGATTTTGCGGGTCTTAGTGCGTCGATTCTTTTGTTATAGAGTGTAGCTTGAAACCTTGTGGGAAATATACTTATAATACTTTCAAGCCGTTAAGGTTAAATTCATTAAAAAAATCTATGTGTTTAAATTCTTATTTAAAATAAAAGGATATATAGTTGAAATAATATTTATCTTAATTAGTATCCAAATGTATTCATTATCATAAAAGTTTTAACGTTTGGGTTTGACAAAATACAAAAAAGGGCATAAATTTCATCTTTTTTTTTATCCTCTTTCAGTTTTACACCTGCAAGATATAAAATCTAGATATAAATATCTGTACTTTTTTTTCTGCTGCTTGATCTGTTATGCAGCTTGATAGTCATTTTATTTTCACGACCATTGCTTACCCTGAAGGGGTTAAAATAATGTTTTCCTCGAGACCAAAGAGATTAAAAAGCGTAGAAACATAAGAAAAACAAAAAGAATACCAATTCTTAACTTACAGAAAAGGTTTAAAAAATGTAATCACACGGCTTTCACGTACTTACGCAATATACTTAATTCTAGAAATTATACGGTTTTTTTTCTTCTTCCGTTCGTTGTGAAAAAGAAATTATGCTTGATAACATAAATTTCCCTTATGGCTATGTTTGCAGCTGGAGTAAGAATGTTCAAAATGGATTATAAATACAGTTTTTTATAAATTAGATTATTTTAATTTGACAAATCAGTTGAATAGACTTTCGTAAAATACTTCGCTGAATTTAAATTCATTTGTTAATAAATCTTATCTTAAAAAAGGAACATTTTTTGTAATTTAAATGTTTTTTAAACGTTTCAGAAAACTCTCGAAAAAATAGATTTATTTATTGTTATCTAATGGGACGTCATCTTTTAGTAGGACGCTAATTTAGATTTAAATTAAATTTTAGAAAATTCTAATGAAAATTTTTTTTAAAATTCACTGTAATTTTTAAGCACGTTCTAATTTCAAAAGTTGTTGAAATTATGTTCTTCCTTAGATTAGGGCTTTCAGAGCCCTGATCTAAATCCTATTCCAATAAAACACTCTTGGGACGAATTAAATCGCAAATTGCGTTCCAATTCGTCCATTCTCACTGGCAACTATGATGGATGTCATTAATTTCTATGGTCACGCATCAAAAACTGGTGGGAAATGAACTCAGACGTGTTTAGACCTTGAATGATGCAATGGGTGAACCAACGTACAGTTCACAAAATGAAAAACGGACCACTTGAATAACTCTTAATTTAATGATCGGATCTTCACTCAATCTTAAAGGCTAGAGAGGGTAACCTCGAAATTGCTAATTAATTAGTGCAGACGATATTTTAAGTTACGGAATCAGATACAAAAACGTTCTTTCTCTGAATAAGCATACTTTTTTTCCCGACGGATTCGGATTTCTGACACCCAAAATATAGGGGGTAGCCGCAATCTGAGAAATATGGTCGCAATAGTTTTGTCAGGAGAACCCTCCAAAGTTTAGATCTCTTATGTTAATTTCACTTTTTGCGTATTTCGCTATATCTCTAAAACTTTTTAAACCAATTGAAAAATTTTGCAGACAATTACAAGATTTGTTTATCTAAAGATAATTCCATGTAAAAATTAACTTTTAATAAATATTTATTACTATTTTATTTAAGATTGGTCGAAAAAATTTTGAATATTAGGTATTACCGACAAAATCGGACGACAAATGTGTGAACGACAATGTCGTTGCCGGATCGCTTAAGCAACTGTTTTTTCACTTGTCCGATATCGTTAGTCCGAGAAGTAGAAATTCTTGTTCATTCAATGTTTTGAGCTTGAGTGTGTAGAGACATAAAATTTAAATAATTTATTTGAACGTGTTTCGAAAAATTATAAGTTTTAGTTTTGAATTCGTTTTGGCAACGGAGTTAGATACATAATAAATGTTGTTGTGTTCTAAAATGTTTAAGAAATAAAATATGTTATTTTTTGATAAAATTATTGGTAGTATCGTAAATTGGCGTTCATTTAATTTAGTTGGCACAAAGATCTAACAAGTGAGCAGTTGCTTGTTTTCTGCTGTGATTTTTTTCTGCAAACTTTAAATATGCCGGATGATAATCGTCGTCTCAAACTTCTTACTTTATTTTAGAAGAAAAAAGCTAGCAGTGCAGAAACGTTTATGGGTGCACGAAATGGTACTTACGTATTAACGCCACAGCAGCTACAGATTTGGCGGTTTTTAAGTGCCGCCAATCTACACTTAAAATTATGTCTGTAATCACTTAACATTACTTAAATTCTTTAAATGTTTTAAAGTATTAACGTTTTTTTCAAATCGAATTAAAATATTAGTTTCATTTAGAATAATCTTTTTAGATGATTTTTTAAATGAGTTTTATCAAATTTATCTTATGAAGCCGTTCTACCATGTTTCAAAAAAATGTTTCAGTTGAATCAGGGAACAGACTTTATACACTGCTGGACAATTGCTAAGGACGGATAACACTATCATCCATAGCAACCATAAAATGAAGGGAAGCAAAATGTGGAAAATTAGAATAAGTGCGGGATATAGTAAGAAGGGGTATGCGTATGTAAATTTTTTTGTCCACGTTTGTTCATCACGTGATAGCGCTGATAAGAGCTTTAAAGGTTTTGACGCGTTGTGGAGAGTTGTTGTTTCAAGTCAAATTTTTACAGGAAAGATTTAGTTGACGAACTTGAAATTTTCGGCATGTCTTCCCGATATTACTTAGATGATTTTAAGCGTGGCCGAATTATTGGAAAGATCAAAGAAGGGCGAAAAATAAGAGACGTTGCCAGGGAGTTCGACATCGCTGACGGTGTTGTTTAACGGCTGTGGAAATCTTTTATAACTACTGGAATGTGTAGTAAGCGGCAAGGGGGAGGTCGTGTTAGAAGTAAGACGCCTGCTGAAGACAGATACATCGTCCTATCAGTAAAAAGGAACAGGCGCACCACAGCTCAGCAGGTGGCAAATCAGTTTCTTGCTACCACAGGAAAGCAGATCTCCCGAAAAACTGTTGCCAGACGTTTGAGGGGAGGAGGACTATACACCCGCAGACCTGTTGTGTGCGTCCCATTGACCAGACAGCACCGTACTGCACGTTTGCAATGGTGTCGTGAGCATCACAATTGGACTGAACAGGACTGGGCATGCGTACTCTTCTCAGATGAGAGTAGGTTCAGTCTGTCATCGGATTGTAGACGCCAACTGATCTGGCGCGAGAGTGGTACTGGTTATCGTCCAGAAAATATTCAGGAAAGGGACCGATATCCGACATGCAGGGTCATGGTGTGGGCCAGCATCATGATCAATGGCCGCACGCGCCTACATGTGGTTGCGAATGGGACTATGACGGGCCAACGATACTTTGATGAAGTTCTACTTCCTCATGTTCGTCTTTTCCGTGGTGCTATCGGTGATAAATTTGTTTTTATGGGCGACAACGCAACATGTCATCGAACACTCGCTGTTCAGAATTGTTTAGACAGTGAGGGTATTCAACGCCTCGTATGGCCATCACGTTCTCTAGATCTAAACCACATTGAAAATGTTTGAGATGCTTTGGGGAGGCAATTTGCTGGTTGAAACTATCCTCCGACAAACAAGAACACCCTCATCCGTGCACTGACAGAGGAATGGGATAAATTGCCTCAACAGCTGCTGGATAATGTTGTGCGAAGTATGATACGACCTGTAGAATGTTGCATCACACTCCACGGTGGACATATCCCGTACTGACACCTTTCTTCAAGTTGCCTGCTGACATTTAAATGCATTGTTCCATTATTCCGTACGCAGCATCAAATGAACATTTTTTTTCTTTCAGATGTTTCATAGCTTTTGTACTTTCCAGAACAATGAATGTTCTTTATTCTAATGTCTGAACAGTGTGGCAACTATACTTTATCCTACTAGGTCTCATGTCTCGCTTAATGTTATGCTACATTGCAATTTGTGATCCGTCCTTAGCAATTGTCCAGCAGTGTATTATTCAATCAAGCAGAAACCAGTAGTTAGATCGAGTTCTGTTTGAAATACATAAGGGTCCTTATTTGCCTTTTTATCAAACCATTACTATTATAAAAAATACCATCCCTTCATTAAAGCATATAATGAATTTATAAAAATTTCCAATGAAACTTTTATGATTGTTTACGTCTTTCAACCTCATTATAATGTAAAAAATGCAACTTCATGAAATTAAAAATTTATAACCAGACATGAGAATAAATTATATAAAACTTTTATTTTCGAATTTTACATTTGACGTGATCTAATAAAATATTAAAATTGATTAAAAGAATAAAATAATGATATCAAAAGAGGAGATAAAACAGGAAAGATACACAACAACTAATAAAATCGCCACGATTTGAGGAGAAATTTTCTTGCCTAACCGACATTTGATTCCGACAAACGTTATCGTCTTGTCGGATACGACATAATCGTTATCGTATCGGTGAGTGAAAAAGCGCTCCGTTGCTGACCATGTATTTTACTTGACCCTATGTCGTTCGCCGACAATCGGATCCGTTTTGTCGTTATCGTGTCGTGTAATGAAAAAGCGCCCTAAGGAATATAATTTTGCATTGCAATATGCATAATTTGAGCAAAATCGGTTCAATAGTTCCTGAGAAATTTAATTTAGAGAAAAATTAGATGTTTAAAATTCGATTTCTCAGGAACCATTTTACGAGTTTCGCTCAAATTTTGTATTTTGCCATATAAAATTACATGCTTTAAAATGATATAAAAATTTTATACTTTACAATTCAAAATTTTTCTTTTATTATTTAATAAAATGATCAAAAATATTTACTAAAATTTATTTTTTGCATGGAATTATCTTTGGATAAACGAGTTTCATAACTGTGTACGAAAATTTTTCAATTCGCTTAAAAAGTTCTCGAGATATGGCGAAATACGCATAAAGTAACATTAACGTTAAGGGCTTCAAACTTTGAACCGCTCTCCTGATCAAACTATGGGGACCATATTTGTGCAACTACCCCTCATATTTTGGGAGTCAAAAATCCAAATCCGTTGAAAAAAAGGTATGTTTATTCAGAGCAAGTATGTTTTTGTGTTTGATTTTGTAAAATATCCCGGTAATACGATGGAATAATAAAAAATAAAAAAAAACAGCATTCGGTAATTAGTTAGAGAATTATCAACGACCAGTAGTACAAAAATACCATGTTGGTTAATCTGTAGCCCGCTGAAATGCAGCTACGGTATTGAAATTTGACATGCTGAAAGAGCCATTTTTGTTTATGAAAATAACTCGAGCTTTTTCCAAAATTGCCATTTGTAATAAAGTTACTGAAATTTTTAGTGTTTTTGTGAAATTTTTTTCTTCTCAACTTTGTTTTTTTAAGTGTTGATACATTGGCCATTGTAATAGCGAAATTTATTTCCCTCTCTCTCGAAATCTTTACTTTGTAATTATTATGATCATTATTATTAAGCTCACCCCTGAGTAAATGTTAAGGAAAAATAATAGTGAAAGAGATTAAATGTTGCCAGATATAAATCTTAATATTTATATTTGAACATTTGATTAAATTACATATAATGATATTATATATAATTTAAACAAGTATAGATGATTATTTTTGAAACTCAGCTAATCGACCATTCGTCACGGTTAGCATGCCGACAAAATGTTTGTACATTTGGTTTACAAAATGTTCCTGTTTTTGTGAAAAAATGTCAACTTTAAAGGTAATAAATAAATAAATAATAATGAATGCGAAGCTATTACTACGACAGTTGGTGAGCTTGGAATGATCAAGGTGTGGATCCTCCAAATCTAAATGAAAAAAAAAAAAAAGAAAACGTAACTCAAAAATACAGTCGGACCTCTATTTAACGAAGTCACTAAATCCCGATAATAAATTCGTTATATGGAAAATTTGTTAAATGGAAAATCCCATTTTAAAATACTTAAGCAACACAAAACAGGTTTTAAATTCAGAAGCACTAGACATAATTAAAATAGCAATTGATGCACTTTTGTCTTGTTAACTACTATTTATTTTATAAATCTTAACCATGAAAGAAATCTGCATGGAAAGCAAGAATAGAGCAAAACATTATCCAGTGTTACACTATCATTCTATATACATTTTCAGCTAAACAAAGGCTAAATTTATGTATAAAATTATAGTTGCATTTATTATAAAAGTAATTTTAAACATACATAACCACATGCGTTCTTAAGTTTAATTGCTACGAATAAAATTCGTTAATTTGAACTGAGTTTTTCGTTTGAAATGTAAACAAAAGGGGAAATGGATTTTACTGCTTTCTCTAAGATAATTTTTAGAGAAAACAGTAATACATTTCATAAAGCAGTGACTTCAAAAATTAATTCAAGGTCATTTCCCTAATAAAATGCGTTAACAAGTTTAAAATGTTAAGAAATATTTTTGAAAATAGGGAAAGTGGATCTCAATGAAAAATTCGTTAATTAGAAAATTCACTTCGCTATTTGGAAGTTATTTTACGAAGAAATTTCCAAAATATTGGAAATTTGAGGAGTGATTTTGCGAGCGATAGTTTAAATAGTTGGCAACGCCTCCTGTTACGTCTTTTTGTAGCTCCTTTCTAACATCGTTTCTCCGTATCTTGTTCCCAAAATTCATGAATCAGTTCTTACAATTTTAATAATTATATTTTCTATCTTAGTTTCAAGTAAATTGCTTAGGTTCCTTTACAGAAAATGAAACAACGTCGATCATTCATGTCTTAATAATAATATCAGGGGTCTGTTTAGAAAAAATTTGGGTCCGTAAACGCAGTGGTGCGCAAACTTTTTTCGACTGCGACCCCTTTTGTAGAGAGAAAATTTTTGGCGACCCCTAGAGATAAATGTCCACAAATACGATGTATATTTTGAGCATTTCTTTCGTTTCATCGAATAAAAACATCATCATATTTGACTCATATTAATTTTATTTATAATTTTAAGAAAATACTTTTTGTATAACACAAAAATCAGTAATTGCCCTTTAATGAAATGTATGTGGCTGCAAGTTTCTAATTATCTCATCGATATTTGGATGTATGTTGCTAATTGCAATTCGCATATCATCTTCAGGGTTTCAACGCGAGCGGTATTTAGTTTTTATTGAAACTAGTTTGCTAAATCCAGTTTCACATAAATACGTTGATGCAAATTGTATTAACACTCTGATGGCATTCTTGCATAAAACGGGATATTGTTTTTCCACGGATAGCCAGATAGAGAATACATTAAGCATTACGGTCAAAGAAAGAGTGGACAGCATGAAATTGCAATTAAACAGTGAGTGACGGCGCTTCACTCTTTATATGTACACTGTATAGTATGCAGTGCAGCATGCAGGGATAATGCATTTCATAAAAATTTGGCTACCCCCAAAGAACTTCTGACGACCCCCACAGGGGTCGCGACCCCTAGTTTGCGCACCACTGCGTTAACGGACCCTTCACAAAATATCTTTTCATAAAAATGGACCCTTCACAAAATAATTTATCTTTTAATCGGACCATTCACAAGAGACACTCGAAAGACATTTGCGTATTATTGTAAATGGGCGGGAAAAATTGACTGATGCTGAGTATTCAGCTATAAATAGATATTTTCAAATCAGCTGGCAATCGACGTATTACTCTAATGTTTTGTTAATCATGTTTTTCTGCTTTAATTTTAAGACTAAGTTTGATCTCATTTCATTTATATTACGTACCTTAACCTCTTTGAAGTCAAAAAAAATTTATAAATTTCAAATGTAGTATTCTAAGAAATTTTTTCTACTTCTACAAACATTGTGAGTACATTCTTATTGATATTAAATGATATTTTTTTGTAAATAAATAATTGAGCAATATATTATTCATAAAATTAATTGATAAGATATTTTGCAAATAAAAATTAACTTACATAAATTTAAAAAAAAAAAAAAAACTATTATAAATTTAAGATATGTTTACACATTAGAAGTGATACATAACTAAGTTGTGTTATTTAAAATATGTCAATTGAAATTATTAAAATTTTTGAGTGATTTTGTTTCCATTATTCGTCCGAAATGAATATTCTGTGTTGTGCAGTATAGGTTAAATACCAAATATTTGTATGTTGCATCTCTAATTTAGTAGCAGCAATAGCTGTTTATTTTTGAAAATTAAACATTTTTTTGTTATAATTTTACAGTGTTGAGTATAATCTTGAATCCATTTACAATTTAAAAACTCATTGAAAAGGTTTTTTGCAATAACAGTACCCTATTTGCACAAATTCACAAAACAGGATCCTGGTTGAAAGAATGTGACTTAACGCTTATTTCATATTCACTAATTACGAGTAATTTTTTCACAATTTTACAAAAACAGGACAGTTCACAAAATGTCTGGACCGACCGCTGAATATTATACTCATTGAAACCTAGTTTGCTTTAAATTTTATTCTCATGTTTTTGTTTATTTATTTAAAATTTTATTCTTGCGTTTCTATATAACATTATTTTTAACATGAATAAATAGTAAGGACTTTTCACGTAAATACAAGTTTCCAATAATGGTAAAACATCAAATTAGTACAATTAATTCTGATTACCCATTTTAAAAACATTTTTAATCAGCATTTTAATAATAAAAATATAGAATTGATTTTGAATGTGCATTGAGTAATCCTTATTTAAATTTAACAGCATCATGCAATTTTAACTATGCTGAGGGCTCGTAATGATCTTAAGTATTAAAATCTCTAATTTCAATTTACCTTTCTTATTGTCTAATTGCTGAACCAAACAAATAAAAACTACACATGTTTAGTTTAGGTTTATTATAAGAGACTTTAAAATATATACAAATAAAACTGCAAAAGCATTTGTGGTAGTTTGAAAAAAAACAAAAAAAAACTATCATATCTTAGAGGAAAATTTTCTAAAATGTTAAAAAGTGTAATTAGAATTAATTTCATTAGTGAAAAAAATATATATAGCACATTTATAATTCCTAAAATTTATTTTATAGCGAAGTTGTATACAACAAAGTATATAAGAAACAGTAAGTGTGTAAATATATTAAATTACAATAAAATAAAATAAAAATATATAATAAATTAGGAGATATATTTTTTTAATTCCACACTTATTTCCTAACTAAAAATAAAAACCAGATGTTTGTATTTAATGAGAGATCCACTTGAAAAAATGAAAAGATAATTTCGAGAGATAGAGCTTAATTTAACGTTTATGGTTTCATAAAAATATGGTTTTTGAAATAAATGAAAATTTAACTGATTTCAGTAAATATTTTAGATAAATAATTTCGAAAGAGTTCTATGTAGATTTTCTATTGAATTCTACAATAAAAGAGGGTGCCGTATGCTAAATAAATCTGGGTAAAACGAAAAAAAACATCACTATTTCATGAGTTATCCTGAAAAATAATTAGGTCCTTAGCAATTGAGTATTTGCAATTAATTACATGGTTATGCATGGCGTGTTGATGTTACAGCTTTAAGACTTGAGTTTATTATCGCTGAAACAATTTTCGGATCAAATTTAATTTGATACCGGCAAGCAACGTCACGCGCGTGTCTAACCCGATTGGCTGACCCATATTTGAAGTTGCTTGCAGGCATTCAATTGGCCACCAATGTAGCGATATATATATATATATATATTTTAACATGACAGACGTTTTCCATCTTTCACCCAGTTTCACACTTAGCTTATGAATGAGCGATGTGCTACATTACAATCAATGTGAAACACTTATTGCTTGTAGCTCCGACATTATGATGACTTCAGTTGTGTGCAACCATAAAGTCGTGAAATAATTTCTTAATTATTTAAAATTTGCTAGGATGCCCAGTAATTTTCGGAAATACAGTACTTTTGAGTTAATTTCATGTGTAAAAAAAATAAAAATAATGTTTTATCTTGCCTTAGCTAAATTTGTATGGACGCGTTAAAAATACAGAAAATAACCTTTTTCAAAGAAAATTCAGCAAAAAAAAAAGATAAGTAAATGCATACAAAGATATAAATACGCCAAAATGTATTAAAAAACTTTTGGGGGCAACCAAATTCCCAGTTCTTTTCTTTTTAGCTATTGCTAGGGCGACGAAAACGGAACAAGAAAATAGATCAAAGATTCAAGTTATCTTTAACTTAAAATTAAATTCAAGTTAAAATTAAAGATTCAAGTAATCTTTAATTTAGTGCAAAAAATAAGGTTTCATGTGAGCAAGCATTTCTTTCGCGGGAAAGAAACACACCTGAAGTCAAGCAATTCGGCACGCGGAAAGAATTCATATGCTTGAATTAATTTTTCCATCACTGCAGCTGGGAATATTTTAAAAGCGATATCTATCTTACCACAAGAAAATAAAAATTAAATAAAAACAGCAACATTAGCAAGGATTTATTTACATTCTATTCAGATAAAGCGGAATTTTAATAAAGTATAACTCGGCCCACGCGAAAAGGATAAAAACTCACATCTCAGAAATTTCATCCATAAAATTGATAATGTAAAAAATTGAAGATGTTTGACCTTTTTAAGATGTTTCATTTAAAATATATATATATATCTGTTTTTCTTTCTTGTTTTAAAGGTGTAACTTAAACTCTTATTTTAATATTACATAATCTCTTATTTAATAACTAAAATTTTGTATTTTGAGATCCCTTTAACAATTAATTTACTGCGTAGAAGGCAATTGCTTTAACCAGATGTACTCAAAATCATCTTAACGTAATAGCATGAAAGAAATACGTCGCCAAATTAGATAGTTTCAAAGAGTTATCTGAGCCACGGCTTTGTTAGTAGTTCTTTTAAAACGTGTTTTTATAAAAATAAATATTTTAAAAGTAACGTTAATTGAAATGAAAAAAAAAAGAAGTTATGTATTGAAAGGCAAATGTAATGGAAAAGGGGTGCTAATTCTTTAAAGGGAAATATAAAAAATCTCCATGCAATTATTGTCGCAATCGATGCATATCGAAATTAAAAAAATAAGTATGTACTAAAAAGCAAAATTTATGGAGAATAGATACTTAATCGTTTATTAAAGGAACCGTAAAAAAGTGCCTTTAATGACGCTAATAATGTTTAATTGATGTTGATATGTATTAATTGAAATAAAATAATAACCTAAGTACTAAAAAAGCAAACAAAAAAAAAAAAAATAACCAGAAAATCGGCATACGCAGGTGAGGCTTAAATAATTTTGGTAATACGTACTGCTAGTATTATGATAATTGTTATTGAGAATTTTACAACGGATTCCCGCAGCTTCAGAAAATATTTTTCCAGCGGTAGCAAATATAGTGTGTTAATAATTTAAAGCTAGAACAACCATGGGTATTTTTAATGCATATATATATATAAAAAAAAATTCAGGAAAAATATCATAAAACAGACACATGATTTGAAATACAGTTACTAACGAAAATTTCTCAGCACTTTCGACCAAGATTTTCCACAAATAAGCTTTAGGCATCATTTTTGTTTTGTGTCGGCAGAGGGAACATAGACGTTATTTTTTACTTCTAGTTTCAGGAAACTCAGAGGAGTGGGGGAGGGGAGCGGGTAGTTTCTTTGTAGTAATCTTACTTCGTTGATAAAGTTCATAATAAAGGTCTTTCGAGGAACTTGTGAAAAGTTACGCACTTTAACAAATTCCAGGGATTGATGAAATACATCTATGATGAAAAATTAAAGCATTAAAAACGTATATTCTTGCAGGGAGACGTTTAGTGCTAAAGGTGCGGATTTTTTTTTAAAAATTAACATTAAGTGATAGTTTTTTCCAACCTCTAATAAAATATTTAAGAAAAAAGTGCAAGGTAGTTGAAGGTTTGCTAATTGGTGGGATTTCTTTATAATTTACCCGTATTGTAACAACTATTGAAATTCCTTTTATCTATAGACTAAGTAAGTTTATAAAATATAAAGATTTCTGCGTTGGGACATTTCTTTCCTGCAAAGGAACGTAAACACGACTTGGTCTAGCTTGTAGCTAGACCTTGAAGGAATAAGCCACACACGCGAAAACACCAAGCTACTTTTGTAAATGTATTTTCCTAGATATATCCAAACAGCTAAAAAATTATTTAGTCTTAGTTCCACAGCCCGCTAGAAATTAGTCTTCTTCCTCCATACATTGATTTTTTTTCTAATATACGTAATTTTTAATGACAAGAGCTGTTAATTGAATTTTATTAGATTTTCCTGCTTTAAAACACAAATAAGTATTTTTCAAAAAAAATGTACCCTTTCTCGTGCGGTTGAACAAGTTGGTCATTTCCAAGCCGTTTGCGAACTCATAACTCGAAGCGACCGGAATAAAAACTATTACGAGAGTTTGGAGAGCAGCAGCGAATTCTTCAGTTGGAAAAAAAATCGTGTAGTGTATATCAAGTCAGGCTCGAATAAAATAAAAATAAGCAATTGAGAAATATTGTGCTAAAAACACGCTAATCTCTATAGCGGTCATTTTGACCGAAAATGATAGTTCTGAATAAATTGTAATTTTATGCACTCATTTTACATTCTCATATAGAGGAAATTCTAATATGAAGATCTCAAAAAGCAGCCAGGAAAAGTTTCGAAAGTAAAGTAAGCTGGTATAATTATTTTAAGTCTTAGCCCCGCTCAATGTTTGTGATCAAAATGACCGCATTAGAATTAAAAGTTTTTTTCTACCACTACTTATATTTTAAACAGTATATTAAACGTCAGATAGAAAAATGACCATGCTCCAAACTTCTTATCCAAGGTCTGGTAAAAATTCTATTTTATTTATAAAGCCATGGCTTCATTTTGCTATCACTGACAAATGTATTTTGTACAAAACTCAAATATTGAAGGGTTATGTAATAGGTACTAAGTATTGTACTGATATATCTAAATTTAAAAACGATACTGTGGAAATAGGCGTTCTGCGGAACTCTGAAGGGATAAATAAGCACCGGAGAAAATTACTTGATAATAGATAAATTTCGTCTATCATGTCCAGTAACGCCGAATACAGTTAATCTCGATTCCGACAGAATGAACAAAAAATAAGTGTTTTGCTTAATTTAATAACGTAAACGGTCATAGCGATAAGGTTAACGGGAAGGGTACCAAATAATAATCAAGAAATGATTAAAATTTTAGCTTTATTAATTGCGTCGGTATATTCCTTTTGTGTATGATTTCGTAGTGTTGTTCAGTGCTGATTTATTGATTCTTTTCTTTATAAATTCATCCCGTACAAAGAACAAGTATTCATCTAGTTAACAAATAAATGCATTAGTATACTTCGTACAAATGATTTTATTTATTTTTTATTCATAAAAAATATGTAGGACCAGGGTGTCTCACATGTCACGAAAATTTTCGTGACCTTTATTACTAATACCATGATTTTCAATTCTTCCAACGAATCTGAAATTGAGGAATAAGAATTAGATTTTAAAAAGTGGCAATTAAAAGATCCACCAAAACAGGTTTTTGTTAGAGACATTTTGAGGACGTCTATGGCCGCCATTTGCGTCAACGTGTTAATCACCTTCTTCTCTACTGAGACAAGTGTTGTCAGCAGACTAGCTTGCTGTTGCAAAAACAAAGATGGTAATGCTACCGCTTATAAAGAGTAAGAGAACTACTTATAACTGATTAAACCAGTTTACACAGAGAGAATTTAAAATCGTGCTAAGAAGGAATTACCAAGAAGAAAACGCGAAGTAGCATGAGTTTAAGTGGTAGAAGGTTATTTGACTGCTCCCTTTACTCAACGTGTTGCACAGATGTTACGAGTTGAAATTCCGATCATTTCATCCTCATGGGTCACCATCACGATTCTTGTAGATCGGATACTGATGCAAGACGTTCACAGAAACGTTTACACTATTTGCTTATAGCACCAGGCAGTGCTCACCGTAAATAACATCGATAATAAATGTCAGCATTGCACTCACGAGTCGTTAAAAATCCTACTACAGTTTTGAAGGCATTTATTTTAGCACCACTTTACATACACTTTAATGCTCTCATGCAGATGGGTTATTCGCATTCACCCTTTGATTTATAATCCTAAAGTTGCTACACTTTTATGATATATTACCGTCCAATTTTTATTTGGACAACAGGTGTTAGAAAGAACTAATTGAAAATAGTAATGCGTGCATCAGTTGTAAGAAGTTTGGAAATAATTGTTAAAAGTGTGTTGTTTTCAAAATACAAAAACAGAACTATGTAGAGACATGAAGAGTAAATATTTTTAATAGAAAAAGTCAATTCATCAGATAATAATTACAGCAAAAACTTAACTCATTGAACTAAAAGACATGGGTATTGAAGCATGATTCGCTTTAGCATTTAATTTAAACTCTGAAAATTTCAAAATGAAACAAACACAACATGTATTTAAAAAACAAACAACAAAAACACATATATTAAATCTTGAGCAATAACAATGCATCAATATCGTCAACTATTGATTGATGAAGCTGCTGATTTGTTTATAAACAGATTTGCACAACTCTGACTACTTGAAGGGAAAGCAATATTTAAAAACACTTTTCTTCAAAAATTGTACACTATATGAAAAAGTGAGCATGAAAAATCAACAGTCGACGATATGAAAATGACATTAAATGGCCAAAGGAAAATGACTACTTTTGTTTTGTCCAAATAAAATTATTATAACAACAAACATACAAAAATTAAGAAACTATTCGCATAAATAAACTCTCAACTCGTTTGCGCATCAAGCAATTACCACAGTTATGCACAAAATCAAGCATTAAATATCAAACTTGATTTTTTTTTTTTTTAACATCAAAACTAACCTCTACTTGAATTAATTACCTCACAAGATAAAGTAAGATATTCTTTTTCAAACCCATGAAAAGTCTGACTTCAAAAAGTGTTAGATAAACAGATAAAATATAATATTTTCAAGTGATGTAAATATAAAAAAAAAATTATGTAAAATATATTCATCAGATAGAGAAGAAAACAATTGTGGTACAAGAGAACTTTATATCACAAGATTTTGGTTTATCAAGATTGCAAAATTTTTTTCTTTTTTTTTTAAGAATTAAAATTTTTGACTGTTTTCTATACAGTAAGTGTAGTTAAATAGATATAAATATTCCTAACAGTAGTGAACGTATTATTGATGGAAAAAATTTAGAGATGGGCGAATAGCACATGTCCATGGTTGAATATCACAACTTTTTTCGCGCTATCGAATTATTCTTACGAGTAAATAGAATTTCGAATGAATTTCGCTATCGCACTTTTTATATATAGTTTTAATATTAGAATACAATGATTAGATTGCTGAATTGGAATATGATTTCGAAAATTGATATCATGATTGAAGACGCATAGTTCAGACAAAAGTACAGTAAATTTTTTTTTAATGAAAACTGTCTGATAAAAAAATAACATACCCTGCAAATATTTTACTTAAAATAAATTACTATTTTTTCCAACTTATTAGGCCTTTGAGAAATTTTTGTATAAATTTTTTTCGTAATTGCAAAGCGATCAATATTGTTTTAATTCTCAAGTTTCTTCTGATTAACCATTAAAATCTAAGCTTATCTTATTTCAAATCAATTATTTATATCTGATAATAATAGAACACACAACGTTTCATTAGAATATTAAAATACATCTAACTTTTTGATAAATTAATTTATGTGGGAAAAATTTTAAAAATAAAAATGTGATAAGTACATTATTCATAAAATTCTTTCAAATTTCTTTTAAAAGCTGTTATTTAAAAACGTTTACCCATCAGGCACTATAAAATAAACTAAACTCAATAAGTGCCCTTCGTTCACCTCCAATAAAATTTACCTTTTAACTTTTTAGTAATAAATAACACTAAATTTATGCTTGCATTATAACTCAATATATGCCAAATATTTTTACTAATAGCTCAATATGTGCTAAGAAATTTTTGTTAAATCATACAGAAGTTCACTTTTTGTATTTTCATTTTTGTTAATGACACAGAAGTTCACTTTTTGCACTTTCACTATAATAACAGATAATACGTTTTATGCCATAACACTAATTATTATCCACAAAAAACTCGTTAAATAACTGAGTGAATAAAACTTATTTCAATGAGTTTTATAAATAGGCGTAACGAAGGGCGAAAAAGTTACAATTGAAAAAAGCATCGATTGTTTTCTCATTTTCAAGTGACAAAATTTCAAATCAGTATTTTCACAATACATTTGTTTCAAAACATTCATCTAAGAAATTATACTGAAAATATAGTGTATTAATAAAATCCTTATATTTATGGAGAATAAGACCAACATTATTTTACACAATAGCTTTAAAAACATAAGTTAATTTTATAAATTCATTTAATACCAAATCAACAAACTATAGAATTAAATATTTATACAGGGTAGAGTCGAATAACATTCAAACTATAGTAAGAACTCATTCTTGTTAGGTGAGAAATGGAAGAGGAAAGAACTTATAGGGTCAGTTGATATGGACACACATTCTTCAGTTCAAAGTTATTAATAGCAAAATTAAATGAGACAAAAAGGCAAGCGACATAGTTAGAACAATCAAGAGCTTAAACAAGCCATCATTGACGAAATTGCATCTGTTGACAATGACTTGTGAAGGTGGGTGTCCAGCAAGTTCTTTAAGAGTTTCAATTAAAATGGAGGCCATCTTTCTAAACTTTAGAATGTTAATGAGTAAGTGGCCTGTTTTAGTGTATTTATAGATAATATTACCTTCTTTTTTAATTTGATAATATATGGTCATTTGAAAGGTATAAATTGGCATGGTGCCACTCTGTATATTGATGATTTCAAGAGGGATTCCAATTTATATACATTTTTAAACCAAATACTAATTGTACATGAGAAAATACAGATCAGATTAATAATTATATTTATTTAACCAATTGCAATGTTTAGATCAGTTTTGAAAAAAGGAAGAGAAGAAAATAAGTGATGTTTAATGAAACAGACACAAATAACCAAACACATATAGTACACAAAAATATAAACAAATAAAAATGAATAATATACGCACAAAAATTCATTTTTCCAATGTATCCTAAAGATAATAAGGAAATAAAATATTTCTCTAATTTACTTTGATTTTTACTAATACAATACAAAGAATATTAAAAAAAAATGTGCTAATTAAAAATAGATGTATTCATTATTTCATTTGAATGAAGCATTTTTATATATTATAAAAATTATAATTTTAAACGTAAAATGGAAATGGTTATACTCCCCCTTTTCCCCTAAAGTACAAGATCTAAGCAGTTATACTGGCCTTATTCTCAATACATAAGAATTATGAAAACTTTACAACTAAAAAATTCTCTGGCTAATAAGCTCGATTAAGTTCTTTTATGCTAATTTAGTATCGAAAATCTTTTTTTAAAAACTTTTGTACAGATTGTCATTTTAATAATTTTTAACTATCAAGAATTGAAATAAATAAGCTAACTTATTTTATTGAGGCAAAGAAAAGAAGTGCTTTATGAATTTAATGTTTTAATATAAAATAAATCACAAAATAAATATTCACTAATTATATTAATTAGCATTTGATGCGACAAAGAATATGCCTTTAATAAATTATTTCTAATAACTAATGAAATATTGATATTTTGTGAATGATATAAACTGAAACAAAAACTGTTCTGAAAAAATTAAGTAGTATATTACAATAAGAACCTATCAGAAAAAAAGAACAAAATAAAAGATAGCTTTTTTTAATGTGATAACAGGATGTAATCTTCATGATCCAGAATAAGTGATTCAGCTTAAATAACTAATGTTTTAGATATTGTTTTCTAATTTATTTAGTTTCATAGAAATGAATACATAAAATAATATAAATTTAAATAATTTCTAACGTTAAAATCTATCAGTCGAGAATTTATACATTTCCCTATAATTTTTTTTTCATGAGAAATAAATCTAAAAAATATTATATTCAAAATCTTATTGTTGACAACATAAAAAATCAACATCTACCGAGTTCAAATGCCCACAAGACTAATGAAATACAGTATTCAAATTCATATTTAAACTTATTGCATAAGTAAAGAGCACATAATTCCGTACTCTTAATACGTATAACTTAACCTCTTAAACACACATAAAAAATAATAATACAAAAAAAAAAAAAAAAAACACATCTAAATATAAAGTTGCAGTAGATACCAGGACTTTATCAAAAAGCTATCAAGGTTTAAACTGCAATTGGAAAAAAAGAAAGATTTTATTCATTTAACATAATTTTTTAAGTAGCTTTTACCTAAATAAATATTTTTTTTTTAAAAAAATTGAAAATGAATCACTTTAATTATCAGCCATAGTTATTTTTTCTCAATAAAAGATTATTTAATACCTTTTTAACGGGCTTCACTAAAATAGTAATTTAAAAAAGTTATAAGATTTTAAATGGAACACTTAAAAATGTCTGTGTATATATATGTATTCAAATTAAAATGCTGAATGAAAAAGAAAAAAAAAACTTTTTCAGTTTAAAAATTTAATTAATACAAAACTAGGAAAATTATAGTATAGGAATACTAGATATAGAAAAATTAAGCTACAAATACAACAATTTGCTTAAAACATAGTAAATAAAATGTTATTTAACTCTTAATTATTAATGTTTAATGTAAGTATAAGTCCAAAGCATAATTTTTAAGCAATTTAAGTTGCATGATACTATAATAAATATCGAACAAAAATTATATCCATGGACCAAAATTAATGGCAAAGAAATCATAAAGATTAAAAAAAAAAAAAAAAAAAAAAAAGCTAAAGATTAATGAATGAAAAGTACAAGAAACACCTTAAAGAATTTACTTAAGTAGTTTGTGCACTGGAAAAACATAACTTAATATATATTGCAAGTTAATTTTTTAAAACCTGTTTTTTCTTTTTAAAAAAAAAGAAATAAATAAAATGGAGGAAGGAGATTAATAATAGAATTTTTTACTAGCAAAAATAATTAGATTTAATAACGATCACAAATAGAAAATAATTTGAATTGAAAGAAACAGAGTTTTAAGTTATTTTCTTATATAGTAACATATTCCATAAACCAAATTGATACTTAATTTAATATAAAAAAATCAATTAGTTTTAGAACTGTTCTTTGTATATTGAAAAATTTGCAAGATTAGTATGATTTAAAAAAACAATTTTGAATAATATGAAATGAAAATGTTATATTTTTTAGAGCCATCCAAATGAAAATTGAATGAATTGATTTCCACTTTTCAAAAAAGCATTAGAGTCAACACACATTTTTGAAAAAGTGTTATTCGGTTTTATTATGTTTTCGTTTTACACAAAAAGCCTACATTTAAAATAAATTGATTAAAAAAAAACACACTTTCTCCTATATTTTTTTAAGAATACATGGATTTTAAGATACAAGTTGGTGCGAAAAAAAATTGACAAATTTCTATTAAAATTGTTCTTTTTAAAAATCCTCTTAAGCTAATTTATATATTAGAGTTATTTAGTGATTAAATAGTAAAGATGAGAATGATATAATTAAAATATGATATAAATAGGAGATTTGATTTTTACATCAATATTTTACCTAATTTCTAGACTTCAAATTATTTACTGAAAGAAAAAGAGTGAACAAGAGTTTCTTCTGTACAAAGGATAAGGCATCTTGTTTCAATAAACTAGTAGAAACTAAACATTTTGCAAGTAAGTCCAGAGTGAATATGGAACAATCTACTCCGTGTACATAAACTTGGCAAATACTGAGCTTATAACATGCAGATGTGAAGTTGAAATTCTGCTTATACAGGATATTAGCTTAGAAATTGAAATCGCTAAATCACAATATAGGTCTTTTTACATTAGGAGGCAAAAAGCATCAAATAATACATTTTAATGTGGAACATGACAGGAGTGGCGTTACATTTACCTCACCTGTGCTATTTTTTCCATGTTTAAGAGAACCACTTTTTTTAGCAATTAGTAATTTTAGTGTCTAAAATAAGTCATTTGTCTCTTTGGCCTAAGCACACACTACAAACAGGTGTGCATATTTATCTTTACAATTAAACGAGTTATAAAAATACAATTCCATTCTTTATGAATGACACATTTGCCAACTTTTAAATTCATACACCTCCGTAAATAAAAATCAAGCAGTACTCATAATTTTCGTTAAAATAACTTTACACCATTCAAAACTTACTTACATTTTTTATTAAGCTTTAAGAAAAATAAAATGTTTTCAAAAATTAAAAAAAAATCTGGCCACTACAGAGATAATATATTGCCTTACATCTGTAACACCCAGTTTTTAATTTTTATAAAATTTTTCAAACCTCTGAAAGTTAAACAGGGTGCTTAGCCAAATCTTTCAACAAAAAATAAGCACTTTTTAAGCACTCAAAAAATATTTTTAAGCACTATATGCATCAATAAAATGCGAAATTATTTTCTAAGACTTTACATGATTATATTAGCCACCATAAAAAGATCGATAGATTTTTCGGTTCAATTTCAGAAAATCGAAAATGAAGCACGAAATTGAGAATATTTTGCAAAATGCAGCATTTGCACATGAGAGTGCAATAATCTCATCAAATCCAGTAGACGGACTCGCAAGTATTTCATCTAACATGTAAAATTATTGGGGCTTTCATATGCTATGTACCGTTAGTATGCCAAAATGGATTGCGAAAACGTTGAATAGAACAATGTGAAAAGCACGGTTTTGTACATAGTAAAAAGTATCACTTTCAAAAAGGAAAAATTAAGCACTTTTTGAAAACATCCATTGAAAAAAGCATCTTTAAGGGCTTTTAAAAAACGAAAAAAAGCACCTTTAAGCACTTTTTAAAAACGCTATGCACCCTGTTAAAGAAAACTGGAGGATGACTTCAAGAGTTACTTTAATAAATTATTAGAAGGCCTCAATTTTTTTTCGAAAACTGAAATATTAGCATTTTAAGTTGTTATATATGATATTCGCAAATGGTGGAATTGCACATTTCAAAGCCAGAGTGGGGAAATTTTGATGTTAATATTTCAACTGATGGATATCTCCAACAGGTGGATTTATGTCGCCACCCCTGAAAAAAGTGTTCTAATTTTGAGGGGTAAAAATGACATTTTTATGCTCAAAGAGGTAATCAGATAAAATAGTCTCATTTCATACAAAATGAGAAGACAGCTTTACACAGAAAGGGATCAAGTGTGGAATAAAATTGCATATTATTTGAAAAGATAGGGTATGTCCGAAATAAGCTTATCGTCCTTCATATTACAATCCATTCTCATTCTTAATCAGCATGCGATAGACTTGCAAAGTGTTTTTTACTCAGAGTGGCAGATTACGAACATACCCAAGGACTTAGCATTAGTTTAAATAACAATCACTCTCTTTCCTATTAGCAAATATATATTATATGTACATATATATATATATAACAACATTGCATTTTCTATCAAATGGGAAACCCCATGTATGCTAAGATTTTTTTCATTTGCTTTATGAAATAAATTTCATGAAAAATGAAGTTTTTTTTTTAAATAAGAGAGGAAAAAATGAATTAGTTATCAATGTAAGAGAGAAATAAAAGCACCCACCCACATATAAATTATTAAATATAATAAAGGGATGCCAACCATAAAATGTATTTTTATGCTGTCAACAAGGGAAATATTCTACTATTTCCTCGAGCATTGCAATGTGATTGAATTCATTAAAAAAAGGTAATTTTTAGCAGCATAGAATGTTATACCATCGATGTTTTAAAACAGTGATAAAGACTTCTTTTTTAGATATGGTATAGAATTAATAACTCTCGGAAATGTGTTTTTTTTTACAAACAAACTACTAAATTATAAAACCAGTAGTAAGAGAATAATAAAACCAATAGTAAGAGAAAGCAAAAAAATAAATAAATAAAAAAAAAGTTGTATGAGATGTTTTATTCTAAGAAATGCTCTGAATTTTGAATTGATAAAATATTAAACTAAAGTAAACATTTATAAAAAAATATTTCTTATATAATAATCCAGTTACTAATAGAAAATAAATAAAATGTATAACAAATCGTAAATTTCATAGTTTTAATGACAGACCAAATATAAAAATACTTTATTTATAGTTGGAGAAGTCATAATTCAAACATTAAAAGCCTAAGCATGGGTCAATTAATAAATACTTTCACCACCTGGATGAACAGTTGCAAGATTTAAACAGAATTTTTTTTTGCAGTTTTAAAATGCTAGTTAATGCTGAGGAAAGCATGAAAAATTGATAACTGTTGGCAACCCCAGATGATACGAAAATAATTAAGCCATATAAGCAATTTACAATGCTGTGATTATTAACAAATAATTTTTTTTTAAATATTACTATCTACAACAATTACAAATAGAATCACCATGCATTGTATGTCATATAAATTCATATACATATAGAAGAGGAGAAAAATCTTTGCTTCAAAGCTTAGTAAATTGTAGATTTAAGTGAAACTGTCAGAAAAATTCACGCAATGATATAGTTGTTAAAACTAATACAACTAAATAAGTTCATAAAGCATACCATTAGACAATTTTATATTTTCCTATGTATAATATAAAACAGCATTTGAAATGCTGAATATATTCTAATCCTTGCTAGCATGATAAGGCAGTGTGCAAAGAGGGCTCAACATATCACCACGGCAATAAGTTTTTTTTTTTTCACACGTTAAAGATGAGTTAGAGTAATAATAAAAAAATTAACTATCCATAATAAAAAGCACAAGTTTGATAAAGTATGAAGTTAAAAAATTTGCAGCTTGCTCATGATGCATTTGCCTTATTTAAATACTTCTGAGAATGCGTAAAATTGCAAGATATCATACTGAATTTTTAAAAATTGTCTTTTTTTTTTATTTTTTATAAAACCTGTTATAATATCGCTCTAATTTTTTTTCAAAGATTCATATTGGTCGTAGATGCATTTTTGCAATATTTAATGGAAACAAATAGACCTTATTTTTAAGCTGCTGATGGCCATTTCTCTAAGTAGATCTGCAATCTTCAGCACATAAAAATTTTAATTGAAAACATATAATATTCATGTTACTGAACAGGAAAATGGTGATTTATGGAGAAACTTTCTATTGTCAAAGTCCCAAATGGTTAAAAGATTCTTTGAACTGCATCCTATTTATTAATAAAAAGAGAAGCTAAACTTACTTTTTAAGAATTATTTTATTTTTTCTTCCAGTTATATTCTAACAATATTAATTTAAGGTTATGATTTAAAATTTTTCATTTTGTTCAGTTTTCAATATCAAAGACAAATATAAAGGTATAATTTCAAATGTTGGTACAAGGATTGACAAACATGTGTTCTACAAGCAGTAAAAATAAAATTTGCCTTTGAGACAAATGTATCATGGGTAAGTGCAAAATTTTTCAGTAATCCCTTGTAAAACAATTAATCCTTACAAACACACTTTCACAGAAATACAATGAAAGAGACGAGGGAAAAACTCCATACAGAACAGAAGGGACAGATTAAAAAAAAAAGGGGGGGGGGGAATTAAAAAGTATAAACCAAATACAATATGACTAGATAAGTATAAGTTGTTACAGCAGTTTATGAATAAGAGCTTTGCAACTACATACAAATGCTCATCAAGAAAAATTCTCTGTTGAGCAAAGAACCTATCAATCGATCGATGCACAATATAATGGTCAAACATTGACCGACTGTAATAACATGTGATTTTTTTGGAGAGTTGACAAAATAGACATCAAGAAGAGATAAGGAACCATTCTTCAAAAAACGGAACTATGCCACATTATCTGACCAGTTATTAAAAAATTCGCACTGGCTCTTAGATTTCAATACTATACACACTTTTAAGTTATTCAGTCATAGAAGTAGAGCTGCCTTAAGATTTATACATTACCAGTGTCACCACCCCTACACAGCACACAAACCAAAATTCTTCAAAGGAATTGAAATTAGAGGCACCAGCAGATGACTATTTTACAAGTGACTTCAAATCATTAAGTAGACTTTAATGTATCATTTCATAGCTACCAACGAGAAAAGTTCCATAGATTTTAGGTAGTAATTTTCAAGTAATTATATACTTAAATACCTGGCATTAATTGGACTTCTTGTTTTTTTTTTTAATGTTTATTACTCATTCAATTAATTTTAAATAGTTTGGCCCTATATGTTATTCACAAAGGTGTAACAAGTTTTAGAGATGACAAATATTTTTGATCAATTTTATAGAAAATTCAGGAGTTATAAATTAAAAAAATATAGCCATTTTAAACTGATTATTAAATATGAAATAAGCATTATTTACTTTGTGTCTAACTCAATAATTTAAAACATGATATAAATATTAAATTATCACAAGATTTTTAACTTTATTTATTTTACAATTAAAAAAGTTTCTGATAATATCCTTAGGTAAAAAAAAAAAAAAAAAAACACTAAACACGAAATTTTTTGATTGAACAATGAGATAAGATCTTTTAGGAAATCTAAATAAGTCCGCAGCTACAAATTACTAAGGTTTCACAGGTACGTATGTATCTATATATATAAATTAAATAATAATAATAAAGAGATATCTATGAAATAATATTTTTGACTTGAATGGTGTTATTAAACTTAGGCTCATATGTTTTCCAACAACATCAATCTATGGTAAAATAAAGATAAAAATATAAAGTAACGTGTTGGTTAGAAATTTTAAAACTTGGTTGCACATATACAACAATACAAGCTAAACTGCCAAGGGCACAATCATACTACCAAAAAAAAAAAAAAAAAAAAACATTACCTAGTCTGCAAACTATAAAATATGTAAAACTGATTGTAAATTTTTGGCACAAATCTGAAGTAGAACAAGCTGCACCAAACTCAATGGCTAATAGTGAAATATCTTTATCTATATATACACAATAATAATAAAAAGAAATAAAGTTTGGTTTATATAAAAAATAAAACTAAAGCAATAAAAGAGAATACATCAATTTAAAAGACACTTGTAAAATTAGAATTCTGATGGTGCCTAGGTAAATTAAATTTTCTTGCCTAACAAACAGACCTGCCTGCTGAAATAGTTTCCCTGAGATGATGAAGCAATTCATAGAGAAGCACCATCTGCAAAGTGATTTGTCTCAATTGTAAAATTTTACTTCAGATCACAGGAGGAAAAACCTCTGAGCCTCAATTTTGCACTTCAAATACACTTAGTTTCAGAGTATACAACGCTTATACATGCTGTGTAGACACACAAAAGCAATTCATTATGTAAGAAGTCACTGGTTTCAAACAACTAGGTATTACCAGAAATAATGGAATTTTTCTATTTAAGAATTTTCTAGGAAATTTTAAATGACTAGATACTAGAGCTCGATTATAAAGGCAGGTCTGGGATTGTATCACTTTTTTAATTCAAAATTTTGTTCTGCTGGATAAATTTAAGTAAACATACAGTGCCACCAGGCATATTTCACTCTCATACATGCACATCTTATACAAGATTTCATAAAAACTATAACACAATATAACAGTTTTAAAAATAAATTATCCTCATAATTCAATTTTCGTTTAATAAATAAAAAAAATCTAATAATTTTTCAATAAATATCTTTGGTACTGACAAGACTAGTTTTTCTTAAATAAAATATACTTGGGCAAAATATGAAAGAATGTTCAGTAAAAACAAATATTTAAACATCAAAGCTTTCAATAGTTATCTTAGCATTTGTCTGCGTAAGAAAAAAATTTGATGTAGCTTTAAATAAAATGATTTTTTAAAGCATTAAAAACATTCCAATATTTAAAATTAAAAATATATATAATTTTTATAAATCAAAACATAGTAAATCCTGTAAAAATGTATCTCTTTTAAATACCTCACAATAGAAATAAACAAAATGAATTCGTCAATCACTTCATAGCATCTCATGCACACATTATAGGTAAAAAAAAGGTTTACTTAAAAAAAAAAAAAGTCCAGGACACAAAAACAATCAGAATTCTAAAAATGATCACACACCTTCATCCAACATACAGCTCCCCTCCAGCTCAATAGTAACTTAGCAGAAAGATTTGAAAGAGGACATTCCTGTAAAAGGTTTTACAGTAAAATCTGTTGATGCCAAGGTGGGGTGATTTCACTGATTCAGACAGCTAGTGCAAGTCACTCATTGACTGCAATCCAGTGTCTTTTGATTAGAAACTCTATTTGTGAACTGCTGTAAATGGGGATGATGCAGATCCAGACATGTGAAAATGCACGTTTTGCCACTTCCCATCTTTCTTTGACCAGACACGTGTTTCTTCTGACTGCAATGTGTGGGCCATGCCACTTCTGTGAGACAGCAGAAAAACAATTATTAATTCAAAACAATATAAATAATTTACTTCTAGTTATTGCCAAACAAATAAAATGAGATACTCCAATATAATTTAAATATTAATTTTGAGAAAAAATTGAAAGACATCTGTTATTTATTTGAAAAGAACATTTGATGGGTAAAATGGTGTAGTATATTTTAATGAAATTGGAGACAGCACCTGAAACTTAAATATTTCTGACTCCCAATTAAAACAGAAGATTTAGGAAGAAAAAAAAACTTAACTAAATTTTCTAGCAACAAAATGAAATAATTTTCTAATAAAGAATGCAGAGGTCTGTTTAGAAGAAATTTGGGTCCGTTAACAGACCCTTCACAAAATATCTTTTCATAAAAACGGACCCTTCACAAAATATTTTAACTTAAAAACGGACACTTCACAAAATAATTTATCTTTTAATTGGACCCTTCACAAATTTGTTTATCTTCCTTATTGTTTTGTCCCAGAAAGGGGGGGGCAAGAGAGACAGAAGTAAACAAACTAAATTTTGTCTTCGACAGACGCTTCTTCCTTTATTCGTCCGAAATGAACATTCTGCTTTCAGTATATGCTAAATACCAAATATTTATATGTTGCATCGCTAAGTAGCTGCAATTGCTGTTTATTTTTTAAAATTTAATTATAATTTTACAGTGTTAGGCATAATCTTGTAAGTCTTTACAATTTAAAAACTCTTTGAAAAAGATTTTTCGCAATAACGGACCCTATTTGCATAAATTCACAAAAGCGGACCCTGGTTGAAAGAATGTTACTTAACGTTTATTTTATATTCACACATTACGAGTAATTTTTTCACAATTTTACAAAAACGGACCCTTCACAAAATGTCTGGACAGACCCCTGGAATGGTATGCAATGTTTGAAAAATAAGTCTGCATACAAACATTCAAAACACGTCAATTAACTTTTAAATATTAAGAAGCTTCTATTTCACAGGATAGTATAGATAGCGCCACCATTATTTATGTTTTCAGATTTTTAAGAAAGAAGTCGCTACGAGAAAAAAAAAGTCTTTTTAAAACCCAACCATACTTAAATAAGCTATAAAAAATTGTTGAAGGAAAAAAGTTTCCCATTTCACACAAGATTTAGTAAACAATTATGGGTACAACAAGTATAATGGGCACAATGAAAAAGATATTGATAACCATACTTCAAACAAAGATTACAAGTAATACATATTTTTGTTTATTGTTCATAACTTTCTCCTTGTTTGAAATAAAGAGTTTGGTTTTATTTCATAAAACATAACTAAAAAAATTTTTTTTAATTAAGCCTCTTGCTTACTTTCTAAATAAAAATGTAAAGTTTATGACAATTGGATCAATGCACACAGAAGTGGGTTGAAAAGTCGAATGCCTTAAATTTTTCAGAGATTGTGCAGAAAAAGTCTCAATCACCATCAGAAGGAAGTAAATTCTTATAAATTGTAATAAAAAATTATTTAAAAATAATTTTGTAGCAATTTAAAATATTTTTTTCAAACAGTTTTTCAAATTAAATAATGTAATCGAAAGATAATTATTTAAGAGAAACATAGTATAGAGCTGTTCCCAAATGGTTCTGAGGAATCTTAAGGTCGCTAAGGAAAAGTGAGAGGAAATTTTAACCTGAGACAATTTTAAACAGTTTTTTTTGCTATCTGTAATTATAATTATATACAATCAATAATTTATTATTTGCTAATTATTTCTATCACCTTTACAAAATTATTCAAAATAAAATGCCATTTAAAGAGAAGTGGAAATTTAAAAAAAAATATATAGTCCTGTAATAGAAAAAAATTGGGAACAGCTGTTTTACAGCACCTTACTGTAAAAAAATAAAGGTTTCTTAAAGCCAGTTATAACAAAAAATAATTATCTGTATCTAATTGAAATTAAATCCCACTTAAGGAATTGACAAATGTCTTTAGGAACAGAAGAAAAAAAATTGAATTGAATTAAGATTTTAAGTTAAAAACAATGAATCATAAATAAGATGGATATAGAGATAGAAAAATATAAATTATGATTAAAAGCACTAGATTAATAAAAAAAATATTTAAAAATAAACTATTTTTAATTTAACTACCAAATCAACAAAAAAGAGAATGAATACATAAGCAATTCCGATTTAATTGAAGTTAAGTCAAATTGAAACAAAAAAAATATTACTATACCACAATAAACTAAAAATTGCTAACCTAATATAAAATAAATTAATAAAAAAAGCAATCTATTTAAATCCTTAATTATCAGAAATAAAAAGAAAAGGATTAAATACAAGGAGAACTTATTAATTAAATTAAAGAAAAACACTTAAAAGCTACCAAGCAGAAACGAGTTAAAAGAGCTAACAAACAAAAATATTAAAATCTAGGACAAGGCAGGATATAATAAGATCAACTGAATTTAAAAAAAAATCTTTATCCTAAAAATTATAAATGAAAATAATTTATTGTGAAAGAAAAAAAAAATACTTATAAAATGTAATGGGAATCAGAAATATGATAAAAATCAGAGAAAACTGCAATCTGCTTCATAAAATAATCATATGCTTATATTAATAAGCAGTCTTCAGCTTTTTTTTTTTTTTTTTTTTTTTTTAAAGGAGCTTATTTTTTTTAAAAAAAGCAGATATGATTCCACTTTAGGCAAAATTTCTTCATTAAGAAATATTGTTAAAATTAGATTTTAAATAAATAAACATTTTGTATGCAATAATTATTGTATTTATTTGAAATTATTAAACGATGATATAATTGTTTAATAATAACGAACGAACATGATAACGAAAATTGAGAAAAAAAAAAGACCCTAACATATCTAATTTCAAGGCTTCTTTTTCTTAATTTCTTTAAATCGGACATCTAAATGCCAACACTTATCTTCAGAAACACTTGAGAATAATAAAAGAATTTAAAGGATGGACCTAATGAGAATCGGCCTAGCAAAAGACTTAATTTTTTAAAATACTTTATTTCGCAAATTAAAGTATTGAAAACGGAAGAGTGAAATCCCTCAATTCAACAGAGGGTCAAAGTTCCAGAAAATCCTGGTTTTGCAGTAAATAACGTTTTTCACTGGAAATTCTCTGACTATTTTCCCAAATCTTTCCCTGACATTAATATAAAAATTTAAAATTTTAACTAACTTAATATCTTCTGTAGCCTCATTGGGACCGTGAAAGATCAGAATTGAATCTTCTATCCCTCAATGAGTCAAACCAAACTTTGGCAATGAAAAGACAGGAAAAGGTATGAAGTTATAATACTAAGATTTAGTACAGATGTTTTTGGTAAGAAATGGTAGCTTTTAAGCACTCTCACTAGCTGATCAATAATAAGACTTTTTAAATATTTTGTTTGAATTTTAAGCATTTTTAGTCAATTTTCCACTTTTTGTCAATACAATTTATTTTCAATTTAAGTATTTTTAGCCAAATTTTCATATCTTTTGGCCTATTAAAGGGTCGAAAGATATTGATTAAGAGTTATAAGATTTTGCATACTTATTAATCTATGAAATTAGCATTTTTCTGTACAATGGCTGACTTTTTCGAACCAATCTATAAATACAGTTTAAGGGCACAAAAGATGTGGTTACACATAGGCAATCTCAAAGTAAAACAAACTTCTGGTGAATGAAACAAAAGTAAACAGAGCTAGACACAGAAATAAAAGAGCTAAGAATGATAAACAAAGATGTCTCTAGGATACAGAGAGACCAATATTTAACTAAAAAGGGAAGACTTTTAAAGGGAAGATATTTAACTAAAAAGAGGGATTGGAAGTTCAATCACAGTAAAAAAATTTATAAAACTTAAATCCAGAGATTTGGAGGAGAAATTAAAAATCATTTAATGCATACTTTTTTATACGCAAAGTTATTAAAAATTTATAATAAAATTTTTTTTTTTTAAATTTATAATTTTCAGGTTGAAGAATGTTCATTTTTGGACTCCATTTATGAAACAAAAATACTCCAATTATGAAACAAAAATACTAGTTGGTTACCACATACTAGTAATACAGAGATGCCAACTGCTCCGGACGCGCCAAAATAATTAAAAAAAACGGTAAATAACTGTAAGGTAAATTTTTCAAATATTTGACTATTTTTGCTTGCTTTTTAAAAGGTATAGTATGACATAAGTACTATAAAGTGGTGAATTACATAAGCCTACGAATTATTTAGAAATAGTGGTGGATAAAAATCTACTACATTAGATTTATTAAACTAAGTATCACAATTAATAAACTACCACTTTAAAATATATATTTGTTGTCCGGAGCAAGTTGGCATCTCTGGTAATATGTGGTAACCAACAGAATAAGAAAAAAAAATTGAAGAAATCAACATACTTGTCCATGTACTGTGTAAGTCTTATGTATGCTATGCAAGCAGCATCATCACCAAGTAGATGTACTGAAGGATTCAATATCGTACTATGAACAGTTTTGCTATTTTTTCCTAAAACTAAAAAAAAAAATAAGAATACTTAAATCAAATAGATGAATAATTTGGAGAATTACTAAATTAACTCACATTCAAATTTCAAAATAATGTTAACAATTCTACAAATATTATGGCATCAGAGAGTCAATAATTAAGTTGAAAATGATAAAATTACAATTAATAAAATTCAGTTAATATAATATAGGTATAGCTGCCAACATGGATAGGAAAAAAATCCAGTAGATTTCACAAAATATAAATTTCATGATAATTGTTGCAAAATGTACCAAATATTTCACACATAAGGAATTATAGGGATTTTTATAGTCATCAAAAAAGAAAAAATGCAATATTTTCTAGTCATGATTGGCATTAAATATGTTTGAAATGTTGTGTATTATGTTTATTCATAATTTTGAATAGTAATAGGCATTTAATTCATAAAAAATAACTAAAATGTTTTTACAGGGTTCCCACTCTATGATGAGATTGAAATTCAAGGACTTTCCAGGACTTTTCAAGGACCTCAACAAAATTTTCAAGGACCTTAATCTAAGACCAATTTTAAAAATTATTCTCTTCTATTTTACTAGAAGCAACAATGCTTGTTTTGGCAATAATTAATTTCAAATATAATACCTAAATGCTTTGCCTATATAGAGAGAAAAGAGTATATGTATTATGGACTAAAATTTATATTTTTTTAAAAACAACCCTACTGGTTTTACATATTAATTCACAAAATCATTTTCAGCACAATCTATAACTAATGGTAATGAGGTGTTAATGGTGAAATCCTTTAATCCTGTGTATTTCCATATGAAGGCTGCATGAAAGATCGAGCTAAATCTTAGGTATTCCATATTCCATGACTATTCCATAACCCCTCCTCTCCTCTATTAAACATCGTTTCAGAAATTATTCATCCATAATTTACACAACCTTCTCTAAATGTTATGCAGCAACAATTCTTTCAGAAAATAAAAATTAGAAGGAACATATCCCATTTTCACCATGTTTAAAAGCATTATTCGTTATGTGTAATCCACAACTGCCAATGAATATGACCTGGTGGGAATATTTCTCTTTTAATTCACACTGAAGCTTCTAATAGAATTTCCAATTGACATAGGGTCCATCCATGGATAATTGAAGTATTTTAGAGAGCTTTTAACCATCATCCATGCATTTGTAAAAAGAGGACAAAATATTTTCTGCAGTTCCATGATCCATAAATTGGGAGGTAAGATACTTAGTGCAAACTTTATTATCAATTCCTTACCATAATGTCCATCTGCTTAGATTGTAGAGACTGACTTAACGTCTCATCAAAGAGTACAGTGTAGCAATCAACATTCTTCAGCTCATTTATAAGAATCCCTTTGAAGTATAGTGCCAATCCAAAGGAGCCCAAATAGGCTCACTTTGTGGCACTACAAAAAAATTGTCTCGCTATACAGCTATCAGCAAACATTTTGCAGGGATGAGATTAGCCAAAAGGCAAAAAAGCTGAATTTCCACAATAGTAAATTTTACGCAAGCGCAACCCTTTAATAATAAATTTCAGACAGTTTAAGGTGATAAATAATGTGTTGACATACAATTGGTACTAATCTATTATTATATAAATGATTACATTGATACTTAACATTTAGTGAAAATAAAAATTACCAATTGAAAAAAAAAAAAGCTGGAAATTATATTTTTCCTCAGTACACATAAGAGAAAATTATTACTTGAAAAACTACCTGGTTCAGCAAATTAAAACTACTGAGAATATACGTTAATATTTCATTTCTTTTAATAAATACTGTTATGTGATTTATAGCAAATATATCAGTAATATTACTTTTTAAATTATATTGGAAAAAAAAAACTTTAACAATGGACTGAATCATTATGTTCATATTATAGTCTAATCTAACTAGAGCCCTTTGAAACATATCAATAACAGTGAAGTAGAAATATATAGTAACTCCTTAACATACAAAAATTGCTATTTTAGTTTGAAAAATTACATGACAATCAGCAACTGTTTAGATAATTGTCTTTTATTTGATAAGAATTTTGCATTTTATAGCATAAATAACAGCAATTATAAATAAAATTTTGATGATGAGTTAACTCTTTTTCCAAAAAAAAAAAATTTAAATTAAATCACTTTTTAAGTGATTGCTTTTGTTTGCTATATCTTTTATGTTTGCTATATTTAGTCGTTAGTCCATCTTCAAACATCTTGTGACAAATCCTATTTTTTCTTCTTTGCAAGCACAGAAGTTTTGAATATATTCCCTTCCAGTTTCCTGATGTTGTAACACTTACATATACTAATGATCGTAGTTAGAAAAACAGTCATCTTTATAGTAACTAATTTAAAAAATTTTACTTCTTACAAGAATCCCGATAGTTGATCTTAAAATTGCGTGAATATGAATAACAATTATGGATTTTGAAATCACATGAATATGAAACTAGATATACGATTTTGAAAATGAGAAAATACAAACTGGGATATAGAATTTTTAAAACGCGTAAATACAAATCACGATTCATAATTTTTAGATCGCGTAAATACGAATCATGATGCGGAATTTTTAGATTGCATAAATAAGAATTATGAATTTTTAGAGTGCGTGAATGCGAATCCCAATGCCTTATTTTAAAATAACGTATAAATACGAAAATCAATGTTTGATATTATAAACCGCATGAGCAAATCAAGACATTGAATTTTAAACTTGCGTGAATATGAATCGCTACATAGGTTTTTAAAAAGGCGTAAATACGAATCACAATATCGGATTTTTAAATCTCGTAAATATGAATCGCAACATACAATACTCAAATCACGTGAATCAGAATCGCAACATGCAAATATGATAAGCTATGTTTGATATTAAAATCGTGTGAATGAGATCGAGATATTAGCAGATTCCAGGCTTGGGTACTCTGAAAGGCTTGTCAGAAGCAGCGTCGTCTGAACTACAAAAATCGGATCTATCTGGAGGGCGGGTAAAAAATTCCGAAAATCTTATTTGCTGTGGGTAAACAGAGAGAAAACAGCTAAAATAAGTAAAAATGAGAAAGGTTTGGTAGCTATGCAGTTTGAATTTTCTGTTTCTCTTGGAAAATCGGTAAATTTTCTGAAAAAGCGGAATACTTATAAAAAAAAAATGAAATTTTTAGAAAAATCTGAATTTTTGACAAAAAAGCTGAAATTTAAGTGATAAAAGTGAAAAAAGCGGAAATCCGCTAAAAAGCGGAAAAATCTCATCCCTGATTTTGGAGAACAATTTACTAATCCCTTCACAAAAGTTACATGAATAATTACTAGTGATGCACTTCAGACTCCAGAGAATTTCAGCATCAAGCACATATCCTTTTGACCAGATAAGAAGACAATGTTACCTCGGCCACTAAAGTTTCTGTTTCACATGGCGCACACGATGTTGAAGGAGTATTTACACCAGATGAATTAGATGTTGATGTCTTTGGAAAAAGAGAACTCAGGGCATGAAACTGCTTTTTTGTTTTACCTTTCTTTGATGTGTGATTTCAGAGCTGATTCTTCCATTTTCGCGATATCGATCTCCTTTATGCATAATCGGCACTTGGCTCTGAATTTCTTTTCGGGCATCGATAAAATCCATTCTTTATAAGCTTGATTATCCATCCATTGGGGATTAAAATAGCACTTCCCAGGCATAACTAGTCTAAACTACATAACACAAATACAAAGCCGTGCCTTTGCGAATACGCTTAACAATAAAGTTTTGAAATGACGCAAATGTAAGGACAAGTGCGTACGGTAAAACAGCAAATTTATTGAAAACTACAAGGTACATATTGTTACGAAATTCGAGAGTATTCCAGTTTTGATAAGAAAAAAGAAGATCTAAGCATATGCGACAGAAGATGAAGTGACAGAAGATGACAGAAGAAGAAGATGAAGACAGAAGTCTCGCCCCGAACGCATTGATTGTCTGCTGTGCTCCGCGCGCTTGGCAGACACCAAGACGCTAGACCCGGTTAGAAACGGTGGCGTTAAAAACCACGTGAGAGAGCTCGGGAACAAAACAGAAAGAACGAGAAAGATCCGCGGGTGTTTTATAAAAAGGGCCGTCGGCAGTATTGGACAAATTCAAGGACCTATCAAGTTTTTCAAGGACCTAAGACGTTTTTCAAGCACTTTCAAGGACCTAAATTTAGCAAAAAAAAATTCAAGGACTCTCAAGGACCGTGGGAACCCTGTTTTAATTAATTTAAAATGGGAGTTCTGAATAACAATAAACTGAACATTTAGAACAAAAAAAACATTCACATGAACATTTTAGAACAAAAAAAAAAAGTTTCAAATTGATTTCTATAAATGAGGCTCGCTTCATTATATACAGTAGGGAATCGATTATCCGGAACGATCGGGACCATTGCTATTCCGGATAACTGATTTTTCCAGTTTTCTGAATCGCTACAAAAAGCAGTTTTTCTTATTGTTAAACCCAACTAAAAAAAAAAGCATTTTGGAAATAATCTTAGAAAGAAGAAAAAACGATGAAGTAATACACTAATGATTATTTCCAAAATGATGGTAAGGTAAACATCTTTCAAAAAAGAAAGGAAAATCCTAAAATCTTATGAGGAAAAAAAATATTTTTTTGAAAATGGCAGGAAAATTTATTGAATTTCGTTCCGGTTTTTTGGTTTTCCGATTTCCGGATAACGGGTTCTGAACTGTATTAGTAATACTTATTTATATATTCAATCAAGCAATAATATGTGCAAAAATTCTATTTAAATAGGGATTTTTTTAGGAAACTTATTCATTTTTAGGGAATTTTGTAAATGTACAAAAACCATGAGAATTTTTTTATTAAACCAGTAGACCAAGAGAAATTAATGAAATCTAGTAATTAACTGGAAAATCCAGTAGGGTTGGCAGCTATGTATAGGAAATTAATGTTTTAAATTTTTACCATTGTCAAAGTAAAATTTGTGAAAATCCATTCCTTCTACCAAATTACCTAAGGATTCTGGTTCAAAGGCAGTCATATGAGGATCACAAAATTTTCTATAACAATAATAATAAATCTTATTTTAAATAATATGTAAAATTGAAAACACACAGCACAATGTGAAATTCATTATTAAAAATGCTTAGTGGTAAAATGTTTTGAAAACACTTAAACAATTAGTTAAAACATAATTTCTAAAATAGAATCAAAAGAAACTTTTAAACTTAAATTTTTTTCTATCCTGACTTAATTTTCCACAAATATTTTTATTTTTGTACAATGGCTGCTATATTAATTCAGTGCTATCCATTCATCCAGCTCACCCTGAATTTAAAAATGTGCACATTTCTACAATAATGTGACAAATTATATTAAACACATATTGATATCATTTTACAACATACTATTGATAAAAAATATCTCAATTTCATTTGCAAAAGAAAATGCATGATTTGTTACTCAACTTAAATATCTCGTTTTCTACTCGGGCAGGTTAGTGCTGTGTTTAGTTAAAAAACAAACTGATGTGAAGTAATACACATTGATGTATCATCAAAGGTATGTATCAACAACAATTATACAGGTTTTGTAGTAGCTCAAAGGAAAAAATCAGGGCATTTTTTAAAAAATTAGGATATCAGAACATTTTTTAGAGCAGTGTACATATAACACCCTACTTTTAAAAAAAATAAACAGCACAATAAGAACTATAATTTGCTCCTTTTAACCGTAGTGAAAGCAAATTTGATCGCAAAAGAATAATACAGCAACATACTATTTTAAATTTTAGAATTACTTTGTTTAATACAGAAAGTTTCAAAAGTATTCAGTACAATTTTATCAATACTGCACATTTTATAATAGTCTCAAATCGATATATGGAAATATTTTATATTTCTGTTGCATTGAAAAAAAACAACCCAGTTTTAATTAAAATTTGTAATCAAATTCAAGATTTCCTTTGCCAACTAATTTTAAAGTAGGGTTTCAATAATCTTAAAATGAAAACAAAGTAATTTCAGTGGACAATCCTTTAATTCATCATTTAAAAATTCTATATGATTACTGTCTTGTTGATTGGAATTCACTTTTTTTTAAAATCACATATAAGAGAAGGTTTAACAATTTTGAAGCAACAAAACTTCATCGGACAAGATATTTGACTTCATTTGCCGAAATTAATAAATAAGAATATGATGACCCTTGCATTTAGTATGAAAATTTGATAAAATTATTTATTAAGTTTCTATTTAACATAATAACTGAATTCCTAAAACGTTTGAAGCAATGAATCCTGTGGGTAAGGCCATAATGCCTGAACCTTGCATATAATCAGTAGATGGTTCCTAAATTAGAATTACAAGACTTTTGCAATTCCTACTAGCATTTTCGATAAAAAATCTTATCTTTTGATTCCAGAAAACTACTTTTTTAAAAATCTAAATTTGTATTCTTAGTAAGTGGGGTATTCTGAACGCAAACAGCATTATCAGGACAAAAAGCTAAAAATAGGATAAATACGGACAAAATATTTTTGGAAAAAAAGAAAAATCAGAATAATATACGAATCGTGAATTAAATATATTGTATTTGAAATTCTGACAGAAATTGTTTAAAAAATATTTTTGCATCAGATGTAACTATAAATGTTTTTCCCCACCAAGTGAATTCTTTAAATAAAGAGGTTTTTAATAGGTAAAGATGTTTCGTAGGCAGTTTTTTTTGTAGGTCATGGTCTTAAATTCACTTTTTTTAGTGAAGCCTTGGAAAAAAATAGTTTCATCCCCCAAGAAGATTTTGCTGATGCGTTAATTGTTACGAAATAAATGATAACTTGGATTTGAAAAATAATCAATTGAAATTGAAAAAAATGTTTAAACTTAGTAATATAGAATGTGTGACACAATAAGAAGGAATAAATGACAAGTAATTTTACTAGTTAACAATCTGTAATGACAATTTTATATTTTGTAACAGTTCGAATTACAAAGATTTTTAATCTATTTTGAGATATTTATATTTTAGAAAAATTTTAAATATAAATGTAATAATTTATATTTAACATCTAACATCTGAAAATTCTCATACAAATAATCGATTCTTAATTTTTTTTTCCTCCATTGAATTTCTAGTACATTTTTCTACACCTTAGTAATTTCAAGTTTCTCAGTTTTACAGATTAAGCACAGTAAAACAAAATGTAATCTATAGCAAAATATAGGAAAAAAATTGCAAAAAGCCCTTAAAATTTTTAATAACTTTTGAAGAAATTAGAATTTTTTTTTTTAAAAAAAAAAGCTGAAGTTTAACACAAACATGACCCTTTCAGGTATGTTAAATTTCAACCCTGTAGTTTTATTTTAATAAGTGATATATTTTTTAGAATAATATGAATCATCCTGAATGCTAACTAGTTAAAGTAACACAGAACATATTCGATCGCACAAATGGCGGTTTGAGACATAATTAAGGAAGTTCTGGAGAAATGAATGATCTAGTTAAAAAAAATTGCTTAAAATTTATTGTGAAAAATTTGTTTGTTAAAGAAACAAATTTTATCAATTTTTTTTAACAATATACAAAATTTACTTTACAAAAAATATTAAAAAAAAAAGTCATTATATATAAAAAAGGGCTATAATTTTGAGAAAAATTTTGTGTTTGAGGAAATATTTGGCTTTGGGAATTTTTTGCTCTCTTGGTTAGTTATTGCTTTAACTTTCAAATAATAATGTTTAGTATATTGATGTTCTGATAACTCTTGTTGATTAGTCAGTTGAAATATTTTTACTTTAGAAACAAGATTCTGTAACAATTATGTGAATTTCTTTGCATTTGCATATATCTTTGCATTCAAATATGTTAATAGCGCATAATTTTACCCCAAACCCCCAAGAAAAAAAAATTGTTGCAATTAAAGGTTCAAAAATTACTTTAGAATGCAAAGTAATTATTGTACTTTTTAGAGAATGGATGTGTGAAATGTTAAGTAACTCACGTGTAACATTCATAATCACCACTATTCACAGCTTCAACTAATTGTTCAGTCAGCTTAATTACCTCCTGCTTTCGAGCTAAAAATAGAATTAATATATTACTCTTTAAAAACTATAAAGTACAAGTAGTAATAAAATTTATTAAAATTAGCTTCGATTTATTTGAGATATGTGTAAAAACAGATTTTTATGCAAATATGGGGGAAAAAATTAACACTTATAAAAGTATGATTGTAAATTAAATTTTTTTTTGTCAAATTCCTAGAATAAATGAATCAAATTATGTTTAAGGGTACCATTAAAAAATAAATATAATCAAAAAATATATTTAAAATATAAAAACAAATGGAATTATCATCTCTTTTCTAGTTAGTAATAATTATAAATTATGAAATTACATAAAAACGATGATGAAAATTAATATTAAATGTTTAGTTCTCAGTTTGTTAATTGATCATTTTAAGCAATTATTTTTAAATGCAGCCATTAGTAAAACATTAACTACTGGATAAATTATTAGTTGTACTATATATAATTAAAAAAGAAAAGAAGAGTCAGATGTGAATAATGCACAAAACTACAGAAACTGTGGAGAATTGTTTGGTGATGATAAGAAGGTGATTTATAGGAAGATGAATATAGATAGTCCAGTTAAACAAATTTAAGGGCTGTACCAACACTACAAAACAACAAAATTATGAATAATATCAAAGTGATTCATGAAAAATTATATGTCTCAATAATTGTTAACAAGAATTGAACATTTAAAATAAATAAGTATATAAATAAATATAAAACACTAACCATATAAATTTCAATTTTCATGTCCTTTTAGAAATCAAAATTTTGAGAATATTTTTTTTCTTTCAAAAGAATATTTTTCCCAATTTAACATTTCCCTATCCAAAAATATTAAAAAAAAAACTGCCATGGGAAGGGGTTGTTGGTTGAAATGCTGCTTATTTACAATGAGAACAATTATACTGTTAAACGAAAAAAGACTGTCATCTTTTAGACTTGAGGAAATTATTTTAACGAAATAATAGGTGTCTCTATAATATTATTTAAAATTTTTTAATGAAAGAAAAAAAAGAGCCATTTAAATAGTTTACTTTATCATAGAATTTTTTTTAATGTAATAAAAAAACTACCCTCAAAGAAATATGATTATGTATAGAAATTGTAGAAAATATATACTCACGATCAAGTAGTCCATTAGCACTTTTTAAAGCTACAAAAATAACAAGACAAGAAATATATATTAATAGAATGTTATAATTACCAATATAGTGTAAAAATAACAGACATTTTAATAAGTGGCAGAAATATCCATGCCACTTGTAGCAACTCTAAACATTAAAGAGAGAAATAGTTAATTCATGATTTTTCTATTTTATCATTCATCAAGAATTAAAATAAAAACTAAATTTGATTTTCTGTAATGTAAACCATACCAGCTTTAATATTTTCCTAAGTTTTCATTTCTTTGCCACAAGAAACATTCATATCCTTAAATTTTTATAATGTTTGCTGAACTGCAATGAGTTATTTGCAATATTTTTAAAAGAAAAAAAGATTAAAAACTACACTTATAGATAGATCAATATAGTTTAAAATTATACAACAATGATTTAAATACACCCATCATTGTTCTATTAAGTTAAAATCTATACACTAGAAATTGATTTGACTTCATAACAATAAATCCCAATTTTTTAAAAATATCTTTCCCTATAATAACAGCATCAAATTTAATGTATCAAAAAGGTATCGAACCAGCATTTGAGAAAATAAAACATTAATTTATGCACTCTATCATTCATGTATTATTTATAGTATTCTTCGCAAATAAAAACAATACAAAATGAAAGGAAGCATTGTAAAAATTTCGTAAACCACCATTTTAGTTATATTATAGCTTAAATATATGATATGTAATAATTATGTTACATTTGAAGTATTTGTTAAATATTATGACACATTAAATAGCTTGCCTAATCACAAAATCCCAGGTTAGTTTCCTGAGCATTTTTAATTTGCGTGAGTTAACTCAAACTTTCGTCAAAATAAGAAAAGTTAACTGCATTAAGAGTAATATATAATTAGTTAATCCCAATAAATACACTTAATAGCAGTTAAACTGGCATTTACATATTAAAAAACAGGACAAAATTACAATGTTACCAAAAATCCACTTTAAAAACAAAGATTAAATAATTGCACAATTAATATCTTATTTTGCTTTTTTTTTTTTCTTTTTAATTCACAATATAAATAACAACAAAATATATCCGTGCAACACAAAACCAGAAGAGCAAACAATTTTTATTTAAGTAAAAAAAAAAAAAAAAAAAAAATTTTTTTTTTTGAACGTTAAACACCCCAAGCAAACCATATAGAGCAAACACAACACAATTGTTGACAGAAAAATATACACAGCAAAATACAACGAATTCTTTCAACATTGTGATAAGCAATATTTTATTGTAACTGGTCATTAAAAATAATCTAACGATACTGCTTTCCTCAAAAATTAATTTTAGAAGTTGTAATTTAGTAAAAAATTTAAAGAATAACTGAGGAACTTCTAATTCGTTACTACTGTAAAAAAGTTTATTTGTATACAGTACTAACAACATCTTTGTGCAGTTTGCAAACTATCAACACTTAATTTTTTTGATATAAACTTGTCTAAATTTATGCAGTTTTTACAACCTTTACAAAAAAAGTTTTAGAGATGTTTCAAATTAATTTTGAATTTTATGAAACTAATTCAAATGAAAGATTGCATACATTTTTAAAAAAAATTAAGTTTATAAGCTATGTATCTATAATTTTGTGTAAAAATAACAAAAATTATAACATTATAGAAAAAAAAAAAGTATTTGTATCTCCCTATATTTACTACATCGCTCTTTTAGATATCTAGATATTTGACATTCTGAAACACAAGTTTTGATTTTATTATTTACTTAACACATTACGATGGGATTCTGACAGCAAAGAAAAGATTTTTTAAATGGAAATATTCAAAATAGGATTTAAAAAATATAATAAATTTTTAAACGGAAATATTCAAAATAGGATTTAAAAAATATATTATCTTGGAAATTTAATAAAAATTTCAGTCTTGAAAATATTTTCAGAACTCATTACATTAACTCCTAAATAAATATTTTTATGATCCAATATTAATTTTCTCAAATTAGTTTCACTCAAAACTTTTTTAAGCATATTGGTTAATGAATAGTTTGAATAGCAGGACTGTTTCTATATGCATAAAGTTAATTTGATATTATAAATTTCAAAAATTTTTTTGCTTGAAAAAATATAAAATAAAATCTTATTCATGGACTTTAACCGGTTTAGAATGACTATCCATTTTAAGGATCTTTTTTTAAAAAAAAAAAAAAAAAAAAAAACAACAACCTTTAAAACCAATATTTTAAATACTCATTTTTAAAAAATTTTCTTTTGACCAGTTAATTTCACTTCTACAAAGAAAACTTTTTTCAGAGTATATATGGTACAGAATAAAAGAAGAAATCACAGAGAAAAGGATGATTGGTAAATAGGGGAATTGGGGCAAGATTGAACAAGATAAAGCAAAATGAAGATGATAAAAAAAAAAGGTGTGGTAGGGTGAGGACCCCAGATATTGCAAGAATTCATCTGGTATTCTCACTTTCCCCACGATATCTTTTTTCTTGACTCTCATCTTTTGATTAATTATCCTCTTTCCTTGAAATTTCATTCTTTATCCTTGTGTTCCTTCTTTTATTTCGTGTTTTTAAACTGAAAAAAATTCTTCATTGCAGAACCAAAACTAAGGTATGATACGACATTATTTGTATCATCATGTTGTTTAGCTTTATAGGTATGAAGTACAAAGTTAGCTCTTTATTTACTTGGATAACCCATCTATCTTTTTATCTCATAATGTTGTTTTATAATAATGTTTCATTAAATTAACTTGTTACCAATCTACAACTTCTGCACTTATAATTTATGAGGGAAACAATATTTGATATATTTTGAATGGCTTTGGGGACTGGTGTTTTGTTCAAAATGAAAACTTGTCACTTACCCGTTGACATACTTGAAGAGCTTGTTTCAGAGGGCCTTTTATACACAAATTTATTATCAGGGGGATGTGGTGAGATTGGAGACTTAACTTTAAGAAAAAAGGAAGTAGAAGCAAAAACTCATATAATAGCATCTTCAATAAAATAAACTAAAATAAAATTAAAATACATAACAAAAAATAATTTATGCTCGGAGCTCCAGAAACAATTCTATCGCTAATTTTAAATGCAATTTAGAACTATCTTAAAAGGTAAATGTCAATTATTTGTAGAACTGACACAACATGCCTATTTCTCTAACAATTGGCATAAAAATTTTCTTAAATTCTCAAATCACAATTTATTTACTAAATGAATAAAGAATATTTTAAAAATGCGTTTCCTCCCCCCTCTGTTTGATGTCCAAAAATGTGTTCGATTGTCTTGAAAAGTCCTTGAAGTTTACGTGTGAAGTAATTGCATAAAAATACTTAAAATAATTAACAATAATAAGCAGGACTAGAATGTTGATGACCCAAAAATTCTTAACAAATGAAAAAACCCAAGACTATTTTTAAAAACTGGTTTTATATTATTTTTTAGAAACATTTATAAATAGTAATACTTTTAAAAATTTAAAAAACAAAGTACATAAAAATTAAAAGAAACATGTAATTTATAATTAAATTTAAATATCAATAAATATTTGAAATTAATAAGAATTTATTAATTTTAGTCACAATTAGGACTGGGCGATATTAGAAATTATATATCGTGATATATCGTCAGTTTTGCATCGCGATATAGCGATGTATCGCGATACAGTATTTTTGAATTTCATTTACTTTAAGGCACAGAAAGTCAGATTTCTATCAAGACTTCATACGCATATTGATTTAAATCAATTTATAAATTTGAAAATATATATGTTTTGCTAAAGAAAGATATTAAATAAATTGACTAAGATGTACAAATCTTACTTAAAATATTTATTGAAAAAATGTGTGTAGATACAGAATGAAATATTTGCACTTCTTTATCGTTTATAAGGTATAAGCAGTCTTAATTTAAGTTAACCCTTAAAACACCCTTAATGAAAAAAAATATTGTTATTAAACAAAAGCTGATTTTAAAATTTCAAAATATATTTTAATTAAAATAAAAGTTAGATTGACTAAAAGCCGAAGTTTAAAATTAAAAATGTTCGAATTTTAAACTAAAAAGTAAACATAAGAATTGTAATAATTTCTTAAAATTTTCGTTCTCTGAAAGATTTCTCAGTTTAAAAATAAAAAGGGAATTTTATAAAGATATCTAGCTGGATTTATTGAAAGAAAATTTAAAAAATTAAAAAAAAAGTTTGTTAAGAAATTCATTATACACTTAAAACAAAGTGTTAAAAATATTTTTTTTTTTTTAAAAAAAAGAAACTTTTTTTAACAAATCAATATTTGCTTGTACTATTATGCGTAAATAATTACAGAATTATTAAGTTCGATCGTAATGTTCAAATTCTTAATAAAGAAGTAAACACAAGTTTTGTTATATTTTCTAAAAATGATCACGCAAATAACAAAAGATTTCTTAGTTAAAAAATAAAAAAATAAATAAAAGTGAAATTTATCAATATATTTACCTAACAGCATAGGAACAAAATTTAAAAAATAAGTTCGTTAAAAAATTATTTGTATGCTTAAAACAAAGAGCTAAATAAATTTTAGAAAAAAAATGCTTCTTAAACACTATTTTTATTATTATTTCATATAAATAATTAAATTAAATTAAATAATGAACGAACGAAAAACAAAGTAAGGCAAAGTTTCTTAATTAAATTCTTAAAAATAGAAACAAAAGAATTGTGATATTCGGTAATATATTTAGCTAATTAACTAATAATATAAAACGAAAATTAAAAAAAAATAATGATTTTACTCTCTAATAAAACGAAGTAGTAATTGATAAAAAAAAAAGAAATGAATAAAATTCGCAAACTTTTCAAATTCTTTTGAACAAATAAAGTTTATTGACTTATGTCCAAAAAATAAGTTTTGTTTTAACTTTATTTCTAAAAATAAAAACAACTCAAGATTTATAAATTTAAAATCAGTAATAGAAGCTCATTAAATTATTAGAAGTTTTATCCGAAAGGTTTTTAATAAATTAAAAGAAAGTAAAAAAATAACCTAACAAATTTATTTACTTTGTAATTTAATTCCTTATGGGTGCCTTAAATTAGATTTCCGATAATTTTCACATTTAAAAATATAAAAAAAGTTTTGTCAGAAAATAAATAAAAAACTTATCTAATTAATGAAGAAACTTTTCTTTATAAATTCTTTTCAATAATAGATTGCGTTCAGAACAAGGTTACGACGGCGATCACGAAGTTAATCCCATTGAAAATAATCTACAAGAAACGATTTCAAATCGCGAAGGTGCAAAAACGAACATGTGATATAACGATATAAAGTCTCAAAAGTGATTCTGATTCTACCGCTCATCAGTCAAGGCCGTCTCAACATAACGAAACAATATCGTCTTCCACAGCGCGAGTTGGCATCGGAACGTAAGAGAAAGTCCTTGCGTGTATCGCTATATCGCTATATCGTTATATCGTCTTCTTCACTCGACGGCTTAAATCAGTTTTCAGATGCATCGCTTGGAATGAAAGTTGCTGTATCGGTTTGCCGATATAGGCGTTAAATCGATATGTCGCGATACATCGATTTATAGCCCAGTCCTAGTCACAATCAAGAGCATTGGAACTGTGTGGTATTTCATATTTTACATATTCATTTTTTATATTTTTAAAATTGCTTATTGGCCTAAAAGCAAATTGTTATATTTTGAAAAACTCTGTTCAACATCAACCCTTGTTATTGGAGTATATTTAAAATAACAAGATTCAATGCAAAATTCACACTAATTTATAAAAAAAAAAATTATTCACAAGCAAAATGTTCTTTGGATTAAAAATATCAGTGGAAATTCAAAAAAATAATGAAAAACAGGAAAAAAGTTTTTAAAAAAGAAAACGATCCCCCCTCCACAAAAAAAAAAATCTGAATGCTATAAAACAGGATCAAAACTGAATATAAAATAATGCATTTGTTATTAACACCCCAGTTTTGCTAATAACGTTTCAGTTGAATTAGGCCATTTTTTAATATTCCCACTGATTGATGGCATCACAGGTAATTAAAAATAAAGGATAATTTTTCTAGGTTCTCAACTGTCAAATCATCATACAAAACAAAAAATTATTTCATAAATAAAATGAACTGTAAAAATATGTGTTTAATTGAGCTATAATAAACCTAATGAAACTCTCTTAACAAATTACATAGAAAATAAACATTTTTTAACAATATTTTCTTTACATTGAAATCTAGTTCTATGCATAATTAAATATTTTCTTAATTTTAGCAAATTATAGAATAACTTTTATGAATTAAGGGACAGACTGAACAGTAAAAAAATAAATAATTATAGAACTATTATTATTATTATTTCTTTTTCAAAAATTAGTTTCATAACTTGGACATATTTTTTAGTTAAATTAAGATATCCAAAATTTGAAATTTTGGAAATCGGGACCTCAAAACCCAAACAGTTTGGATATTCAAGATGTTTTTCAATTAGGATTAAGAAACAATTAGGATTGGGATCCATATGGAGCCAGTTAAACGAACTCCAGTAGTTCAGTTTTAGGCAGAAAAATGTTGCCAACTTTGCAGACATAAAAAAAAGTCTTTAAAAAATTGGATATTCAACTAAGTATTAATTTTGAAAAACAAAACTACAAACAATAAATTTTCCTGTCATCAATCCTTCATAATTTAAATAAGCAACTTTTTTGGAATAAAAAAAAATTTTTTTTTTGTGTGAAAATCTTAACTAAGTAAAAATTTTATTTTTTAAATGTTAAGAATCAATTGTAAAACGATGTTTGAAACAGACAAAAAGTTTTATGAAGAGCAAGAACCAAACTGTACAAAGTAAAAACATAATTTGTTTATGTTTTTAATTATCAATAATTTCTGTAAAATTTAGAGATTTCATTTGATTTATTTCTATTTATTATTTTTTTTAAAAGTTACTTCAAAAGGTTGAATAGTTTAAAGTTAGATAAGAAATAGCCTGATATAGTCTCTTCAGATAAAAAATTGCTACATATAGACAAAATTTAAAAAATTTCTAGACAGTTAAATAACTAATTGCAAGATAGTTACTAATCCATTAAGTAATAGTAACAATTTACAGTCTTTTTGAATTGCAGGACAGTTTCCATGCGAATTTATAAATTTAAAAAAAAATTCCTTATTATTTTTCACCCATTCGTTTTCCCATTTCTAATTCTATCCATTTGATAACAATAGGAAATCACAATAAAATCTATAAAGATGAAATAAATGTAAACAGGGAGCTCTAAGCATAATGTATATTAAATCAAAAAATTTGAAGAAAATCAGTAACTCTTAATTGAAAGGCCCTTTTCTTATCTAACACCATGCAAGTTTATAACATTCATTCACTAGGTAACACAGAACACATAAAAGAAATGGGAGCAAAACATAACCATGCAGTGACTGAAATATGATCTCGAAAAATAATAAACTTCAAGAACTATGTGACTACCACAAGACAATTCTTTTAATGTGACAATTATGAATAAGACCCATCACAACTTTATTCAAAATACTCAACAATATATTACCCTTATGCTTAATTATTTGCTTGGATCATAATTGGAAAATCTCTGAATAAAAATTGAAATTACCATAGAACTCTTCAAGAATCTGAATTTTAACTTCAGTATAACTCTTTAGAGGTGACATAAATGAGCAAATTTTTGGTCACAATTTGCCTCTCATTTCTCTTTACAATACCAAACAAAAGAAAATTTGTTTCACTATCAGAAAAAAATGTAACTCAAACTATGACTTTCTACAATCTGGGTAGCATTAAGATAAACATTAAAACTAAAAATTTAAAATCATTAGTGTAGATCGAGATAGTAGCATACAAATTTTAAACCTTTGGTCTGTTTTTTCAAACCTTGATTGTAGATATATTTAATTTTAATATTCACATATATATTATTAAAAAATCTATTTCCATGCTTTCAATTGCTTTGAAATACTAAAACGAAGAGAAAATTCTCCTCTTGAAGAAAATTCGTCGTGGGCATAATGTGTTATAGTCCTAATTCGTTACGGCGACACATCATCATAGGCATATTTCCATACGAGGATAATTTGCAGTGGGCACAACTTGTCGCAACAATTAGTTATGGGCACATTTTGTCACAAGGACAATTCACCGTGGGCACATCTCACGAGCACAATTTCTTTTGTTTCTGATAAAATACATCTATTATGAAGAGAAGAATCTTGCTTTCTCTACAAAAAAGCTAACTAATTATTTAATTTGTGGCTGAACATATATTATAAACGCACTTGGGGAATATTTATAATTTGCTTATTGCTACTTAAAAGGGGTCAGAGGGGCATAACTCATTCACTCATCCGGAACTAGAAAAGCAATTATTTAAAAACAATCTACAAGAAAAAATTTGTTTCATAACCACTAATGCTTCTCCCGAAATTTTCTGCTTCTGTAGAAATTTTTTTGTAAAACAACTTCTGTTTCTGCAGAAATTTGTTTCCTAACTTTTGTTTCTGCCAAACCAAAACTTTTATTTCCCAAATAAAAATTCTTTCTGCAAGACTGCTGCCGTGATTCTACCAAGGTAAGCTTCAAGCAAAATTATCTTTAAACAAAATGAAAAACAGATTTTTCTAAATACGTTTTACTCTAAAGATCATATTTTTTCCCACTACCCTGTCATTGCACTGATTTAAGAGACAGACATTTAAATTAAGCTAAATAAACACTACAGGTGATATATAAATTATGAAATCATACGAGAAAAAAAAAAAACTTTCTCTACAGTATCACAGCTTTTTTTTTGTTGACGAATTCAGATTTTTGACTCAAATTGTAGAGGGTAGCAAAAATTTTGAAAACTGGCTAATATAGTTTAATTAGGAAAGTACGAGAGTTCCTTAATGAAGATTTTCTCTTTGCAAATATCATCATTTCTCTGGAACTATTGAAGTGAATCAGACATAGCATAGATGAAGCGAAAAGCACATAAAAATTAAATGTGTTAAAAGTAGTTTTTAATAACTACTTAAATAGCAACTTAATCCCTTAACGATTGGTTAATTTTCAAGAAGACGGTCATAAAAGCGCCATTTTTTTTCATCCCTGAAAATTATAGAAAAATGTGTATGAACAATATATATATATTCATTTTTAATTTGTTTTTAGCTTGAAATTTTAAAAAATTAAATTTTTAGGAAAGCCAACATTCAGGGTTACTATGACTTAAATGTTGGTTTTCCAGCAAGCAAGGAAAATTAAAAAAGATATGTGTTTTTAACATTAAAAAAGAATTTTAATAAACTTACATCTATAAATAAATATTAGTAATTTTTTCTTGTGTGATAAATTTCAAAGCATGAGATACAATGGCCAACACCACAATCTAGACAGTAGTACAGTTTCTTTCCTACATCTCTTATTGTTTTCATCTCTTCAGGATTGGTTGACTGATACCTTTCAATAAGTTCATAGTGCTGACATCTAGTTTAAAATAAACTAAATATCTACAATTACCTTAAAAATATCCTGGTACTACCACCTGGTGCGTAAAATGAGAAATAAAATGCTTTCCAGGCAAAAGAAATGAATTAGTTTTATTCTTAATGGCGCGTACCTACTGAACACTGAAGCCCGGAAATATTACGGGAGCGAGAAATAGAGGACGAAACCTCACCCAGTCATTTTCATTCGGGCGAGAAGGAAGGGGTTAAATATTTTTGACTTTTTAGGTAATCAAATTTTTATAATGCAAGATTATTCCTTCTGTTTTCAAAGATTTCTGAAAATTTTTTTAATAATTGCCAATAACACTTGAAATTTTCACATTAATATCAGAAAACGCTAATTCCGCACTTGTTCTGTTTAAAATTCTATTTCAAACACTTATAACTTGCTACATTTTTTTCACCCTTTTAATTACAAGTAAAAATTTTTTTATTACATTTTTTTCACCCTTTTAATTACAAGTACAAATTTTTTTATTACATCTTTTTACATTTAAAAAAAGATTTTAAATAAGGGAATTTTAGTATCTTAAACATTGTTCATTTCCCTCTGTCTCCTTGTAACAAACATTAAGCAAATCACAAACCTGTCCCCCTTTACGTGCATAGGTAATTCTTCTATATTTAAACGGTCACAGATTAAATATTTAGTTCGCTTTTGTAGACAATGCAAAAGTTTTGTTTTCGTATATTGATGTACTTTTAGTACAGAAAAATTACTTTTTGTTGGGAAAAATTAATGCCCAAGACTCTTTTTACATAAAAAGTTTTGTCATGTTATTAAAAATGATACCTGAAGATTCTTCTATTCTCCTCCGTACGCTTCTCCCTTTTTAGAGAAAAAAGGGAGGTTCAGAGGAGAATTGAATTTCCACAGGCCATGAATAATTAGTTATTAGTATATGTATTTTCATGATGATTGAATCAGATTAATCCCGAGATGATTGCACTATTAGTTTAGAAGTTATAAGTGCATTACCTACAAAAAGTACAGTTTTGTACTTGAACCTGTTTATGCATCTGACATAGCTATCTATCTAAACAAGAGATTCAGTTTCTCCTAAATACTTTTTTACACTGAATCAATTAAAACTTACGTGTACACTTTAGGTTGCTATCCAGGGACTATCTAAACATGTAAGGTACATTTCCCGACGTAATTTTTCATGCTGAATTGAATCATGCAAAGAAACAGGAATCAAGAAGAAAATATTTAACAGTTTTGTGTACAAAAAGTATAATTTTGTATTTGCACTTACTATTTATGCATGTTACATTGCTATACAAGAGTAGTGAGATATTGTTTCCCAATATTTTTCCTCGTTTAATTCTCGGGATTGGTCACTTTTAAATTTAGAATAAAAAAATTACGTTGGAAAATTTATCAGTAGTTGTTCAGAAAGTACCAGGATATCATTTGCTTAAGTGTAAGCCTGTATTATATTATAAATACTACTTTTTAAACATAAAAACTATTGTAAGTTTAAATCCAATCATCTCAAGTTTGCTTTCATTCAATGAAAAAATGTGTCGAAAACAATGCCTCGTGTGCGGGTCTAGAAAAAATTCAATTTTAGTCCTTAATCAATTTTACATGGAAGTGTAAAGAGGAAGGGATATTATTTTTTCTGAAGAAATACCATTTTATTGATACATTTACTGGACTACTCATCAAAACCTCAAGAAATTGTGCTCATGAAGAATTGTTGTAATGGTGAGTTGTGCCCATGACAAATTGTTGCTATATCAAGCGGTGCCTGCAACAACTTGTTCCCACAACGAATTGTGCCTACTGCAAATTGTGCTCACAATGAATTGTTTCTTGACAAATAGTGTGCAACAATCCAAGCAGAATCTTTGCTATAGTAAAAATTCATGCATTGTATACGAATATGAAATAAATTTGAAAATATTAATCTGTTCAGGTCATTTTACCAAAACATTTATAAAAGTATAGTTATAAATTAAAAAAGACAATCTTGATAAAACTATCATTTAAGTTTTTTTCTACCCTAAAGTGAACTTATACTTTTTTATACACAAAACTCATTTATTCCCTTTTTATTAAAGATTATTAAGAGTTTGAATGAGTAAAAACATTAATACGTAGAGGAGATATTGATTTATGTTCCATAAAGAATATTTTCAAAAAAAAAGTACCCAAAGTTTTATTTAACCAATTAAAATGCACATATTTTCAGAAATTTTATTTGAATTGGGACAATCTTATCTTATAAAAAAGCTTATTTAAAAATATTTTTTTGATAAAATGCTAGAAGAGTTGGTTGCAGCAACAAAATTGTGTTATGCCAAAATATGTCATGAACTTCATATGCTCACCATTAAAAAAAAAAGACATAAATAAGAAATATTTAACTGTTAAATCATGTCACATTTTCAAATATTAACTTTGCATCTGATGCCACATATTAAAAAAAATGCAGATCATATTTCTCAGAAAAACATTTATTGTGAAATAACACACAAGCTATATTTCATGCAGTAGCAAATTTCCCCATCAATTCTACTAGTCAACAAAGAGTTTATGCTTAAATTTCAAATTAGTCTGGCTACAACCCATCATCACATCTTTTAGATTATAATATTCATCTAATGATTACCTGATATTTTGAGAAAATCATGATGAAATTGAAAGCATTAAAACAATTAGTTTAATGCTACAACTTATTCTACATAATTAATTGAATTGGAGCCAGCTGAACAGTAAAAGAGGTGTACATCATGTTTCTACTCATGCGAATATTGATAACAAGCAATTTTTTATGCAATGGCATTAGTATATTGTGATATTGCTTACACAGCTGGAAATAAAATTATGTACATATAAATGAATACATAAAGGCATTTCAGTATCATTTAATAAAAAGAGTGGAGGTAGCACGCTCTACTCCTTTCAAACAATTGCAAACCTTTGAAAGAAAAATACCAAGTGGTACACATATTAAGTTGACTTTCTGAACTTCATTCAAATCAGAAAACTGTAAACTTTTTTTTTCCACCATATAACTTTCTAAAAACTTTTTACAAGCACACATATGAAAAAATAGAGGAAAATAAAGGGAATCGGTTATAGAATTTTTAAAAAGAAAAATGTTAGGTTAAAACTGTGTAATTTTGGATGTTAATACAAGTAAATTTTACATGTTTTAAATTAAAAAGAAAAACACGATAATTTGATCGAATAATCAGATTTTAAAAATTTTATTGCTTGAGGGGATTATAAAGCAATACAACAGGCTTCGTTTAAATAAACCTACTTTTTTATTTTTGCAATAAAAATTCTTTAACAATACCCTCTACAATACGAAAGATATAGGACAACCAAAAGAAACGTAGTTGTAATAAAGTTCAAAAACTTTTTTTTAATGTTTTTCTGTTGCTACAAATTGTTCCATTATGCAATTTTCTTTCTTACATACAATATTAACATTTATTTATCTGAAGAAAATTTTTTCTAAAATTTTCAATAAATTATTATTCACTCCAGCAATTATCAGCAAGTTTTTGAATTTTTAAAATAAAAATATTAAAACTATAAACTTTTACCCTAAATTTATGAAGGACTAATCCTTTATTTTTGAAATATAATATATAAGTTTTGTATTAAAAACTTTCATCAATTTTTATTTTTAAAGAAATACATCTGTTTAGATTCTTGAAATGAATATTTTTTTTCCAATAACGTTAAGTTTGTCGAACATATTATTGTATGTGGAAAGTATTTTATATTGAGCAGTTAATCTTAGAGATCGGTACAAAAGTCAAAATATAAAATAACCTTGACGAATAATAGCTTCAAATTTATGATTTTTCACATTTGACTACCACTATATTTTTCAGTATAATTTAAGGGAAGAAAACTTTTCTAGGACTAAGAATCGAAGATATAATCGAATTATATAAGAGTGTAGTATTATGCAACAGTTGCGATTTTAGATAGGTCCTTGAAACAATTATAATTGCAAACAAAAAGAAAATAATGATAAAATATACGTTTATTTGCAGGCAAATCCATTTATTTATTGATATTTTGTTTCTAACAGTCAAAAATATATTTAAGTCATTCAAAATTTTAAGAAGTCAGAATTCAAGCAGATTTTCTTCCACATTGACCCAGAACTAATAATGTGATAATTATGTTTATAAAACTTATTCCTCAATTAGCATAAAAGTCATGTTTAATTTTAACCAGTGAAAATAAATCGGCTATAAGAAATTGTTTTCTCTCAAGAAACTGAAAATAATCTAGAAAAGCTTAAAATAAACAATTTTACTCAGAACTACACCAATGCATACACATTTGTAACACTTATTTTATGGTCAAATTTAATAAAAAAATGAAAAGGAAAAGAATTATCAACTTAAACATTTATAATTAACAAGATGCCCTCATGATGCTAAAATTTAAATCATAAGTAACATTCTCTACACACGATGTGTGTTAAGAGAAATTAGTACCATGCAATCTATAAGATGTGATCTAGTTCTAACACATAAATAAAGCAAAAACAAAAATCTTAAGCAGTAACTAAATGTTCACCCATGTAGCATAAGGCATTGAACCAACAATTATCAGTGATAAAAACTTTTACAGTAACTTATAATTACAATTTATAAGTTTATTTAAGTTTCTTTAAAATTTTAATATTAAATTAAATCTTGAAAGACTGTATCAAATAGGAAAAAAATGAAATTTTATATTTCAAACAACATCATATCAGTTAAAATATGAATATTTATTTGATGAATTTTATGCTTTAAAATATATTTTGCCTTATCCTAACACTATCAGAAAAAAATATTCAAAGAAACATCTTTGCAGTTCCGTAGAATTTAAAAAAAAAAATTTAATACATGCATTACACATTGTTATTTAAAAAAATGAGATTTATTCAATTCACAAAATATCTATCCTTTGAATTGGGTGACTGATTTACATAAAAACATTACAAGTGAAAAACATTAATAGTAAAATGCATGCAAATTCTTTTTTTTCTTCTTCTTCATAATAGCAATAATTAAAAAAGACGTTGGATCAACTAATATTATAAATGCTACATGGGCAAATTTGTGCAATAGGTGCATATTTCTAGGAATTGAAAAAATAATAATGGTGCTAACTACACTCAATAAGCTTAAAACATCGCATCACTGAAAAAATAGCATACATGGAACACATCATACCTTGCTCAACTTGAATAACTGTTTTGCTCCTTTCGGGGCCAGAATGAGTACCGTCTGAATAGAAGAAAAATAGGAAACAAAAATGTAGAAAAAAAAGAAAACAAAATCATAGCAAACACAAAGCATCAGAAATATGAAATAATAGCCATTCACTTGCATATTTAATAAGGCATCTAGCTGCACATGATTGATTTAAAAAAAAAAAAAAAATTCTTCGTAAATTTCTAATTTTGATAAATCTCAGGCATTCCATGTTCAGCATGTGCAAAGAACAATATGAAAAAAAAAGTATATTCAATCAGAAAAACAAAATATAGAGGAAAAAGAAATTATAGCACAGCACATAACAGCTGCAAATATACAAAGGAATAGGTAAATATTGCTGAGATATAAGAATAATTGTGTATGCATGATTTTTTTACTCATTTTTAAACTAATTTCTGCAAAGGAAATGTGGCAAAAAATAAGACAAATATCAGATAATGTTAGATAACAATAGTATTCTTAGAATGGTACTTAAAAAGATGCAGAGCAGTTTGAAAAGGTTTGTGAAGTGTAAGCAAACTCTTCTATTTGTGGGAAAATGGTCTAACTCATTTCCACAACATGAGTTTTCATAATTATAAACATATTATAAGCAATGTTAAAAATTTAAAATTAGTCAGTTTTTTATATCTAAAAATTTCTTCATTTAAATAACACATTATCTGATTATATTTTTATTTATTTTTCAGTCTTATTATTTTTTAAATTTGTCAATCGTAATACAATTAATTTAATTATGAATAAAACAGAGAGAAACTATTTTAAATGTACGATTTTGCCCAGCAATTTAATTAAAAGCTCTCCATATTAAAGCTGTTTAAAAATATTTTAAATTTGTAACAAGCGCAAATTATCAAGTTAGATGGCTGACGACAGAGAGCGAGACACAGAATGGAGACAGTACTATTTTGTGTCAAGAGACAGATTAAAATATTTCCCTATAGAACTGGAAAGACCACCAATTATTTTCTAACTTGTTTAATGCGCTTATTATGTTGCATTTAATCATTTTATTACTAGCATAAAAAAGAACAATCTTACTTTCTTTTTAAACAGAACTAAGCAACATTTATTTTTTACACAACTGTATTAAACATTAAACACAAAAGTTCATAAAGAAATCTAGTGGTGCTGAATTTTAATGCGGTTTATTTCTCAGAACTTTAAAAAGTGAAAAACTTTCATGAAAAGCAACCAAAACGCCAAGCTCTTCTAAATAATAATTTTCAGAAATTACATTTTTAACTATGACAACCTTTAAAATAATGAATATTTCAGGATATCTAATAAGTCAAACAAAGGTTGTAAAAAAAAAAAACTGGATGAAACTTAATTCTAGTGATTTTTTTAAATCTCTTTTCATTTTATTAAAACATTAGATACAAATTAGATTGCTAAAAAATCATAAAACATAATTGCAGTTCATTAATAAGATATTCTATACATTAGTATTGTTGCTTTAAAAGATTATATCTAGAATTTGATTGTTTTATAAAAGTAGTTCTAATTTTTAAACAATAGGTTATTTAAACAAAAAAGGGGTAAGGCTATCAATAGATATCAAGTTATTGAAAGACAGAGGAAAATACTTTAAAAGAATTTCCAATAAAAATAAATAGTTAGTGTGATCTTTTGGATGCAGTAGTTTTTTCTAAGCAGGCTATGTTAGCACACTTGGGCTAGTCATTAGCAAAATGTTAAATCTAAATTTAAGATAAATTATCTTAATTATGTAAAGTTTTGTTTTATTAAAAATATTATATAAATTTAAACTTGATCAAAAAAAAATTAAAAACAGGCTAAAGAACCTAATTAAAAAATGCTTACAATTAAAGTAAATAGTAATAAATAGTATAATGCACGCAATTTCCCAATAAAATTTGTAATTGTTAATTGATTTAGGTTTGATTTAGTACATGTTGTAAGAAAAATTCAAAACAATATAGTATTGAAGTTAATTAAGATATCAGAGCAGTGTCATAATTCTATGTTGCTTGTGATATCTCAAGATAATTAGCATTAAAATATTCTATACTATATCTCTAATATTTTGAAATCTCAAATATTCAATTAGGTATTAATTTCAAATTAACAGTTTTAAAGAATGTCATTTCAAATAGAACATCCCTCTTTAAGAAAATTGTTAAATTATCTTCTTTTAATATACTCATTTCTTCAATATGAAATAGATATCAGAACTATATTACTAAACTGATGAGAATTTATTTATAAGATGAAGAAATTTATCATTTTAAAATTAAACCCTACAATAACATTATCTGAAAAAATAAACACAGAATTTAAAACATTAACTTAGTTATGCAACAATGGTGAATGACATATCATAGCATATATTTTAGACATATGAAACAATACTTCTGCAAGCAGCTTGTATCGGTAACATTAAAATTATCGCAAGTAAAAAGTTGACTAACACCATAAGTGTAGCAGAGTAACAGTGTCAATGGTAATTTTCTGAAATGTTTTAAGATGTAATCTCTAAACAATTTAAATACCTCGAATATCGTCATCTTCAAGAGTTGCATTGCTGTCTGTTGACTCCTTCACTTGAGAACCACCATCAGATTTCTTATTTACCATGCTACGGCCTATGCAAATAAATAACATTACTTTTTCATTTAAATAACTGCGGTAGTTTATTTTTTAGCAGTAATAAAAAAACTTGTTTATAAATAATATAGTGATGTGAAAAGATATAAGAAAAAAAATGCTTGCTTGAAAGTGTAAGAGGAATTTCCATCATTAAAGCAAATATTCCACAGAAAAGTTAAATATCAAATTTGTTTTTTAAATATTTTTAAATAGATATTGAAATTAGATTAGAGGTTTCAATAAATATTGCTTAGAAGCATGGTCTTAGCAAAAGATATGTTTGAAGGGTAGGAAAATGCAAAAATATGCTTCCTACTTGAATAAAAAAAAAAAAAAAAAAAAAAACACTTTCAGGAACAAAAGCAAACTGGAAAGAAAATCAATCGTTTAATCTGCCAATAGGCAGAATAGAGTAGTGCAGCCTGTTTCCAGGAAAATAAAGAAAACAGATATTTAAATATGAACATAATAGTTCTTTATTACAATGCTTTTTTTTTTAATGTCAGTCCAAAACGGATAAATAAAAACACTGACAATTTTATTTTTATTAATTCCCCAAAATTCAGACTTTTTACCTTGAATAAAAAAAAAAAAAAAAAAAAAAAATGAAAACCACTTTTTTTTGAATTCATTGCAATTTTATGTCCAATAGTTACCCTTGTTTAATATTATCTGAATAACACTATACAGTATTGTAGAAATGGCAATGGTAATAAAAATTCACTTGGGATTTGCAAAAATTGGATATGATGAAAGTAACAATGTAAGTATCGTTATCTTTTCTTAAATATATGTAATAATGATATACATATTTGAATATATGTACACAGCAAGGTATATATGTACATCTCATTATTATTATATATGTAGCAGCACTGTCAAGTCACTGCTAGGTTTCCCCGATGCTATATCGAGACATTGTAACTTGATTCTATTAACAGATATATTCTCAAATGTACAATGCATTACGAATCTGTGATGGATAACAAGGTAAGAATTATCTGTGCTGTTTTTATAATCAAAGAAATAGACTTATTTGACTCTCTGGCAGTTAATGTTCCATAAATATACATCAAGTATACTATCTTGGGGGAAAACGTTGAGCATCGCTTTTAAAGTAATCAACTGTATCAATCCAGTACAGCCTTCTACCCATGATCTGTTATAAAAGTTTTCAATTAATCTCTCATGTTATGCCGTTCAGATCGACTTCTATTTTCTCGTAACATTTCTGGTCTTAAGTTGCAATGCATTTTTTAATCTTTATGATGCGCTCTACTTTCCCTAAAAGTTTGTCTCAACTTCTTTCTGATATCTTGTATAGTGCAATTAGAAATAAAGTTGAACCGCCTCGCTAACGTGAATTTCGCTTAAAGTGAACAAATTTTTGATTCCCTTTCAACTTGTATAAGAATATAATACTTTCACGAGCTTTTAACGTGAAATATCTTCAAAGGTGAACTCTAGTTTCATTACCCTTAATAAAATCCTCATCTACTTGAGTAAATATCGTTAAAAGCTAATAATTTAAATTCAGAAAAACATTTATTTTCCCGTAAGATGATCCATTTTCTAGCCCACACATTCTGCAACAAAAAAAAAAACTTAACTGAGTGAAATAATATTTTCTTTACACATAAGTCACAAAAAAATGACTTTCTACATTAAGTGCAATAAAATTTGAGCTCTAAAGAAGATAATAAACACTATTTAAGTAAGTTAGTTTGATCCAGAGTGATTATTTTTCAGATTACATGAAAACTCAAAATGAATGAAGAGTAAAATAACTAAAAAGCTTGAGAAAAATTCGCATAAAAGTTTTTCATGCGTCAAAGAAACAATTCAAAAAGACAAGTATACTCCCTTAACAAACAAGCAACAAATAATGTTATGCCCCACTAGCAAAGTTTTCTAAATTAGTGATATAGAAAGAAAAATGCTAGTTTTTTAAATACTACACGTGCACATCCCAACTATATACTAAAAATATTGCAAGACATTTTGTCCAAGTATACGCATATAAAAGATTTATATATATATATATTTTTTATCATTTCCTTCTCTAACAGATAATAAAAAAATGCATAGATAATATAATAGTTTAAACCAAATAAAATGTATTTAAAATAAATCTAAGAATGAAGGTATAACTTAGATGATAAACTTATATAGGTAAAGTATGTAACACAACGAGCAATTTATGACACTTAAAAAATAACACAACATGGAGTAATAATTATTTTTCTTTTATAAATTATAGAAATGGCTTTTTACATAATATAACCATGCAAGAAACACATTCATAAGGGAAAGAATTATAAAAACTAAATTACGAAACTAAATTTAAGAGAATGAGAAACTTATTTTGTTAAAATTGAAATTAATTCATTACTTTATCAACTTAACAAGGAATAAAATTTAATCATGCAATAACACATCTTAAAAAAAAGCAAATATAACAGCGATAGATTAATATATGAAGACTAAGAATAAGGAAGCTTTTGCATAAAATTAGCTAATAAGAATTGTTTACAGAGAATAATCCAGTAAAAGTATTTAGCAACAATGCAAAAAATGCTAGCGGCATAGTTTAAAAGATTTAATTTTTGTAAAATACAACGCAGAAAGATAGATATAAAATATGAAAAAAAACATGCTCATGGCAGCATTAGAATGTATAAAAAAGATTTTAAAAGCAAAGAATGCTTTTGAATAGCACATTTGTATATATACATTATTGTATATATAACAAGCATGCGAAACAATTTGTATCAACTCACTTCCCACTTCAGAGTTAAAGCACAAAAAATTGTGATACAGTTAGAATATGTATCCAGTCCTTTAAATAATTTTAATACATAACACTTTGTAGGCTATAAAATGTGGCACAAGATTTGGATAAAGACATTTTTAGTATTATAAACATCATATTAAAAATTAAATTCATATAAAAAGACAATACACAAAACTTTTTATCAAGAAAATATGAAAAATAGCAGTAAGTTTATGGTCGAGAAGAGGTCTTTTGTTTTCATTATATCTTCAAAAACAGTGAATTAAGGATTTTAGAATAAAATAAAACATCTATAATTTGTATCGAAAGACAAGCAGAACATGTAATTCAATTATTCTATAAATAATCGAAGAATTAAAGAAATATGCTCATCTTCTCAGAAAAAAAAAGATTAAAAAATTTTGCTACTACTTTTTAATTTTTTTTTACCTACAAAGGTATAAGCCTACACAATGATTCTTTCAAAAAACTCCCAACATAAATAGAATATAAAGAAATAAATTATTCAATAGACTTTGCAGTTCTAAAAAGTTATAACATGTAAAAAAAAAAAAAAAACCTGAAATTTTTTAATGATTAAATTTCACAATTAAAAAAAAAAAAATAGATTGTATAAGCAAATTGTTATGATGACAAATTATTTAGCTTAATAATAAAAAAAAATTAACTTATCAATCAATATATAATTTACTTGAAAACCTGTTGTGATTGTTTTATATGAGAATATAGTAAGGTATTTTTCATTACAAAACAGATAATTACTGCAGTTAAGAAAAAATATATATATATATATATGGTTTAATAAAAAGATAGAGATTTACATTCTAAATATAATGGGCAAACAAGATTATATTTTTATAATCAATATAAACACTTATGAGCAATACAGAAAAAAAATATAGATATTTTAAATAGAAATTATTTATAGTACTTAAAACAAATTTTGAAATAAAACACTTATAAATATTAAGTATTAGAATGATATTAACTCGTAAATAATAGTGTTTAAATCTTAACTTATATCAGATATATACAAAATTGACAGAAAATAACAAACTTACTAGAAAAATTTCTGGTCGCTAACATGGTAGTTAAAATAGCTCCCTGTAAAGAAAATAATTAATGATGAAAAACTGTGGTAAAAAAAAATTTAAAAAAAACAACAAATTTTTTGATAACTTTTAAGACAGCCGAAGTTTTTCCAAAACTACAAACTGGATGTCTAAGCTTTGATGTGATGCACTTGAACACGTGATAAAAATTTATATCTCCTAAGAATCTAAGTAATAAAATCAAATTATTTCTGAAATACTGCAGTTTTATGAAACTATTTGGTCTTTCTTTAAGCATCTAAATTTTTCAAATTTAATTATTGCAAAGGTGGGAGGATAGATTAATTAAAAAAATTTTCATTTTCTATTGCTTGAACATTTTAATTCCCATTAAGCCTAACAGACAATTTAACAAAATCTACTTTAATTAATTCATTAATTATCACACCACTTAGTCAATTTTGTATAAAAATTTCCTTGTTAACTACAGCTTTTCCTTTGAATAACATAAAAGAATAAAGGTTTTCTGAGCGAGAAAAAGACTAGGGTTGCCACTCAAATCTGGGAAAAAAATTCCCTGTACATATTATACACAATATATTAAGAGGAAACAACAATTACTGTGCTCTTGTGTGAGCTATATTGGGCTAACTATTTTTATTATATTTAATTGCTGGAAAAACAGTGAACATACTTAAATAATGCTTTAGCAAATGAAATAATTTAGTATAGCTGAAATATAAGGGTGAAATATCCCATAGATTACTCTTTGAGGAGTCACCATTTTTTAAAAGACAAAAATAAGAAACAAAATTCCCTGTATTTTCCCAGTTTGTAAAGAAAAAATCAAAATTCCCTGCATTTTCCCTGTTATTTTTGATGATTTTTTAATTCCCTGTATTTTCCAGGTTTTCCCTGTTCTCCCTGTGGAGTGGCAACCCTGTATGTAGTACTCCAATCTGATAGAGCAGGGGTTTCCAACTGGTGGCCCGGGGAGCCTTTTTTTGTGGCCCGCGAACTAAAATATATTAGTTGTCATTTTTTGCAGACAATTTTCGTAAAAAAATCTATATGGGTTTAAAATACTTTTCTCGTTAATAAAAACCTAATTTCTTCGTTTCTGCGAAATTTAACATACCAACGGTGCAATAAAATTTATTTCTCAGGTCTTGCATCCAAAAAAATATTTATTCAAATACAAAAATAATTGTGTATGTTGCTCTTTTTTTATTTCATTTTTTTGCATTTTGTGAATATAATTTAGCATGTGTGTATCAGAAATTTTCTCGAAGAAATTCTCCGATTTAACTTTTTGAAACCACTAATTTAGGACGAAAATATTTACACACACATTTGTAAATTTTAAATGTAAATATCTATTTTCTGGTGGTTGCAGCAGACAAACATCAATTTTCTCATTGAGCATTTTGTGTGTTACTATGTTAGTTTTAATACTAACCTTTTTAAAGTTTTATATTTTAACAATTAGATATCTGTTGCACATAAATTGTTCAATACATAGGTGCACATTAAAGTTGTTGTAGCTCGAATTTTTATTACTTATTTAGTGTTTTTAAAAATATTATTAATAACAATGAAATATTTTTAAAAATCAACTTCTTATTTTAATTTGTAATTCAATACTTTGGTTTTGTACAACTTGGTAAAAATCTGACAGTAATATTTAATGTTCCTTCAAACATAAAAGAGTCCTACCTAAAATTTTGATAAAGTTGCAGCCCGCCATTTGATTTGTGTTTTTAATTGTGGCCCCCGGCCTCATGTAAGTTGGAAACATCTGTGATAGAGTTTCGGGTTGACGTGAAAATGTGAGTACATGTTGAAAGAAATCTATTTTAAAAAGCATAAAATAGATTTATGTATCCTTAGACTAGTAGAATAAACTTGAATCTTTACTTTCAACAAAATTGTTAAGTCTGTATAAAACAATGAAATTTTTTAAATAGGATTTTATAGGATAGCTAATTAAATTATTCATTGAAAGGAGGAGTTTTTGCTTTGAAAAAATGCTTCGCAATCTCAATTATTAATTTTTGTCAATTCCTTTTCGGAATAATACCAACAGGATGGTACCAAGCAGACGGATACCTTCCTAACAGCCATATATTACGTAACAGAAAAGCATAAGTGGCACTGCCTATAAATTCACTGAAGATAGCCTCCACTTAAATTTATGTACTCTTAAACACTTCGTTGGACACGAAAACCTCACAGATCATTGCTGATAGATGTTTACTTTGTACATGACAGTTTAAGTTCCTGAATGTTCTAAATATGCCACTAGAACACAATCACACAAAGCGAATGAAGAATCAGGAGATGGAACCTTACTATACTGACCAACATCGAAGTGTCGTTTAAAAAAACATTGCCCTCCCGTCACAGATTTACTTTTTTAATAATTAAGAACAGATATAACACAAGTAACTCAACAACTGACCATATAATGTAGCATTCTTTCCTTTTCCAAATTCCACCCTATCAACTAATGTAAGTTATTGTGCTTTAGTGAAACTGAAATTATCATAATTGTTTCAAATTTATCATCACATTCTGTTTCTTGCATTATTTTTTAACATTTCTTTCAGCCTTTATCATTTTTATTTATATTTTTTTTCTAGTTGCAGAAATTGTTTACTTTATTTATTTTTCTTTTTTTAAGTTTAGTATAATTCTGTCTACTTAAATCTGCTGCCTTTGAATTTTTTATTGTATTAATTTATTTTTGTGATGGCGAATTACACATCCCATGCCAAATTTTTTTTCCACATAAGAGATTTCCGGCGTATTTGACATGATATAACGTGCAAACAGAATTACTAATGCCTGCAAAATACTTAAGTTTGAAATGCCTCAGTTAGCTTAGTACCACCCTATAAATTATAAAATTGTTTGCAAATCTTTTCATACCAGAACAGATATAACACAAGATGATTTATATTTTGAATGTTTAGATAAAAATTGTTCATTACAAATTCTTAGAAGTAAAAGTGCTTACTTTCAACTTTCTCCTTGCGTTAAATTTCTTTAAGCAGTCAACTGTTTCTTGACGATGAAGTGTTGAAGCAACTCTCTCTCGTTGCTGAAACACAAAAATAAGATTCATTGAATGCAATACTTTGACTCATTGAATTACAATGTAATTTTAAGTACTTAAACTTACGCAGATCCATGGGTGCTTCAAGGCCTCAGATGCTGTTATTCTTTTAGCTGGGTTTACTGTCAGCATACTGTTGATTAGGTTTTTGGCTTCAGGAGTAACTGTATCCCATTCCGGCGAGGGGTACTAATTATTACAAGAATATTAAAATTTAAAAAAATTAGAAGTACAAGGAAAATACAAAAAGTGATAAACACAAAAAGTAATAAATACATCATAAGCTCCAGCTTTGATTTGTGCATAAAGTCTATGTTGATCTTCATCCCAAAATGGAGGATAACCGACCAGAAGGATATATAAAATGACCCCTACAATTATATATAATATTGAATTAATATAATGTATTTTATAAGCTAAATGTGCATCTTCTTTCAATAAAACTTTACATAAAAGTAATCTTATAATTTTCAATCAAATAATAATTCGAATACTAAGAGATTTTAATTTGGAATTAGTTTTAATGATCAATAATTTCAATAAATAATATATTATACAAGTTACAATTCAAATTAAACTAAGAACCTAGCATAATCAGTTGAAAGAGATAAGGGTATGTTTATAATGCTATAATAATTCGAAATCTAATTTGAACTTCAATCTATATTATAGCAAGCATTACTATAAATTCACACATTTTCATTTGAATAAATTAATTCTTTAACAGTGGACTTTAAACAGAGTTACTCAATGGAAGGAAATGTTAAAGAGAATAAAATTTCATTAAAAGAAATAGTTGACTTATTATTGTTTAAAGAATAAGATTATTAATAAATATTTAAAAAAAAAAAATTAAGCTTATGCCTAGACCAAAGAAAAAAAAAAAAGCTGACAGAATTTTTTGTTGAACTTTTAACATATCTTTCTATAATTAGATATATTTGAAAATTAAAAAAGGGGCCTTAGCATTACCACAAGCCCATATATCAACAGGTTTTCCATATGGATCTTTCTTAAGCACTTCGGGTGAAAGGTAACCAGGTGTCCCAGCAAAACCTAGGCATATCAGACAAAAAAATCAAGAACTAGATCAACAGAAAACTAAAAATAAATAAAGTATAATTAAGATAGTTAGCAACAAAGATATATTTAAATAGCATTAGTATATAGAGAGGAACCTGCTTATAAGAAAATGGGGAATGTAGGACAATTAATGCCTTGAATCAGAGTGCTTGTTACATCAAAGTTGGCCAAAATCATTAAAAATTGAAACTTTAATGCACAAAACAGAATTAGAAGATGTTTAAAAATGGTTCTGTAGCAACCACAGCACCATCTGAATTGGCATAGATGCTCAGAATTTGGACGCAGAGGACATTCCTTTTTTCCTACCTTCTCGTAGTTATTCAAATTTATGTGTCTGCATGCCATTTGATATGAATAAAAATATTTGGCACTAAGTTTTTCTTTATCTAAAACCCCGGGCTTTAGCTAGGGCTACATTTGTGTTCAACCTCTTCTGTTCAAAATTTGTCTGCATGCCTGCTCAATAATATTTTAAGGACGAAAGGCGGGAAAACTCTTTTCCCGCTCAACAACATTTTACTTAAAAAACTATTTTCCTGCTTAATAATAACACACGATTGGATTACAATGTTTCTACAGTATTAAGCCGTTTTTGCTGTACTACACCTGGTGGTACTGGTAGTGCTAAGGAGTGAATATTCTATATGGGGTCCCATGTCCCCAACACCTTAATTTAACTATCCCGCTCCAGTACTGGTACTGGATATAACTACTGGTACTACTGTACTACTATAATAACTGGTACTACTATAATAAGTATACTTTTTATAGTAGTAAAACTCACAAGTAAAATATTAATATTTACAAACTATTAATTTTAAACTTTGTGAAAGAGTGTTAGTCGTATAGTACGCTCAATGATACTAAAACAAAACTATATTAGGATATATTAGTAATTCTATGTGTTAATGTTAAATATGTCATCAGTATTTTGAATCATTCATGCTAAAAAAATAATTTATTTAAAGCTTTTCTAAGAATCTAATGGAGAAATATATCTGGATACTGTATCAACCACAGCGCCATCTGAATTGGCAGTAGATGCTCAGACTTCGGACAGAGAGGGCTTTTCTTTCCTCCCCTCCTTCTAGTAATTATTCAAATTTATGTTTGTCAGTGTGCTATTTGATATTAATAAAATATTTGGCCTTAAGCTTTTTATTTAAAACCTTCACGCTCTAGTCAGGGCCACAGTTCACTTTTAATAATGTTTTATTGATAATGATTAGAATACTATTTGGGTTTTTTCAGTGACAATTTAGTGTTGAACAGGCATGCATGAAAAACATTTTCAGTAAATAGCGATTTCTCAGGCATCCTATGTTTCCAGATGCATAAGGCAAAGGTTGTTTTATTATCCCCATCACTGTCAGAGGATGTAATTTACAAACATTTTTCTGCAACAAGTAACTAGGACAACACATGAACAGTGATGTACAATCTATTGAACGTTTTCATAACATTTTCTGTAAGTTATTGTAATAGGCTTATTCATGGCAAGACACACATTAAATTTTACATTGAATAAACTATATTTAAATAAATAAATATAGATTTTTTTCAAACAACTTTAAAAAAAAAATAAATATGAATTGTCCACAATTATTAAAAAAGTATTAGTTAGAGATACTTAGTATAAACTAAGGAAGTTTTTTATGTGTGTGCAATTGAGTAAGTTTTACGCAGAAGGAGTTTCTAAGTTAGTAAAGCACTATAACAAGTAGCTTGAATTTATATGGTGGATGTGTTACTTAGTTTTCAGAAAAAAATGACGTCTATGTTCGAACTGCACTCAGATATTTTACAAAAAAAAGTGCGCATGAAACAAATAGATGAGGTTAAAAAGAATGTGGAAACAAGAAAATTGGAAAATGAAGGCAAACAAGACAGCTTTGGAGAGAAATGTTAGAGAAGAATGTTTGAAGAGGAATGTTAGAGAGAAATGTTTGGAGAGATTTGTAATGGGAAGTAAATAAGTACAAAATACGGATGAATAGCACTAAAAATTGATTTAACTACTCATCCACTTACTCTCAATGGTTGAATTAAAAAACATTGAAATTTAAAAAAAGGTTTAAAAAAAAGTAATGAAAATTTACATTAGCATTTTTTAAATCACACTGTATTCAAATAGATATTTAAAGTAAGTATGTAACTGAAAGTGCAACTAAAAACGTCTATTACAAACATTTTCACTGCTTACTATATTGTATAAAAATTATTTCAATATTGCAAATGCTATAAAAAATATTGAACTTATTTCTTTATTGTAAGAGGACAAAAAATATTAAAGGATATGATAGAGTTTTGAATAAATAAACATGGAATTTTAGCTAATTACATTTCTTAGAAAATAATACGTTTGTTTTTATACGTTCTTAAATATATAAATTTGTCATTCAATTTAGAAAACTTGTCAAACTCAAAAAACAATGCAATAAAAAAAGAACTAACAATACACAGATAAAACAATATGATTCACGATTTCTAAAAGCATGAAAAAAACGTGTACATACCATACCAAGCTTGTTGTTCTCCCTGGACTTCGATAGCCAGGCCAAAGTCAGCAAGCTTGACAGCAGCACCTTTGCTTTTACTTGCTAATAGTAAGTTTTCAGGCTTTAAAGTAAGAGTTCAATCAGACACTTTTTAAAGTAACTAATACACATTCAGCGATATTTAACACTAGACTGCCTAAGGAAGTCATTTTGACTGCTTTTTAATTTCAATTCGAAAAACAATGATGACACAATTTCTTAGAATTTTGTGACTTTTTGTACAACATACAATTTGTTTTTTATTGTTAATATTTACTAATAGTTTGTTATAGAATTGTAAATAATATAAAATATATTAAAAATTAATTTTAAACAAATTTCTTTAGACATTAGCTATTCTTGCACAATCTAGTCATTTTAACTGCTTTTGGGCAATATAGGTATTTCAGTCTTTCTAGTGTTAAATAAGTTTATTTCTTTCTGTCATGTTAATATTATGCAAGCTTCAAGTTTTTTATGGCATCACTAACATATTTTGTAGCAAAAAAGTATGCCAAAATTTCGAACCTTAATTTAATATTTTTCATAAAAAATTGTAAGTAAAAGAAACATCAGCGAATAGCCTTAACTTGAAGTTACATTAAGTAAAACTTTAAATTCTCAATATAAATAGTTAACTATTTATTTATTTTAGGTTTGCAAAAGAATTCTATAGATTAATAAACTATGGTGTTCATTATTTAAAAAAGAGGTCATAAAAACTCAGTGTTCTTTCAAGGAAAAAAAAAAAAGATTTATATTTTTAAATTTTAAGAGAATAAATTTCAATTAACAATACAATAGAAAAATTTGTCTTAATGTTATCACTTTTGAAACATGGTATTTAAAAAAAAAAAAAAAACATTTAATATAAATGAAAAATATATTTAATAATTTATGTCAAAATTAAATGCTTCTAAATTTACATGAAAACTACAATAATCCTTAATGTTTAAAGATTAATTTAAAAAAAAAATATTCACTATAAGTTAAACATGAAAATTAATAAAGCACATTGACTTAATATTTAAAATGCACTTACCTTGAGGTCTCTATGCACAATACTATTTACATGACAGTGGTGTACACTTTCAAGAATTTGTTGAATACAATGACTATATTGAGGGAGAAAATTAGTTTTAGAAGCAATAATGTTAATTTAGGATTTCGTTCCAATAATTTTGAAAATAATTTATGTTTTTCAAGCACTATAATTTTTTCTTTACAAAATCAAATCATTAATTTTTTTTCAAGTAGAATTTAACAAATTTACATAATTAAGAAATTACTATATAAATATTAAACAAAAGAAAGAAATGAAATTGGAAAATAAAAATGTGAAAAAAAATTGAAAAATTCCCTATTATGATAATTTATATCTTCAATGGATCAAAGTCCATAGAGAAAGAAATGAAAATTTTATAATCATTTTATTTCATTAGTAATGTAACTGCGCTCTTTAAAGGAAACACCCAAATTTATTAAATAATACTTAAACAAAAAAATACTACTACTTAAATAAAAAATAAATAAATACTTAAATTAAAAATAAATACTTAATAAAAAAAATGGCATTGTTTTAGCCTATTTATGTTGGCATATGACTCAGTTTTGCACATGATTTTATAATTTCGATTAATACACAGTTATTTACTTTTTTTTTATTCTGTCGGAATAATAGTTTATATATATGTATGTTGTGTATATGTGTGTGTGTATATATATATATATATATATACACATAACAAAAAAATATTTTCATATGGTAATAATGAGTTTCTTTTATTTTGATATGACAGAAAAAAATTTGGCATGATATAATTTCAAGCTAAAAAGCAGTATTCTAAAGAGTATCTTTTGCACTTCTTTAATTCTTCCAATGTTTTTCACTTGGATATAGGATTTTTTACACAAATACATATGAAATAATAATCTATTTTGTTATGAAGACAAAACATAAATTATTAAACTATAGCTCAACATTTTCTCACAATATGTAATAAAATTTGAGAATATTTATTTTCAAAGATGGAAAATCTCGAAAACAAACCTGGCATCAGCTTCACTATAATATTCCCTAGCTACAATATCTTCAAACAACTCTCCTCCAGTAACTCTAGAAGAAATGAAAAGAAAATTAGGGAGCAATAATAATAATACAAAAAAAAACTTCAATTTTTTAAAATAAGTAAAGATAGATCATAAAATTGAAATGGCCAAAAAAAGAAGAAAAAAACTTACAAATCAAATATTAGGTAATGATATCCTTCTTCTTGTATGCTATCATGTAACCGCACTGAAAATACAAACAACCATTATCAATAACTAACAATTTAAGTTCAATAAAATTTAACAATGAACAAGATTGTTGGGAGCAACAATTGGTAATATGCCATCCATATAAAACTGCCAAGTTTCTCAAAAATGAGGATTTAAACAATCAATGAAACAAAAAAGGAAGGAGACAGAAAAATGATTTGCTGCTTCTTTTTTAAATATCAGACAGCTTATTCTCTGAACAACTATTCTACAACAGATAACTGAACTGGCTATTCAAACAGATTATTGAAAAAGTCTAAAACAATGTTTTGTGCTGCATGTCAGACCATTCAAACAGAAATATTAGCAAGGTGGGATGCTAATTTTGATCTCAGACTCTGCCATGTTGTTACTGCAAATTTCATTTTTTTAAAGAATTGTTTTAAAGCTAACTAATTACCACTTTTATAAATTGATGCTATTTGCAAATTTATATATATACACACACAAGCACACAGAGTTCTCCCTAGGAATAAAAAAAAAAAGAAAAGAAAAAAAAGGGGGAAGGGCACTTCCCCTCACAAAAGGACACTTAGAGTGAGTTTTGAATGGACTGAACACCATAAAAATTTATCAAACTGTGTAATATGAAGTACCGTATATTCCGGCGTATAACGCGCACTTTTAATGCAAAAAATAAAATTGGAATTTACGGTGTGCGCGGTATACGCCGAATATAAAAAATTAGATTAAAAAAATTTAAATATAGAAAAATACTTTTATTTTAAAGAAATAACATACCTTTACCTATATACTTCATTGATTTTCGTTATTACATAAATAGTTCATTATATTCGTCTTCCGCTATCAATTAAAATTATTAAATTTTTTTTGTATTATATTAAAAAAATTTTTTTTGTATTATCTGTAAGGTGGGACCTAAACATGTCCCACTCTAAAAGGCTTTCTGGTTTTCTTACGCAACCAGGACGGATTTGCCAGATGTTTTTTACCCACAATTTAACACCATTTTTGTCCATCCAGAATCACATTATTGCTCTTTCAATTCTACCCTCACATACATGTCAAATTCAGTTCTTTTATTTTTGCAAAAGATAGGGAAAAATAATTTTTATTTACAATCTTGAAAGACGAGATATTGCACATGTACAATCCAAATTTTCGCGCGCGTTGTACGAAGAATGTATCTTAAAATTCAAAAACAGTAATTAGAAATTACGGGTGCGCGTTTTACGCCGGGGCGCGTTATGCGCCGGAATATACGGTAATAACTGGATTTTATCCTCAACAATTTTCAAATCACCCTCTTATACTATTTTAAGTGTATATTTCAAAAAGTAATTATCTCTCATTATCAAAATAAAAGAAATATTTGTACAGTAAGGAACCGATTATCCGGAACGATCGGGACCATCGCTATTCCGGATAACTGATTTTTCCGGTTTTCTGAATCGCTACAAAAAGCCGTTTTTCTTATTGTTAAACCCAACTAAAAAAAAATATTTGGAAATAATCTTAAAAAGAAGAAAAAACAATGAAGTAATACACTAATGATTATTTCCAAAATGATGGTAAGGTAAACATCTTTAAAAAAGAAACTAAAAATCCTTCTATGAGAAAAAAATTTAAAAAAAAAAAAAAAAAAAAAAAAAAAAAAAAAAATTGCGGGAAAATTTATCGAATTTCGTTCCGGTTTTTTGGTTTTCCGTTTTTCTGATTTCCGGATAACGGGTTCTGTACTGTAGTTTATGAAATAATTAAAGGCATGTTAAAAAACAATCTCTGAGCATAAATTTTCTTCACAAAAAAGTAAATAAAAAAAAGTTAATGGATAAAGAACTTGAAAGCTTCTTTCGATAATTCAAAGTGAAAATTATGAGAGAATGAACACTTAAAGGCACATTTTAAAAAGAGGTATTTATTGAATTTTTTTTTTAAATCACTTAAATATATTGATACCCCCCCCCCCCAGAAAAAAAGAGATACTTATAAAAATTTAGCTAGTTGAGAATAATCCTAATATCCTAGTAAATAGTATTTGTAATAGTAATCAGAATTAAACCTATAAAAACAGATAATTTTACATGGTGGAAATTATTATTTAAACAGTGAATAAATTTTTTCAAAATGGAATATGAATAAAAACGCAGTGTTTTTAAGGGATGGTAGCTCATTTAAACAAAAAGGGCACATTTATGGGATTAATGGGCAAGCAGGGCAGGCCACCCTTCTAAAAACGCTTAGGGAGAACACTGTATATTTTATTTCAAACTTCTCCTTATTAAAATTTCTTTTCACAAGCATACTCCTCCTGCTATATCATAAAAATGTTTTTGTTAGTAATTTATGGTAATTGGCTTGATTGATTGATTTGTTCATTTACGTTACACTGGAGCTACACAATGGGCTATTGGCGACGGTCTGGGAAACATCCCTGAGGATTCCGAAGACATGCCATCACAATTTTGATCCTCTGCAGATGGATGGCACCCTCCGCTTCGGTAGCCCGACGACCTGCACGCGAAGTCAAGCCCTTTACGGTAGAACAGTTTAACGAGGACCAATACCGCACACCCTCAGTCCCTACGCAGACTGATCCAAGTGCTCACCCACCCGCACACTGACCGCAGTCAGCGATGCTTGACTTCGGTGATCTGCTGGGAACCGTCCTGGGTAATTGGAAATCAAGCCCTTGCACTTATTCAACTATTCATTGGTTCTCAACTTTTTATAACTGTGATTGGAAATATAAAGTATTTATTTTCTTTAAAATTCATTCTAGCAGAAAATGAGTAAAATTTTGGGTCTTAGAATAGAAAAAAAAAAACTAGTGACTTTAACAGCTAAACAGGAGGATTATCTATAAGGGAATAAAACATTGTCCACAATTCAAATCGGACATTCATAAAAATACAAAAACATAAATACGTATTTCATTAAAAATTGGTTTAAAGAAAAAAAAAAAAAAAAGATTTGATTTAAATTATATATTTTAAAATTTTTTTAAACTTTTACCAGCTAAGTAATCAGATAAAATGTATTAATTATGTTTATTACTTAAAATCAATATCGCAAAATTAGTTAATGTTTCTAACAAAAATATTTAAAACTAGGAGGCTTCGCCCCCTGCTCGCTGGCGCTCACCAACCCCCGGAACTGCTTTCACTGTTCATTTCGGATTGCTTCGCAATCCAATGCTCGCTCATTGGATACGTTCTTAACGTCTAGTTTTTGTATACTTTTTTGAATACTGAAGTTCCGAAAACTTTTCACTGTAGAAAATTCTAAACCTGTACATTTCAATATTAATTTGAAATTGCAAACAGTTCACATATTTTTCTTAATCACACTACTCTAAATTTCAGTTGTTGAGAAAAGTAACTGTTGTAAGTTTTGTTTTAAAGTCTTTCCCACCAGAGGGCTAAAGCCATGCGTTGTAAAACAATATGAAATAGTAGTCTGCCACTGAACGCCGGATGTAAAGCATCGACTTTGATGAAGATAATTTTGTATTTTTAATTCTCTGAAGGGCACCACCTTAATAATATGGAATTTGTAAAATAAATGTATATATTTTTGATTGTTGATGAAGCCCATCATTTTGTGTTTTCATCAGTGTTGAGAAGCAGAACAACTATAAATTTTTTATTTTATCACAAAAAAATAAAATTTATAAAAAACAAAGAAAAGAGTAAGAAAATGAGTATAGTCATAGAAAAAGTTAAAATTATAATATAGTATTTGTTAATTAAAATAAAACTTTTTGTTTAGGTCATTGCTAACAATTCAAATTTCTCCGAGGCAATTCTAAAGTATCAATTAAGGTAGTATTGTTAAGTTGAAACACAATATTTTTAGTTTTGATGTCACCAATACGATTCAATTTTTCACAAAAACGATCGTTTCCATTGTTAAGTTCAATGTCAACAATTCAAATTTTTCTGAGGCAACTCTTAACCACTAAATATTATTTTTTTTATGTACACATTTCTAAATGTCAGTATTCAACCACAAAACAACTTAAAGTCCTCAAATTTAGCATGAAGTTGTAAAATGTAATGAAAGAGGGTCATAGCAATAATGAAAGTAGAAGTAAAGTTAGTACTGTAAAATTAAAAAAATATTTTTAGTCAATGAGCCAAGTTCTTCAAGAAGCAGTTGTAAAAGTAGGTTTTTTATTTAAAACTTTTTATAGAATTTCTTGAAGAACACAGTTGTTAATTTGGGCATTTGGCGATACAACACTTTTAGAATTGAAGGATTTGTTACGTCAAGCGCTCAGGTATCATAATTTTGATCTAGTTGCGCTTCTATGTCATTTTGATTTATGTTGCTAAGTTAACTTTCAAAAAATTCTATGGCTGGCAACAGCATTTTTATTTTTTAAGTTGTTTATTTTTATTTCCTTTAGAATTCGTTATTTTTTTAGCGAAATGTTTTTTAACCTAACAGAATTCCTTGCCGACTGTTTTCTATATGAATGAAGAAAATAAAGTAAATATTTAACTGTTGTGAAAAGAATCTTATTTAGTTGTACAAAGTACTTCAGCCAAAATTTGGGAGCCACGTAAGAGAATTATATATATTATATCAGAAACACATCATTAAAAAGCAGAATGCTTTGGTGTTTTCAAAACAAAGCAAACGTTGCCACCGGCGGAAAAGAAATACAGCCAAAATTTGGGAGCCACGTAAGAGAATTATATATAATAGATTACTATTTAATTATTACAAACTAATCTAATTTCATTCAAGCTAAACATCCCAAATCAGTTTATCCAATGAAAAGCAAAGTAGTTAAGATCAGAATACATTAATGAAAAAAAATTGTTCTAAGTTTATCAGGCAAAAGCAGTCTTTATAGATATATACTAACTATTTTATAAGTATCGAATTAAGCAGTTTTATTTAAATTAATACAACTAAAAAGGTATAATTGAAACGTGTTTATTACTAATGGAATATTACATTTTAAAAGTTTAATGTCACTCTTATTAACTTTTAGTCTTTATTAGTCTATTTTTAAATATACTAATTTACATATTCACTTTCATAATTCACTTCCATTACAACTACATAATTACTCTAAAGTAAAACAATATACAATTGTACCAATGGCAATCATTTTCTAATTAACAATATTAAGCTTTTGCTGTTGAAAAAAATAAAGCATATCATCAAGGGGCTACATCTAAAATAAACTTGCTTTGCATTAGAAGAAGAAAAAAATGTCTAAGAACACCTTGCAGATGTGTTAAATGTCCTTTTAAAATTATTAAAGGACAAAACAGTAATTAACCTTATAACTACAACTAAATCATAACTAAAAAATGAGACAACATTAAACATAAATTAAATTTAGATACTGGATGCCAACTACTACAGGGTAACAAAAAAGTATAGGGATCACTTTTGTGGTAATCTACCACTAAAGTTTTAAAACCTTTTTACATATATAGCATACTGATCTAAAGCTCTGCTATTAGACTTTCAATTGCAATACTATTTAATAAAATCACAAAAATGCCTTTGAAGAAATTTGACAAAAAGCTAATTGGTCAAGTACAAGCATTTTTAGAACTTCGATGGAGCCACAGGATTATACAAACCCATTTTAAAAAGAAAGGTATTGCGATTTCACTCAGCCATATCAGTCGCATCAAGAATTCGAAACTCGGATCGATGTGAAATATCGCAAAACCAAAAGGAAGTGAACGGCCAAACAAATTGAAGAAATCAGATTTGCAGAGCTTGATAAGATGACATCAAAACTGAATCCACCAACACAGGCAAGCATGGCTAAAGCTCTTAACGTGAGTCAGCAAGTTGTAAGCTATCAACTAAAACAAAAGTTGAAGAAAAAATGCCATAAAAAACCTATATGTCATCATTTAAGTGAGAGATCGGTGCAGATTGGGAGGCAACGTTCATGGCCCCTCTACAAGCTTCTCCGTAAGGACAGATGGCGAAAGTTCATTACAACTGAAGAAGCTTGGATCTATTTATCTGATACCAATGCTAAATCTAAAGTTCAATATCTTAACCGTGGGCAGAACAGGCGAGACTTGACACCATCAACCACGGTGCCTCATTCCAAAGGCGTAATGGTTTGGAAGGGCATATCCGCCGATGGTGTGATCAAACCTCAGTTTGTGAAACCTGGGGCCAAAATAAACTCTGAATATTACATACAGAAGATATTAAAGCCCTTTCTTAAGAATGATTACAGCAGATTGTACCCTAATGGTGATGCTGTGTTCCATCAGGACTCTGCCGCATCGTATGCATCTAAGGTCACGCGGAAATTCCTAACAGATCAGCAAGTGCAATTCCTAAGACCAGAACAATGGATTCCAAACAGTCCTGATGCTGCACCATTTGACTATTTCCTATGGGGACATCTGAAAAACAAACTGAATAAGCGAAGAATTTTAACATTGAGAGGCCTTCAAAGAAATATTAGAGAAGAGGTGAAGGAAATCCCCCAGGAAATCATTTTGCGGGCTTTAAAATCATGGCCGAAGAGTTGTAGACAAATCTATTATGCCGGAGGTCGACATATTGAGAAGCATCGCTGAATTTATGTAATAAATTTTGGAAATAAAAACATTCAAAAATGATCCCTATATTTTTTTGTTACCCTGTAGTGCACAAAAATGGAACACCTTAATAACTCTTGACCTAAAAGATATTTTTTTCTAGCATGCAAATTATTTGTGCAGACGATATTTTAAAATACGAAAACGATTTAATAATTCCTTGAAGATATTTAAAATTTAAGGATACGTTTTAGTTTCTGATTTCCGAAGTACATTTATAATCAACCCCTCCTACCATGAAGCAGATTGTATGTTTGTAGGAGGAAGTCCAAACATTACATCAAAAGTCATTCAAGTTTTTTGTTTCTAGAGTTAAGAAAAAGAGGGACAAAAAAAGACATTATATTGATTCAACAAATCGATTGAATAAACAAGATACCGATCATGAACGTCTTAATTAAAAACGAAATTGAAACCACTCTATCAGTCATATCCAGTAAAAACACTATACCTCACGCACCAGTATCTATGTTTTATTGAGCTTTTAAAACAATGAGTACAACATCCATTTACCGAAATTGCATTCCCGCTGCTTTTTAATTTCGCACGAAGTTGTTAAGTTACATTTTGTAGCTGTATCCCCAACGAATGCGTGTGAAGCAGTTGTTTCCTTGATATTTTTTTTTTCATTCCTCATCAACGGAAAAGATAAGAGCATTCATTATTATTTTTTTTTAATTTTGTCTAATCACTTACTCGATCGATTAAATTATTATCATTGTATGTTTGGTTAACATAAAATCGCGTGACCGACAAGTTTTATTGCAAAAATATTTCACTGAATTCCTTTTTTAATGAAGAATCTAGTACAAATATAAAGATAAATGAATATAAATCTCAACCGGTTTACCAGCCTTCAAACAGCAATTTCAATAATTATTTAAATTATTTTTCTTTTATCCAGATGAAGAAATACTTTTGTTTATAAAAAATCCCAATGGATATAAGTTTAAAAAAAAAAAGAAGCTATAAATATAGCATTTAATTTAAGAAGTATAAAATAGAATTTCAAGCAATATCTATATTTTATATCACTGTTTTCTATATGATGTATTTGATATGTTAAAATACATAAAATGTTTACAATTGTTATCTTCTTTTAATAAAAAATTTCACTGTTTTTACAAGTTTTATTTTAGAGAAAGTCAATCAATATACCGTTAGTTCTGTTCTACCACGCTATATCTGTCATGTTATAGCGAAAAAAATTCATAAGCTAGAAATCAACTTTTTATTTTTCTCCACTGAACAAAACAGTAATAAAATAAAATTAGTAAAAAAAATTAAATAAAAATTTAAAAATTATGTTGTTGTTGTTGTTGCTAATTCCCATCTGGTCTGACGGGGTCAGACCAGATCAATGAATCCGTTGACATTCAGAAAATCCGAAACCAGAATGGGAGAGGAATGAATGTCATTCCAGTCCAGCCCTAAACAGTTCAAGATGTGCTCAGGTGATGCCTGGTTTTGTTGGCATTTAGGGCAAAGAGGAAAGACTTTTTGATTTGCAGAAAATGTGAGACATTTCAGGTGTCCACTGGCCAGTCGGTAAAAATTATGTTCCTCAGTGAATTAAAACGGCGAAATTTTGATTTACGTCAATCATAAAACGAACAACGGCATCACAAACGAAACACGAGGGAGGGATTTTCTGCGGTGATGGAAATTTATTTACGTAACTGATACCTCGTTTTTCATTTTAGAAACAAAAGATTACAAAACGAATTCAAAAGAAAATTAGAAAAAAATTCAAAATTTTACTTCTATTCGTTTTAATTAATTTTATTTATATTTTCTTTTGAGTTCTCTACTTTTAAGTTTACGTCAGAAAGTAAGAAAAAATTCGACCGGCGATAAAAAGGCGACCAGTTTCGTTTGTACCACTTAGGAACTAGTTGAAATTTGAGCACTCTAGCTAGCCAAAAAGTGGTCGGCAATCGATTGGCGATAAATTCTATGAGGAGACAATAATAAATCTTGATGGTAGCAGTCAGGAAACGATTAAACTCGGCGACTGAAATTTTGATCTGTTCTATATTGCCATCCAGAACAGAGATTCAGTTAAAGGTTAAACACTCGGAATTAAAGTCTAAATCTTAATTGACGAATAAATAATAATGTGGGTAAATTTTACATTCCGTGATAAGGAAATGATTGAAACTTTTATTGTAATTACACATACATTAGCTACAATTAAAATATGAGCCCTAGAGCTAGAAAGACAGTAAGTAGTCGAAATTTTCCCCAGCAGCTAAATAACTTGCGCCCGCATTGGACCAACATTCACGAATCTCGGCTCAATAAGGATCCAAAGAGCCATTACTTTTTGAAGTTATACTTCTTATGCGACTTCCAACAAGGTTGCGTTAAACGTTTAACGCTACATTTTTATTGGCCGGGAAATCACGTGGTAGGTTTCAGTTTTCCCTCATTCATTTCCATATTGTTTTGGTTCTCACTAGCATAAAAATAATAAAAGTATTGTTTTTCCATCAATATTTTTTTAGTTTGATTTGATACACATATAATTTAATGGGGTAGCATTTTTGAAGTTATACTTCTTATGCGACTTCCAACAAGGTTGCGTTAAACGTTTAACGCTACATTTTTATTGGCCGGGAAATCACGTGGTAGGTTTCAGTTTTCCCCTCATTCATTTCCATATTGTTTTGGTTCTCACTAGCATAAAAATAATAAAAATATTGTTTTTCCATCAATATTTTTTTAGTTTGATTTGATACACATATAATTTAATGGGGTAGCATTTTTGAAGTTATACTTCTTATGCGACTTCCAACAAGGTTGCGTTAAACGTTTAACGCTACATTTTTATTGGCCGGGAAATCACGTGGTAGGTTTCAGTTTTCCCTCATTCATTTCCATATTGTTTTGGTTCTCACTAGCATAAAAATAATAAAAATATTGTTTTTCCATCAATATTTTTTTAGTTTGATTTGATACACATATAATTTAATGGGGTAGCATTTTTGAAGTTATACTTCTTATGCGACTTCCAACAAGGTTGCGTTAAACGTTTAACGCTACATTTTTATTGGCCGGGAAATCACGTGGTAGGTTTCAGTTTTCCCTCATTCATTTCCATATTGTTTTGGTTCTCACTAGCATAAAAATAATAAAAATATTGTTTTTCCATCAATATTTTTTTAGTTTGATTTGATACACATATAATTTAATGGGGTAGCATTTTTGAAGTTATACTTCTTATGCGACTTCCAACAAGGTTGCGTTAAACGTTTAACGCTACATTTTTATTGGCCGGGAAATCACGTGGTAGGTTTCAGTTTTCCCCTCATTCATTTCCATATTGTTTTGGTTCTCACTAGCATAAAAATAATAAAAATATTGTTTTTCCATCAATATTTTTTTAGTTTGATTTGATACACATATAATTTAATGGGGTAGCATTTTTGAAGTTATACTTCTTATGCGACTTCCAACAAGGTTGCGTTAAACGTTTAACGCTACATTTTTATTGGCCGGGAAATCACGTGGTAGGTTTCAGTTTTCCCTCATTCATTTCCATATTGTTTTGGTTCTCACTAGCATAAAAATAATAAAAGTATTGTTTTTCCATCAATATTTTTTTAGTTTGATTTGATACACATATAATTTAATGGGGTAGCATTTTTGAAGTTATACTTCTTATGCGACTTCCAACAAGGTTGCGTTAAACGTTTAACGCTACATTTTTATTGGCCGGGAAATCACGTGGTAGGTTTCAGTTTTCCCTCATTCATTTCCATATTGTTTTGGTTCTCACTAGCATAAAAATAATAAAAATATTGTTTTTCCATCAATATTTTTTTAGTTTGATTTGATACACATATAATTTAATGGGGTAGCATTTTTGAAGTTATACTTCTTATGCGACTTCCAACAAGGTTGCGTTAAACGTTTAACGCTACATTTTTATTGGCCGGGAAATCACGTGGTAGGTTTCAGTTTTCCCTCATTCATTTCCATATTGTTTTGGTTCTCACTAGCATAAAAATAATAAAAGTATTGTTTTTCCATCAATATTTTTTTAGTTTGATTTGATACACATATAATTTAATGGGGTAGCATTTTTGAAGTTATACTTCTTATGCGACTTCCAACAAGGTTGCGTTAAACGTTTAACGCTACATTTTTATTGGCCGGGAAATCACGTGGTAGGTTTCAGTTTTCCCTCATTCATTTCCATATTGTTTTGGTTCTCACTAGCATAAAAATAATAAAAGTATTGTTTTTCCATCAATATTTTTTTAGTTTGATTTGATACACATATAATTTAATGGGGTAGCATTTTTGAAGTTATACTTCTTATGCGACTTCCAACAAGGTTGCGTTAAACGTTTAACGCTACATTTTTATTGGCCGGGAAATCACGTGGTAGGTTTCAGTTTTCCCTCATTCATTTCCATATTGTTTTGGTTCTCACTAGCATAAAAATAATAAAAATATTGTTTTTCCATCAATATTTTTTTAGTTTGATTTGATACACATATAATTTAATGGGGTAGCATTTTTGAAGTTATACTTCTTATGCGACTTCCAACAAGGTTGCGTTAAACGTTTAACGCTACATTTTTATTGGCCGGGAAATCACGTGGTAGGTTTCAGTTTTCCCTCATTCATTTCCATATTGTTTTGGTTCTCACTAGCATAAAAATAATAAAAGTATTGTTTTTCCATCAATATTTTTTTAGTTTGATTTGATACACATATAATTTAATGGGGTAGCATTTTTGAAGTTATACTTCTTATGCGACTTCCAACAAGGTTGCGTTAAACGTTTAACGCTACATTTTTATTGGCCGGGAAATCACGTGGTAGGTTTCAGTTTTCCCTCATTCATTTCCATATTGTTTTGGTTCTCACTAGCATAAAAATAATAAAAGTATTGTTTTTCCATCAATATTTTTTTAGTTTGATTTGATACACATATAATTTAATGGGGTAGCATTTTTGAAGTTATACTTCTTATGCGACTTCCAACAAGGTTGCGTTAAACGTTTAACGCTACATTTTTATTGGCCGGGAAATCACGTGGTAGGTTTCAGTTTTCCCTCATTCATTTCCATATTGTTTTGGTTCTCACTAGCATAAAAAATAATAAAAGTATTGTTTTTCCATCAATATTTTTTTAGTTTGATTTGATACACATATAATTTAATGGGGTAGCATTTTTGAAGTTATACTTCTTATGCGACTTCCAACAAGGTTGCGTTAAACGTTTAACGCTACATTTTTATTGGCCGGGAAATCACGTGGTAGGTTTCAGTTTTCCCTCATTCATTTCCATATTGTTTTGGTTCTCACTAGCATAAAAATAATAAAAATATTGTTTTTCCATCAATATTTTTTTAGTTTGATTTGATACACATATAATTTAATGGGGTAGCATTTTTGAAGTTATACTTCTTATGCGACTTCCAACAAGGTTGCGTTAAACGTTTAACGCTACATTTTTATTGGCCGGGAAATCACGTGGTAGGTTTCAGTTTTCCCTCATTCATTTCCATATTGTTTTGGTTCTCACTAGCATAAAAATAATAAAAGTATTGTTTTTCCATCAATATTTTTTTAGTTTGATTTGATACACATATAATTTAATGGGGTAGCATTTTTGAAGTTATACTTCTTATGCGACTTCCAACAAGGTTGCGTTAAACGTTTAACGCTACATTTTTATTGGCCGGGAAATCACGTGGTAGGATCCAGTTTTCCCCTCATTCATTTCCATATTGTTTTGGTTCTCACTAGCATAAAAATAATAAAAGTATTGTTTTCCTATCAATATTTTTTTAGTTTGATTTGATACACATATAATTTAATAGGGTAGTATTTTTTATTTCCAAATTTAGTGCATAACAATTGTAAAAAATGAGTGAAAACAATCCCACGGACAATGCGACGGATTTAACGTCTCTTGTGAATATCAATTGATTGTTAGGTTTTCCCTTCTGAAATTACATTATGACGCATTCACATACATTATTAATACAAATGCATTTTCCAGGGAGAGACGATGAGGCTGGTTCAAGAGGTTCACGAGGGAAAAATGCACAATATTACCGTGATTACAGAGCACGGAAGGGAGCTGAGCAGGAAAAAGAGTCGTTGAATAGATCCTTCTACGACTGCTGATTCTTCTACAATTAACGTCGCAGGTTGCGAAGTTTAACTTCTTCCGCGCGGAGGGACTCCACGTACTATTTTTCTTCTTCCAATATTGGCCCTATACAACATGGGTGGATTCACCCGATATTTTAGTCACTTCACAAACAATATTGACCCTATATAGAGTTGTCAGATTCATCCGATATTTTAAATTCATCATTCAGCCTATGTTGGCCATATATAGGTAGATATTGGCTTTATATAAGATATTGGCTTGATATTGGATTATATTAAAAAATCTAGACGTCCCTCGGTCATAGCGGACCCATATTGTCCCAATTTTGAGACTAACTGAGGGGCAAGGTAAATTGTTTACTGGGGTTGATTCCAAAATTAAAACTTGATAGACACAAAAGCGAATTAATAAAAACGCAGTAAAATGACAAACTTACTTTCAAATCAAAGTATTTAAGGGGGCAAATTAATGAAACTCAATTCTTTCGCATTAAAATATATATTCTATTCCATGCATGGACATAAGAGACGAGACTAGTTTGGCTTCGTGATAAAACTTTCATAAACGCTTTTTGCTACTTTTAAATAAACGATAAGTTCAGTTATTAATAAGGCCCGGATTTTGATGACATTTGCATTTTTGGACATTTTTTGTCCTTTAGAGCATTTTTTGAGATTTATAGGGCATTTTCTTTAAAATTTTGGGGCGTATTTTGCATTTTAAAGCATTTTTTAAATTTTTTGTTAAATTTTTCTAATTTTTATTATTTTTTATTATTACACTGGCTTCCAAACAATGAAGAAAATTTCTAGGATATTAACAGGTGAAGCAACATCTTTTCAAATTGAAGAAGAATTGTCAGTAAGTGTGACAGTCCTTTTCAAGTACGCACCAATAACATCAGTAGACGTTGAAAGAAGCTTCTCCTGGTATAAAAATTTGCTTTCAGACAAGAGACGCTCGTTTACATTTCAAAATATTAAAAAAGAAAAATTTAATAATCCAATGTAATTCTGATATTTAGTAATATTATGAGATGGAAGTTGTTATATTCATTAAAGTTTCTATACAAAATGAAAATGTTTTGGAGTCAATATATTTTCCTTTTTTTTTGTTATTTTTGGATATAAAACATATTTGTCAAACTTTAATGAACGTAGAACAAGTATTGCATTGCTTTATATTTTTTGAAACGACTCATAATAATTTTAAAGAGTAAAACATTGTTTTAGTTCAATATTTTTACTTCTATATAAGTCATGTCATAAGGCACTTTTAGCGCAATTTTCGCATTTTAAGGACATTTTTTGCACTTTTAAGGGCATTTTTTGCACTTTTTAAGGGCATTAATTGAGATTTTTTAGGTCATCAAAATCCGGGCTCTAGTTATTAAGCATAATTTTTTTTAAATGTATAAGATAAGAAAAATAACAGCAAACTGCTAATTGCTACAGCGAATAGAGTGTGGCGAACTTACAGCGCCCAAGTGACACAGTGAGAGAGAGAGATTCTGTTAAGAGCTTCTACCATCGCCATCTTGGATATTAGGTTAAATTTTGTATTTTTTAAATATTTTTTGTACCTTTCATGATATAGCATTATTTGACAGCACACTTTCAAAAAAGCTAGAAAATAAAGAGGTCGTTCTATTAGATTAGGAGAAATGGAACTTCTATGGAATTTTCCTCATTAACTATTCAGCAATAAAATGATGCGATGTGTGGTTTTGAGCAAGTAATTTAAAACTACACGTTTCTCGGTTTTTAAAATCTACTTTTATTACAGCCTTGCATTTTAAATGTATAGTAAGATATTGCCCAATCGAGTAAATACCCATCAGAAATTTATTTGTGAAATTGAAATAAAAATTATTAAAAGCGTATTTAGAATTTTCCCTCCCCGTTTCTACCCCTTCGACAGTTGAGTTCGACCGGGTGAGGAAGGACCTCTTAATCTGGCTGTTAAAAAATAATATCTAATGCATCGTGAATGTTAGAGTAGCGAGTCAACACGTCCTAGAAGAAAGAAGGCCTCAACAGGGATCAATTTAGCAGTCCGAAGTAACGAACATAAACTGCGCAGTGGATGAAAAATAAGAAAGACGTCACTACGCAGCGCAGAGGGGGTTAATATGAAAGATGTCATGACGTTTGAAAAACTAAAGAATCAAATTTCTCGTTTATGGTAACCCGTGCTGAGGTCTTCTCTTTTGTAGGAGGCATTGAGCGAGCACAGCCATAGCAACCGAGAGTCTAGTAATTCTCAGTGGCTGTGGCACAGTCCCCTAGTATATCTTACTTCTTGTCTGAAAAAGTTCGCTTTAAATAGACGGAATTAATTTATTCATTTGTATAATGGTGCAGTGGAAATTAACACTGCCTTGAAAAATTAATTTCCTTAATAAAAAGTTCTCTAATTTGAAATAAGTAAACAGAAATGTATTAAAACTACAACTAAAAAGAAAATTAAAAGTAGACCAAGAAGTTAAAATAGGGTAAACACCAACGAAAAAATAAATAAATTGCGATTTGGAAATTTGCGCATTTATAACGAGGTTTCAAAAACTAATAAGATATTAGGTGCTTACATTTAAATCAAACAGATATTAAACAATTAAAACAAAGAACATATAACAAGAATTTGAACTTAGGTTTTCAAAACTCACAATTGTGTACACGCGACTTCAATTTAACTAAAATCTTTAAAAAAAATATTATAAAGAGTAAAAGTCACCGAATCAACAATTTTGTTGCATTTCAAGATATACCCTAAAATCTAACGTCGTGCTTTATATAAGCATCCCCTTAATTTAATTCAATGCACAATAGCACATCTGGTTGAGATTCGGATTAAAACAGATAAGGTAATTAAAGAGGTACCTTAATTTATTCACGGAAGCATCTTAACTTTATTCGGTGAACTATTAGTGCAAAGAAAAATGGTGTCTAGTTAGCTTTCCTTTAAATTAGAAATTTATTTTCGTGTAACTCCCATAATCTTACACAAAAGCTTTATAATCGTCTTTTGTACTTAATCATTACAAATTTGACACTAGAAAGTTTCACTCAACTATTTCTTTTTTATCTTCCAAAGAAAGAAAAAATGGAAGTTTGTGAAGAAAAATACCCAGAAGAAAGAAACAAGTTTTAGTTCAGCTTATTTTCATCACTAAATCAAGGGATATTCGAAAATTCATTACTTCCGACTAACGCTGGAGAAGTTCCCGCCCTGTTTTCAGGCAGATGGGCATCTAAATTTCAAAGAGGTATTTCGTACAGTTACCATGGAGATCTGCAGTAGGATGTAATTGGAAACCTAATTAAGTAAAGATAGGAGTAATTTTCTTCAAAAAAGAAAGAAAACGAAATAAGTAGACAATGGCATTCGGAGTAATTATACATGCCATCAAAAAGGAGGGAGGAAAAAAAAAAAAACGGCGATTCTACTAGACTAGATAATTGAGCTCAATAAGCAAAAACAAAACTTTGAGAGAAAGAATTTTTTTTTCTTCAAGTTCTAACATTTTATAAAGTTTAATCCGTAAACTTCAGATTTTTATTTTATAAAAACACAAATAAAGAAATACACAAATCAAATAACACACAATATACACCAATAAGCAAATTCCTCTTGAGCAATTCTTATTCCACACAAAAAAAGAAAGAAAAAAAAATCTTCAATATTTCATAAATTTTTTTTTAAAAATGTAGGTACAAGCATAAGGAAGGGGGGGGGGAGTTCAGAATTAATAAAATAGCTTCATTACGTTAAACTAACTAAATTTTTATTTTAAGCTATGATCTAAATGGTTGAGAAATAGCAATTTGAATAATTAAAAAAAAAAAAAACGAATCTTACTTTTATAAAAAGGGTATTGATACAAGGGGTGATCAAATGAAAAGGTACGAAACGACATGGTGGGTACAAATGTAGACTTTATTCAAAATATACACCATTGGCCTGAGCACAACGATCCCACTGATGAACGAGCCGCAGGATTCCTTGTTCCCTGAATTCCTGTGGCCGTGACGAGACCCGGTCCTTCACAGCATCCTTGAGTACGTCGTCCGAGTTGAAGAGCTTCCCTTTCAGGCGTTTCTTCAGTGGACCAAACACATGGAAATCGCAGGGCGACATGTCCGGACTGTAGAGTGGATGGTCCAACGTCTCCCACTTGGACTTGGCCAGTTCCATGTGTGTGACTCTGGAGACGCGTGGACGGGCGTTATCATGGAGCAGAACCACACCCTCCGTGAGCAGCCCCGGTCTTTTGTTCCTGATGGACCTGCGTAGGCGTCAGAGTGTCTCACAGTACACATCGGAGTTGATGGTTTTTCTGTGCTCGAGGAAATCGGATAACACCTCGCTGCTCCTCAATCGTCGAATTTTGCAAAGCGAACGCCATCCTGTCCTTATACGGACTGTCGCATCATTTGGACGCCGCTTTTGATAAGAGCCTCTGCTCTTTCCTGCTCACGCGGGCACCCGCGCATGCTCCGATTTCAGTCAGAGACTCCAATCGCATCCCGAGATGTCTCGCTACGTTCTCCCATAGCGGAATATGCAAATATTTAACTGTTACGTTTTTACGTCGTTTCGTACCTTTTCATTTGATCACCCCTTGTACTTCTGTACGATTATATCATGAACGATGAATAAATTTATAGTATAAATTTTTTTTTTTTTATCGTGTCCATGGACAATTAAATGGCCTCGCGTGCCTTCAAAACAGCATCCGCAAGCTCCAATACATCATTACTGTAAAGGATCTCACGAAGTTCTGAAGCCAGTGGCATCATACCCAGTTGTGAAACATATGGGGTAAGGGCTGGGCACTCGAGATTGTGATCTGGGGTAAGTTGGACATCGGTGCAGTTCTTGCAGGGAATATAAGTTCTTATTTTGTCTGGAAAAATTTTCATCCCTTTAAAGTGGTTTGTTCTGAGTCTAGTAATTGTTGATGTTAAGATTCGGGAACAATCAAAGTCAGTAATAAGGGGTTTCCTGAAGGAATGGGGCAGAAGTCTGTGTCTTGCAACTGCATTTGCGTCTGCAAGCGTGATGGTGGTGCAAGGTTGGTCGGCACCTCTGCCTTCCTTAACAAATGAAATACTCTCTGTATATGACTGGTCGTGTGCTTAGTTTGAACATTGAGTTTTTTTTAGCTTCACTCCATTAAAAATTTTTGAATGAAGATAGGATTGCGTGAATTTATGTAGAAACAAATTTTTTTTAAAATCAATTCTAAATCTTTTATCATAGATTTGAGTTATATTAACTTAGTTTATTCACTTTTGTTTATTTCATTCTGTCATATGATAAATTCTATTATAAACAAAGAAAAGAAAAATTCTACATTAGAACCGTTTTTCCGCATTTATTCTTTCTTATGTTAGTTTAAAAGTTATGTTATTAAAATAAATATGGTTACAAGAAAAATTTTAATATAAATTGTAATTTACTTTACAATATGTACAGTCCGCAAAAAAAAAAACGAATCACCCTGAATAACTTTCGTTCTAATGATCGGATTTTCACGAACTAAGTGTCAATCTTAATGGTTCCTGGGGGTGACCTCAAATATGCTAATTAATTAGTGCTAACTATTAATTAAGTTACGAAATCAGACACAAAAACGTACTTTCTCTGAATAAACATGCATTTTTTTTTACATATTTGGATTTCTTACCTTCAAAATATAGGGGGTAGCCGCAATTTGGGAGATGTGGTCCCCATAGTTTGGTCAGGAGAGCGATTCAAAGTTCGTACCCCTTAATGTTAATTTCGCTTTTTGCGTTTTCAGTCATATTTTCAAAACTAATAAAGCAATTCAAAAAAAATTGCACCCACTCATAAAACTCATTTACCCAAAGATAATTTCATGCAAAAAATAATTTTTAATAATTATTTATTATTTTTTATTATTTAATTAAAGTGAGGATGAAAAAATATTGAATTATAAGGTATGAATTTTTTTATACCATATTAATCTACATATTTTTCAATTGAAAAATCTAAAGTTTCAACTGTTTTTATTTATTAGAAGCTGAGAAAAATTAAAATTAATTATTTTTAAAAAAATAATTTGGCGACAATAAAGAAATAACTAATTGGGGCGATTAATATTAAAATGTGATAAACTTGGGAGGAACTTGACTTCGCGCGCGTAGCGTAAAACTTCATTCATATTTTTTTCGCTAATAATCGTTTGCTAATCTTTTTATTTTTATTTCTTTCACACTATAAAATACGATGTTTCTTTTTTAGTCAATTAATAATTTATTTGCAATTTAGTAAAGAATTTTGAATAAAAAACACTTTATTCAACAAATGTCAAGTTTTAAAAAAGCGTGCTTCTGATAGAATACACCAGATTGTGCTTATTTAATATGATTATTTTTTATTTTTTTTATTTTGTTTTTCAATAACTGATACAATTTCAATAATATACATCCGTATGCATAGATTTGGAATAATATATTTATCAATTTCTTGAATATATATTTTATAAATATTAATAAAAATACGTAGTCAACATTTTTAAACATCTCTCACAACATCGCAAATTTCTCAACATCTTATAGGGTAAACTAAACAATGAAGGAACACTTAAGCTTAGCTTGCCTTTAAAAAAAATTCATAAAAATTTCAAAATTTGTAATTTTAGCTAAATGATGGTTTCGACATATTTGTTATTAAATGCAAATTATGTAAGAAAAGTTAGATAACTTACATAATATTGTTTTAAGCTTTTGGTGGTTTAAATAATAAGTAGTAAGATGACCAAGTGAAGGAACAGTTCTTACCAGTGAATAAACACTATATTTTCCAGAGAATGAACACTTAATTTTGATAATGTTTGATGCTCGTTAGGAATCCATAGGCCACACAAATGTCTAAAAACAAGATTTTTCTTGGAATTACGACATATAACCATAGTTAATGTGGAAAATTTTACCTTTTTTTCAGTCATGGAATGGAAAGTAAAATATGTTTGAATACATAATTTTAAAAAAATGTTTTTCATTTTTTTCTCACAGTTTAATAGTCCGTTCTAAATTATGAATGTTTATCATTGTGTAATCTGATGACGTTTTTATTATTATTATAATTCGATCATTTTTTGTTTAATCTTTTCCTCATATTTTTTAAGCTTTTTTTTAAATCTTTTTAAGTATTTTTTTTCTCTTCGTCATGAGTAATTTATTTCTTTTTCTTTTGATTTAACCTTCCTCTTTTTTCCAAATTTTTGGCCAATGTAAATGTATCTTCGAAATTTCTTTTGATTTTCCAGTTCCATTTCCAGAATTCCTCACTGGATAATAAATGAGAAAAAGGAGTTTCGAAGTTTGAGTAAAACCCATCTCTCATTGACTTATATCTAGTAGTTACTTATGAAACCAATCGTTTTTGCAACTAACAATGCCTCAAGAGAACTTATCTCAAAATCGGTTTTCAAGATACTTTCATTATTAATGTTAGTTGTCTCAGCTTCAGAGCCAAAATTTGATTATACAATTGTTCTTTTTGAAATAAATTCTTCAATATTGAGAAAAGCGCAGGCTATTGGATATTTGGGAGATTAAACTTTTCTGTCAATGTTCCTTTAAAAATTTGCAACATAACTTGTGAGATTTCCTTCTCAAGCTTCTGAAGAAATAGCGCATCGTTACTCTCGAAGCATGTGTTTTGTTGATAAGTTGTCTTGCTCATTAACTCTTGGTGTCTGTTTTGCATGCATTTGTTACAGTCAACGTTTTCTGCATCGAATGAAAAAATATCGCATTTCATAAAAGCATTTTAACTTCATCAGTTGAAGCCTCAAATCTTATTTAAAAGTGGATGTAAAATTTTCTAGACATATTGTTTTACAATTCTTTTGTTTTCAAGATCTAACGAGATTTCCAAGAATTACGTAGAAAACTAAACCAGAAAATTTGTTTTGAGGAACAAAACTTGCTCAGTTTCAAATTGATATGAGATTTATACCTATCCAGAAGAAGCAAAATTAGGAATTTGATTGCATTTTTAATTAGCCATGGGTAGAAACATTTGCAATATATTTGTAAAATGTTGCTGCGGTCATCGTTTCATTTCATGAATAGCTTTTTCCAATGAAATATGTAGCAGGGACTGATTCTGTAGTATCTCTACGAATTCTTCTGTAAGGAAAAACTACCAATGGAGGTACTTTTTCTTTCCTAGGTACTTTAGAATATAAATCCTTATAATTTTTAAGGCCGCAGATTTTTCCCGTTTAAGGGCAGTATTCAACTCTTGTTTCATTCGCATTGTAAATGCAATCACTTTATAAAAGGATGCCAGGGCTACTTCCCTCCTAAAGATTCTCTGAAGTTCTTAAAACCAGTATTTCGAATATTATTCTCTAAGGGAAGTTTTGCCTTTTGAAATTATCTTCGCATTGCACTGAGTTATCGGTGGATGTCACCTTAAAAAAACTTCACCCATTTTTCACCTAGATAATTGTCTTTAAATGGATTTTTCCTACCAGTTCCCGTTAGGACATTAAAGACGGCAATAGGATAATAATTTAGCTAATTATTGGCACAAAATCCTGCAAAGATTCCATTCAAGCTTTTATTATTATATTTAGTTGTTATATTTAGTTAATAAACATAGTTTATTAAGGAGTCTAAGGTATGATGTAATAACTAATCACTACATTTATAAAGATAAATAATAAATTAATTATTATTGTAATTCTTTAAATAAATTTAGCAATTAAATTTGCATATTTAAATGAAATAGTTATAGGAACTATTCATACAACATTTAACTGAATTTTAGGAGTCCTCTATGTCGCTGAACTACTAATTATCCAAGTAAAATCATATTTCACACATACTATTCATTCACTGGGAAATCTATTCTCAGTGAAGGAACATGCCTGTTCCTTCACTGGTTAGAAGTTGTTTTTTTTTTTATTTTTAACATAATTTTGATTTATAATATGACAAAAGGTACAAGAAAATTAAAATTTTTCTTTTATTTTCATTAACTTGAAAAAATCCCAGTAAAGGAACACTTGTTTATACATTGGTTTTTCATCGTTCTGTAATCCAGTTAATAAACACCCCCTAATCTCAGTACTGGCTTATGTTATGATGCTTAAAATAAATAAAACGTAACTTCAATGACCATATTTTGAATTCTTTTTTTCACAATGAAAAGAAAAAGCATTATTATATGCAATTAATTGTAGTTTAAACGGATAACAACAAACACTGACCTTATAATTTTGTCAAAGAAACAAGGCGTTGAACAGATACTAACAAATTCAAAACTTTTTCCAGAGAAGACTCAAAAACCAGATAACTAAATGCATTGTTAAAGGACTTCCTATTGTTAGGTAGTAAGCTACTCTTACCAATCAATCTAAATTAAAACTTTTAAAATCTTATTTCTAAGAAATATCTATGAAATGCTCCTTCATTTGTTGGTTTACCCTATATCATCCTAATCTTAAAAGAAATTTCCGGAAGTGTATCGCAGGACTATTTTACCAACTATTTAATAAAATTTTAACATTTTAAAATTCTTATTCTTTTCCATTTTACGTTTATTATTTCTTCATTAATACACTAATAATTTTTTTACAACTTTAATTTAGATTTTCTTTAATTTAGGTTTCCTTTTCAAATTATAGTCAAGTTTTTTTTAAAGAATTATTGTCTGCTAGCTAAGAATAAAACCTTGTTAAGAAATTAAAAACATTCAGCTGTTTAAAATTATTTAATGCAAAACAGCTGATTATTTACTTAGCATACTATTTTTTTGAAAAAAGAATATAAATTATTGGTTGTCTTCTTTTTTTTGTTTCTTGTGACTTCAACTTAGATTATCTAAAATAGTGTTGATGTTTTATAAGTCACTACAAAGTGGATAAAGATACCGAACATAAAAAGCTGTGGAACACGTAACCAATTTTTTTAGTGTCTTAAAATATCTCAGTATCTTAAATGTCGTCCTACTATCTTAGTTGTGAAATTAAATTTTTAATTATCTGACCACGTGTGATTCACTAATTATTTCATTATATCTTTTACTCTTTATGATACCAAGTAGATTTTTTTTTCTGATAATATCCTAAACTATTTTGTTTAATTTTTTACCTTAGCATGATTTCCAAGATATTATTGTAGTATAATTTGTTATCAGGAAAATGCCTTATTTTGTTAATCAGGAAATACTAAAAATTGAAATTTGTAAGGATTCCGAAGCTGTGCACACAATACACAATTTCCGACCTTATTTTAATAAAAAAAATTAAAAAAAAAACGTGGCAAGTAGGCTAACATACTTTTTACAGAAACTGTGAAAACTAATTTTTCCTATATTTCGTCAAAAGAGGATAAGAATAATATTGCTCCAAGGGACCTACTCAATAATTTCGCTATTTCCAGAATGAAATCTGTTTGATCGAAACATATTATTCCTTGAAAATTACACGAGGGAAAAATTAACTTTTATTATTTATCTAAGCTTATTCCATTTATTTAATGATAGCGGTATTAAGGTTAAGGATATGCGTCGGAAGCTCCGTTTATTATTATACAATAAATCATGTAGCTTGAATAATTTATTTTAAGTAAATTATTTAATAATTTTAAGCAAATAAGGGTGTAAAAATAAACTCGATCGAAATACTCCGAAAGTATACCCTGAAATATATGTAGAATAAACTTTGGAATCGATATATAAAAAATACCTTTTCGAACAACTTCGAGTAGGACGGAAACGCTAACTTGTTTAAAAAAGTTGTCCTTGTTACTATTTAATTTCGATTCCTGGTACTAGGGGACATTCCATTTTCACATTCGACTTTCGAAATTTCAATTGTAAACGGAATTTTTTTATGACCTTAAACTAAAATGTTAAAGCTTGCAGCAAAAAAAAAAAAAAAAATTTTTTTTACTGCATTAATTTTTTTACAAGTGCAATTTAAGTTAAATTGCAGTTTTAATTTAGTTAAATTAAGTTTTAATTAAGTTAATTAAGTTAAATTAAGTTTTTAATTAAGTTTTTTAATTTAATTAAGTTAAATTAAGTTTTAAGTTTTTCAATCTAAGAACCTGTGCCTATAACATATGTAAAACTTATTTTAATATCGAGTGAAATAATTTAATATGTTGTGTGACTAAATGGATAATCCCAAGAAACTGAATCGAAAATATAAAAACTTCATTGATTTAAAAAAATAATAGATGATAATAAAAATAGACATGTTTTGAGCGTCCAATAATAAAAGTCACAAGTTATCCAAGCCTGACAAGTCTTGAGAATGGGCGATTATATTTGAAAACTCGAAACATGTCGACTTTTACTTCCCTCTTCATATGTTTTGAAGCCAGTTGAGTTTTTATCGTCAATTATACTGATTTACATTTGGGTCTTGATCATTATTTTGATAAGGATTTTACACTAGTTAAAGTAAACATATTCATTTTAATATTTTATCAGGATTCATATGGTCTTTAAAAATGTAAGAACATAAATATTGTAAAAGTTATATTTAACTTAAAAATTACATTTTGACACCAGATATTTTGAGTTAATGAAATTAAATATTTTATCTCTTAAGTTTTTGTGCCCCCATTTCAGTATCTTAAGGATCTTACGAGCTCTGTTTGAAAAGAGATCATCAGATATATCTAAGAAAGCAAAAATAACCATAGTAGCAGTATTAGGTGGTAAATGTAGCTTATCGTAATTGAAGAATATGCTGTGCGACATTTTATGGTGAATTTGCGAACGTATAAGTTTCAGAATGTATCGAAACATGAGGATGCTATTTGCTGATCATATTTATCCAAAGGAAACGATGTAACCTAAATATCTAGCAGAATGAAGCGATTTTTTAAGCAATGAATCCTACAATTTGCAACATATTATTTCAATATCTTATTCTTAAACATAACATATTTCAATCTTTTTAAAATGCCACTAAACATTCAGCAATTCCTTGAGTTATAGAAAAAAGAAATATCGTAAATTATAGAAAGCCTTGTGAATGTGCATTAGAATTATTATACAATCTACATTTTATTTTTCAAGCACTTTTTTTTTCTTCAAATTTTCTTGCCTAGAAGACTCGATTAAAACTGTAAAAATGATTATCCCTAAAATTTTGTATATAGCTATAATAAGTTATGCTCATTTTATTTTAGTATAAAATCCTCGAATAAATATAGTAAAAACAGTGTAATCTAAACAATATCAGATAAAAAGTTCATGTATTTAAATTCTAAAAACTATCATAAATAATTTATAAATCGATTCAAATTTACTTTTCAAAGGAGATTAAAATAATATTTTTTTTGCTTTTTGGACAGAAATCCCCTAAAAAAATTGTTTATGGCCTGGAAACTTCGAGATATTTTCTATTAACAATAAATTAAGCCCCTCCGAGCAATCACTGAACATTATTTCAATTTTTTTACTATCAGAGTTTGGTTGCGTAGCAACCTAGTAAAATTAAGCACTCCTCTTTTGAATTAGTCAATGGGTTATCTTAAAATATTTATTTGCGCAGGCGACTTTTTTTGGCGGTTTTCTGGACTATCGCCAAATATATAAACATTTATTGCGGCCCAATTTACCACCCAATTTTTTTAAAATTTTGTCTACCCCCACTAATTCAAGGGTCTAGATTCCAAATATGTAAAAAAAATTATATGTTTATTCAGAGAAAGTACGTTTTTGTGTCTGATTTCGTAACTTAATTAATAGTTAGCACTAATTAATTAACATATTTGAGGTCACCCCCAGGAACCATTAAGATTGACGCTTAGTTCGTGAAAATCCGATCATTAGAACGAAAGTTATTCAGGGTGATTCGTTTTTTTTTTTGCGGACTGTACTTGTCATAATAAACACACGACTTCCTTAAAAAAACAACATTTAAGCTTTTTATAAAGGGTGGCCCAAAATGTACGCAAAACTTAATAAAACAGAAAATTAATTATTTAGTGTTGGCAACAAAAAAAAAAAAAAAAAAAAAAAGACAGATTAGGGTTAGTAAAATTACAACTCTACATTCAGGAACGTGTTTTCATTGTTGAAGACTCGTGTAACAATCCAATTACAGCATATCACATATTTCGGTGATCAAAATTGGCACCCTAGATTTTGCTATAACAGATTTTGTTCCATGGGGTTATTTGACACCAAAAATACATGTCTACAACCTACATCCACCCGTGCATTGAAGGAGGAGATTCAAAGATGCATCAATGAAATTAAGCCATATTTATGCAAAATGGCAATGGAAAATTTCAACAAAAGAGCACTGCCAGCAAAGCTTAGTGGAGATCATTTGCCCAATGCACTATTACTTACATAACCGTATCCCGTTTCATTAAGAAAAAATAAATTATTGGAAAAAAAAAAAACCATTTTCTATTTAATTCAAACCGTGCGTAAATTCTGTGACATCCTTTAGAACTAAAATAAAACAAATGACCAAACGATCGCAAAAGACTTCCTAATTTCAATTAAAAATAATAAACAACTATTAAGTTATCATCTAACTAGTAGTTAAGCTTTTTACCGAAGCATGGCACTAAAACTGTTTTGGCAAAATGTTGAAATTTTACAAAAAAAAAAAAAAAAAAAAAAAAAAAAATTTTTTTTGCTTTTGGGGGGAAAAAAACTTGTCGTTTTTTTATGTTTTAGCATTAACTTTCCTTCTGTGCTTGTAGTTAACTCAAACATCGTGAATCAAAACAATTTTTTTTTTATGACCTGCACTCGAAAGCTACTTACACATTTAAAAGCCCTTTCTATAACTTTTAAATAGATTTTAATAATACCCTTCATTTTTATACGATTACAACTACATGTTAATATTGACCTAAACTTATTTTCTAATTTTTTGAGACTCGCAATCGGAAAATGTTTGAGAAACGGGTTGAATTTTCAGTGATCCAAATAATTGGAATTCAAAAAATAAATTAAATAAGTAATTAACGATATCTAAAGCAATGCAATTGGTGTCATAAGTTCAACAATTGAATTTTATAATCGATATTTTAAGACAGGTATGTTAAAAATTATTTCAATGAACTACAATTATATTTAAGATAGGATATCAAAATTAAACTACGTTGCAAAAATAAAACTTTATTTTTAGTCATACTGTTCCAATTAGAAGTAAAAAAAAAAAGAAGAAGGATTCTATATTAACGCCAGCACTTTCACTTGATCCCCCGTAGTGTAGCAGAGTATTATTTGGGCAAAGAGATAGCCTTTATACAAATATTCTGGTCATAAATATTCATAAGGTACTTATGTGAGTTGTTTTGGCTCCACACGGAGGCAATTTTCATAATAGTAACTCATCAGCATAATTTTCCACCCTTCATTCATAAATACTTAAGTAAGCTCTCAAGGGAGCAGTTGGAAACAATTTTTCAAAACACCCCACATAGTCAGTCACTACGAAAGTTGCAGGGAACTTTTTTTTTTTTATCAACATAATTATTTTTATTTCATTGTTCATAGATAAATATAAATTTTCCATAAAGTTTTCAAGTGCATATATTACTTGTTGTAAGTTTGGTGACGATTCGGTTTAGATATTCAAATTAAAACACGTTCATTTTATTTTATTATTTTTTTTAAATCGTAAACTAAAAAAAAAAAAAAGTCTCCTTTTTCACTACGTTTTCAAACGAATCGATATAAAGATGATTTCTGGTTAGGTTAAAACTGCATTCCATTTATAAAAATGGCTCTTAAAATGCAATAACCAACATTTTAAGTAATATTTTTTCCTTATAGAGGTTTATTTAACATACAAGAATTAAACTATAAAAATTAAGGAAAAGGATAAATTTTTACTAATTTATATATAGATATTTTACGTCCATACGTATATAAAAAGTCCTCTAAGAACAATAATTTTTATCCGATTTCAAAAATGTCTTAGTTCAGTTCAAAAAAGAAAATAATTAAGGTATAATTTTTATTCTTATGGGCCCACGATGGAAAAAGGGCAAGAGGGAGGCATATACTTACTTTTTAGCGAACTTAAGCTTTTTAGAATATCTGATTGAGAAAAAGCATTGCATATAGTCAAGGAAAGGAGTCGATGGGTAGTATATGTTTCAGGCCTAAGTGCCCAAGCGAGGATTAGTAATTTCATCTGAACACTTACTTGCTGAATATTTACTTTTAATCTGACTATAAATTCAATAAAAATAAAAGAAAATATGAAAATAAATATAAATTTAATACTTTTTCTAAAGAATAAAATTGAAAAATTTATTGAGTCAAAACTCAAAAACGGATAAAATTATTTTCTTGAAAAAAACTTTTTTTCTTATATTAATTATTGTTATACTATCCTGTATCAAATTAAGAAGCATATTTTCAGTCATTTTTAGCAGAAAAGGTTCCTGAAATGTTAGTGTGCAAAATAAAAGACTTGTTTTTTTTAGTTTAGTAATAATAATTTCTGAAAGTCAATAAAATGTTTTTATAATCCTTTAAAGAAAAATAAATCCATGAAAAATCATTGTTGAAACTTAATGTATTCTATTTAAAATGATGACTTGAGTAATTGCTTTTTGTAGTTGGAAAACACCCTTCAGAAACTTATTACCTTTGGAAATTTAAAGATAATCATCTCATAATTAAATCATCATATAATGCATAATAATTTAAATTTTCTTTTTCTGAAAATAGATCTTCCTTCGAACCAGCGGCCTAAGATAACCCATTTTATCGCCAACAAAATTGGAACTAAGCCAAGTGGTTTAGTTTATTATCCTTCTAGGTTGAAATGAATATTTTTTATTATTAACTATTCCTGTATTATAATTTTTCCTCTCTATTGTTCTACTACAGCCACAAAAGAAAGGAAGAAAAAAGAAAGCGTTATAAATACTTTTTTAAAAAAATCATAATTCAAAATATATATTTTTTTTGGCCACTTAAAAATTTTATAATTATTTCATAAATATAAAAAATTTCATAAAAATAAAAAGCTTAAAATTTACAAGTTTGAAAAAAAAAATTATAAAGTGCTATTTTAAAAAAAATTATATCGAGCTTGGAACGTGTAGTTTATCAAAATTAAAATAGGCTTTAATTTAGTGGTGTTGTCTTCATGAAACGTATTCAAAGGAGCACAGAGTATGCATACGAAAACTGAACATTTCTAAGTAGACAATTAAAATCAAATTAATACAATTAAAGACTGCTGTTATAAAAAAATATAAAAAAAGAGCAAAGTAAATTTAAAAAAAAAAAAAAAAAAAATGACAGATACAGTGGTTTTTAATGGCTCTGAAACCCTTGTGCCAAAAATAAACCCATTAAGTTGTAAGTTCCTATAAAACAATTAGCGCATTGCAACAATGCAGTGATACATTGTTGCATAGGAAACAATGCAGTAATGAAGTCATTTTTAATGATTATTTATTATTTTTAATATTCTATTTTTTAGTCCAAAAAATTTGAATTGAAGTTAGACAAATTTTTACAACATTTAAAAAAATGTTACTTTATATCGAATAAAAAATGAACGAAATCAGAGAAATCTAATTTTAAAAAAGTTAAGATATTTAAAATTCGATTTTTTAGGAAATATATTTGACCGGTTCCGTTCAAATTTTCTACGTTGCCACATAAAATTACATTTTTGGAAATGTTAAAATTTGTATAACAGGGTTCCCACTCTTTAAACAAAGCAAAAATTAAAGACTTTTAATGACACTTTTTTGAAAAAATTAAGGACTTTTTCGAAAAAATTAAGGACCTTAAACAGGGGTCTGTCCAGACATTTTGTGAAAGGTCCGTTTTTCGTGAAATTGTGAAAAAATTACTCACATTCTTTCAACCAGGGTCCGCTTTTATGAATTTGTGCAAATAGGGTCCGTTATTGCGAAAAAAAACTTTTTCAAGGAGTTTTTAAATTGTAAAGACATACAAGATTATGCTCGACACTGTAAAATTATAATTAAAAAAATTAAATTTTAAAAAATAAACAACAATTGCTGCTTCTAAATTAGAGATGCAGCATACAAATATTTGGTATTTAGTCTATACTGCTGAATGCAGAATATTCATTTCGAACGAATAATGGAAGAATTGTCTGCAGAAGACAAAACTTAAGTCGTTTACATCCATCTTTCTTGTTTTCTGCCCTGGAAAGGGTTTATTCGATCAACAAAATAATAATGAAGATAAACAAATTTGTGAAGGGTCCGATTAAAAGAAAAATCATTTTGTGAAGGGTCCGTTTTTAAGTTAAAATATTTTGTGAAGGGTCCGTTTTTATGAAAAGATATTTTGTGAAGGGTCCGTAAACGGACCCAAATTTCTTCTAAACAGACCCCTGCCTTAAACATAGTACGATTATTTTTAATCGAATATACCACCAGTGACACTTATTTACTTTTCTTAAAAAAATCAAGTAATAAAAAAAAAAAAAGAAACAATTTTATTATAATGCAAGTACTGATATAATTGTATTAATTAACAGGGCTCACTAAAGTAGGACCAGATAATTTCAGCAAACCAGGATTGGGTTTTTTAAAAAAAAATATCTTCAGATTGTTAAATGTTAACATCTATGAAGCTAAACCGTACTCCATTTTTAATGATTTCACTGAAATTGAATCGTAAAATTTAGTGCAGAAATTAAAATTCGCATTTTTTCCATACATTCAAAAAGAGTAAATAATGAAATCTGGGAAACACATTGAAAAAATTATTAAAACAAGTTTTTATATTTCGCTGTCAGGCACGCATATATATTATTCAGTTGTGGGCCGATCATGCTAAATACTAAGTTATGCCAAAAAGTTTGTCTCTCCAAAATTCTCTGCCGTCAATGCATGGTCTCATTCTAGGTGATAAAAGAATGACTTTTTTTAAAAATACTTTTGCAAGACTGAAAGAATTATTCCTATCAAGTAATAGTGATGCTGAAAAATTAAGTACTTTTAAGAACCTTGTACCAAAATTAAGTACTTTTAAGGGCCCTTATTTTCCAAAATAAAAATTAAGCAGTTTTTAAGGACCGTGGGAACCCTGTATAATTCACAATTCAAAATTTTTTCGACTATTAATAAATAAATAAAAAAATGATTAGTAAAAATTATTCTTTGCGTGGAATTATATTTAGATAAAAGAATTTTATAATTGTGTGCAAAAATATTTCAGTTGGCTTAAATTCTCGAGATATGACAAAATACGCAATATGTAAAATTAATATTAAGGAGTTCACACTTTCGACCGCTCTCTTGACTAAACTATTAGGACCTATATTTAGAAATCAAAATCTGTCGAAAAAAAGTACGTTTTTGTTTTTGCAATTTTAAAATATCATCTGCACTAATTAATTAGCATACTTGAGGTCACCTTCTAATTAATTAGCATACTTGAGGTCACCCTCTAATTCATTAGCATACTTGAGGTCACCCTCTAATTAATTAGCATACTTGAGGTCACCCTCTAATTAAGTAGCATATTTGAAGTCTATACGCTAATACGTACGTATGTATGTATGTATCAATAAAACCGATATTTCTTTTCTCGCGCTGGCAACAGTTTTCATTTTTAATTGATTGGATTCGGCGCGCAAGAGCACGTAGTGAGCAACCAGATAACAATAACCAGAGTGAGCATTATCAGGTTGTTCAATTCAGATTCATGCACTAAAAACATGACAATATTTAATTTAAACTCAATTAGGAATTAATTAATTGAAGTGAGAATGCTTTAAAAGGCCGCTGTTGAATTGATATTTTTCTACTGGGAGCTACGTCTAAAAAACGTTTAAGTGTTTGTATTGAATGCATTGAATTTTTTTATATTTCGCGTTTATTTATGCATTGAATTTTCACGCTTTAAAATGCAGAATATTAGTGAAGCAATATTTGATAATTTATTTTGCTAATATGTTTCTTATTTAGCTAATGTTTTGATTTTTTCACCATGTACAATCTAAATAGCTAATATACTTTTTTAAAAGCCAATAAGAACATTGGTAGAATTCTTCTACATAAGTACAATACTATGTCTTTGATGATAAAATACTATGTCTTTGATGATAATATATTATGTCTTTGTGCTAGAACATTGTGTTCATTGGCGAGCGAGCCATGGTTCACGGCGTGAATCACATAGGATTGCGTAGCAATTCTCGGGGGATGGCGAGCGTTAGCGAGCAAGGGGCGGAGCCTCCAAGTTGTACATATAATTCATTAGTTATAAAGATTTGTGTACAATAAGAAAAAGCTATGAAAAAACGATGTTTTAAATTAGGCGCTAATTGATGATGAGAAAGTAGACACAAATGGAATAATTTTTCATCTTGAGATCGAATCTCCCGTATTAAATTTGGCACGAAATAATTTTGGGGTGAACGAGTTTCTAAGGCTACAGAAATGAAATGCAACTTTTTTTTTCTGTTACTTTTTTTCCTTGCGGTGTAATTTTCCCAATTCTTTTGCCCAATCAAAACTATTCAAGTCTACTTCCTATATTACAGCTGAATTCCACATACATCGAAAGGAAAAAATTTATTAAAAAAAAAAAAAAAAAAAAAGATGTGTATAATTTTGTAACTGAATTAGTACTAAGCATTAGTTAATTAGTACTTCTTCGCGTCCTAATATTAAAAAAAGTTACATCCACCTCAATATAAATTATGCCCTCTTCAACGAAATTCAACAATAAAAAAATTTAAAAATCAAAAACAACAAAAAAATTGGTCGTTTTTGAAGAAGCAAACACATTTTAAGAAAGGGGGCATAGGGCAATCTCTTTCATGGGGGTCAGAAATTCTTCATTAGAAAGATAACCTATATCATTTGACACATATCAAATAACCGATCCATCATTATCTTGAGAAGAAGAAAAAAAAAATGACCGTAAATATTCATCAAAGGCCGATGTCTACTAAATCGATAACCTAGAATAATATACTCCTACATTGGTAAATGTAACCAAGAGAAACCGACAACGTTTGCTATAAACTACTTTCATGTACGCGAGGAAAAAAAAAAGTTGTTAAAGCATTTTTATTTTTCGCCTTAACTTATATCTCATGTTCTTACCTACTTTGCCGGAATAAATAAAAAAAATCTATCACGATTTTTAAAAATACTAGTTGCATTGAAACTTTCTTTTCTCTTTTATTTATATTATTTTAAGATATGCAACTTTTACTCTCTAATGTAATGTAGTTTCCACATAGATTACATACGTTAGGGCAGGGATTGCCAAACTTTTTTGATCATCGACCCCTACATAATTTTTCGAAATCTCCATCGACCCCCATAAAAGTAATTTTTTGTTAATTAAAATAAAACTCCATTAGATACTGGGTCTGTACATTTATTTTATGATTTTGAACATTTATTAAAGTAATAGTACATAAGTGTAACAATAGTTTTATGAAAAATATATTAATGTTGAAATACAAATACCTTAATATTTATGAAATAATAAGTAATTATAAGTAAGTAGAAATAATAAGTAAAGTAACTACGGATTTATTGCTTCTTAATCAATGACATGGGAGTTCCTGGTGTTTTTTTTTTCCTGCAAGGTTCATTATATTGGGTTCAAAATTGGTCAATTTCAATCTTAAATCCCCTCGAAACTCCATATTTAATTTATTTCTGTTGTTAGTTAAGCTTGAATTTACGTGACTGAAACCGGCTTCAACCATATAGGAACTTGGAAATGCTATCATAAATGGATGAGCTATTTCGTAAAGCCTTACATATTTTTGCATTATATTTATATTTGTCCAAAATTTGCTTATTGTTAAATTTTTAAAAAGCGTCTTTGCTTCAAATCCCCATAATAATTCAGCAAGCTCATCTTGTAGGTTGATGTCCACGTTTTCATTTTGAGCAGAAAATGGCACAATAATCCAATAAGGGATGTCAACGTTTTCCAAAGCAACAAAACGCAGTTTAAAATCGTCGCTCAATTTTTGAAGATTACCTATATATTTCCAAGTCTTCTTTTTTTATTTCTAATTATCACATATCTGAAAAATATTGATAATCCTTCGACAAATCAACCCTTCCGGTTCGGATCGACCCCCGCTTATGTTAAATATACCCCTGGGGGTCTATATAGACCACTTTGGCGACCTCTGCGTTAGGGTGTAGAATTGAGTTGCTAAACAACGTTATTTTATTAATGTTACATTATTATTTTCATTGTTCATAGAAAATAGTATTTTTCAGCGAGTCAGATGTATAGAATACAAAACACATCACAAACACAAGACGTTAGGGAGGGGAAAGAAAAGATTTTCGTCAAATTTTACTGTTTTTAAGATTAATGGTAGAATTAATGAACAATAATTATCGAACAAAACGGATAAAAGAAGTTTAAATACACTAAATATTTTTTTTTTATCTAATAGCAGGGGTGATTGTGGGTCCAACTCAAAAATCCTGAAAATTTCTTGAGTAAAATCCTTCAAAAAATTAATATCTTTATGAATTTAAATCATTGAAATTTCCAAAACATGATATTCTAAATGAATTATATGCAGCATTAAATGAATAATTATGTGTAACTTTACTTTTATTTCTTTTATACATAATTGTGATCGATGATTTCTTGAAACTTCTGGATTTTGGATTTCCGGAAACTTTCGGATCGCAGTTAGCGAAAAATCCGGATTTTTTCAGGAGCACAATCACCCTTGTAATAGCAAATCATTTAATCCTAAATAACTGAACATTCAAATAGTTTCACGCCTTATACCCGTTTTGCGAAATCTGAATGTTACTGTAACTTTTTAACAACTACATAGATTGCAAACGCTAAATTTTATCATCGATCTACATTTTTAAGAAAAATGCAAGACATTCTCCTTAAACAACGCTAATTTGTTGCATACAAATAAAGCCACAACATTACTGATTTAAGTTTAGTTATCAATGGTTAAAAAAAAATGGTTAAAAGTATGGACTAATTTACAGCCAATAAATGTTAAACACATGATAAAAACACAATATGAATGTGCCAAGACAAGATGACATGTCAAGACAAATGAAGTAAGAAGGCAATAAGATGACAGAGAAAACAACACGGACGTGGTTTGAGCTTTTCCCCTGGTATCTCATATTAGACCTAAGTATCGGATATCGAAGGCAATTATCTACTTTCGATACCAAAATAGAACATTCTTCTCAGTCGTATTCCAATATCTAGAGTCAATTAATTAGCCCAAAACATATACAACCTGCACTTTCAATCGCACGAGAGCTAATAAATCGAGTAGTAATATATGCATTAACAGCGCATATAATCAGCATTTATTGTCTTTTCTTTCGCATTCAAATATAGCGTTTATGTTTATCTTGTTTTATTAATAATTTAGCAAACAAAAGCAGCAAAAAGATTTTTTTATTTGATATTTATCTCTTATTAAAAGAAATTTTAACCGATACATATAAATTTACTGAGCGCTACATACAGTTTTTAAAAAAATATATAGTATATCACCGAGCTGAAATTATTACAGAATAAATCAAATAAATTTTAACAAGTTCTTCTAACTTGCTACGTTTATATCGAAGTTTTATAATTAATCAAAATTAAAAATAAGCGCAAATGCCACAGACATAAGAATTCAAAGATAAAAACCTAGAAATTATGCCACTGACATGTTGCCCTGGTGAATCTTAACTATAATATTTTTTAAGGCACCTTAAATTTAAAATTTCTTAAGATTGACCGTCTCTTGAAGAGCATCAAAAGAAAAAAAATCTCAGACCTATCCTTTCAAATGAGGTAATAAGAAATTTCAGTAAGAAAAAAAGTTATTAAAATTATATCCCTTATTTAAAGTTTTTGAATTTCTTATTACCGTCGTCATTCTAACGTTGCCTGTTGGTTTTGCATAAGGCTTAGAAAAATTTGTGAAGCCCAAAACTTGCTTAAAGGTACTTTTCGATAGAAAACAGATTTTAAATTAAAAATTTTGAATATTTTATTCACTCTTCGAATATACTGAATGGGTATGGATGTGGTTGTAAAATACCCGAGTTTTAATACTAGGGGTAAATACTCGGAAAAGTACCAAAAATTCACAAATACCGGGTACTTATGAATGTTTTTGAAAATTTAATTGTTTTGATTTTCTTTTAGGTAAGCTCAACTAAGATTTTCTTCAGGGTGGCCACTCAAATCAGATTTCAAATTTCCCTGATTTTTCCAGGTTTTCCAGATAAAAATCTTAAAATTTCCAGGTTTTTGTTTCTTTTTTCTTGTAAAGTGTAGGATGTGTACAAGAAAAGTGTCGGTATTATAAAATATTTTATTCAAAATATTATTTTTTTAACATATCATCTTGAAAAAAATATTTTATTTTGACAATTTGGCAAGATTTTTTACTTAATTTTTAATGTTTTGGTACAAAATTTTGAATTAAAAATCATTAATGCAACAATTGTAAAGATCTGTTGACAAACATTGCGGTTAGCGATTGTAAAAAAATGTGATTGGTTGGTTTGCTGAGAAAAAAATAATTCATAGATTTCTTTGTATGGGAGTAGAAAAGCTTTCAGAAAAAGGGTGCAATATAAAGTCTATTATTATTAAATTATAATCAACTAATTTTTGGAGAATTTCATAAAGTTAAAAATACAAAAACATTTTGTCAAAATAGAAAAAAAAATTACCACCAAAGCATCGGAACAAACTTGATCCATAAATGGATTCAGCCCAAGTACAGAATTTAAAAACAGAAGCAAATTTCCTAATCCCTTTTTCTACCTCCACCAGAATATTTCCTAAATTGCACAGTCCCATAGCGGTCAAAGGTTTCTACATTCGTTTAGCAACCGTGGCAGAATTTTATGTGGCATTCTAGTTTAACAGAGCTGTAATGGAGCAAATTTTGATGCAAGCAAAGTATCGCTAAGTTGATGATATTTCAGCTGTTTGGCGATACATTTCCGTTTAAAAAAAAGGTGGGTATAATGGATGAAATAATTTAAATTAAGAAAATTAGTAAATAATTTAAATTGGTGAAATTAAAAAAAATGATCAAAGAAAAAATTTCCAGCTTTTCTTTAAAATTCCCTGATTTTTCCAGGTTTTTATCCAAATTTCCCTGATATCTCCAGGTTTTTTCCAGTATAAAAAAATTCCCTGATAATTCCAGGTTTTCCAGGTGGGTGGCCACCCTGTTCTTACATTGTCAATAGTTGGTTATTTACAATTAAAAAAAATATTCATTCATTTAAACATGTAAATTATTGAATTCATAGTTCCCCCCCCCCTTTTTCATTTGAAAGTGGTATAATCCTCTTTAAACTAACATTTCTATTTATTCCTAATTTTCAATATTTGTGGTTTTAAAACTAACATCTAAACTAGGAAAGTCATGCCAGAAATGTATTTTTGAAAAGCAAAAATTTAATCCGGTTTTAATTATTTTAGATTAGAAAGTTTATCATACAAAATTTTTCCTGAATAAGAATAATACATAACTCTTTTTATGTTCCATATATTTATATTTCCATGAATAATATTAAATGTATTAACAATTTAACATGGATGCAAATTTTTTGAATTTTTTTTCCATCATCATTGACAGTTGATTAAAAAATATAACTTAATATTAGTATGATATTCAAAAATGGTATAAAATATATTGGGAAGCTTCTTTCTCGTATATTAAATATCATGATACATAAAACTTATATTTAGTTTAGTTCAGTTCAGTTAGTAGGATATAGTAAGGGCATACAACAAAAGCATGCAAATAAATAATCTGGATCAAATTTTATTTACATACATCTAACTGATGTGACTGTAAAATACTTGTTAGATTTAGCATTCATAAAGTTTACCTTGATTGCTTGCCCAAATTAACATTAGATGAATAAAATTTTATTTAACTTAAATATAAACAGTTAAGATACTTATTTGCATTTCTTTATGCAAAACTTATGTTTAAAAACTCACGAGCTGTTTCATATTACCCATTGCATAAGAAGGTGTATTTTCATTGCAAATCACTAGGTACTTTAAAGAAATATTTGATTATAATCTCATGTAAATTTAAATAAAACTTGGAGCAATATTAGAATGGGACAATAACTTAGAATAATATTAATAGTCCATATTTTATATAGAATATAAAACAAGTAAATAATAGCTTATTAAGTTTATCTCCATCATACGTGGCAAATAACGACCGCTTGTTTATTTATCTCAATTGTCTTACATTTCTAAAGGTTAAACAGTGTTTTACTCTCAGTTTGAAAAAGAACTATCTCTCATTAACAATTATAACATATAAATTAAATAGCAATTTTTAGTAAAAAACAAAATTTTGCAAACTCTCTAAAATTTTACTGATTTTTAAAAGCAAAATTATTTCTAATACTCTTACAGCTACATTATTTTATAATAAAATAGCATCAACGCAGAAAAAAATTATTTAAACAAAATATTGAAACTCTATGCTTAAATGAACTTAAGATTTGCTCCTAACGTCCTAAGAGGTAGAGCCAACTCCTAGTGAACAAACAACTAAAAATTTACATATTAAATATTTCTAATTTTAAATTACATAAGCTATTTTGTCAGGAAGAATTTTCTGGGCTTCAGAACAAATTTTAAAAGTTATTAAATTTTAAAACAAACACAAGGCCACATTAAATTTTTTATATTCATACTTAGATTCTAGTCTTCCACTTTTCATTTTGGTTTTTTTTATAACAGATTTTTAAACTAAAGAAAAAAAGCTTTCTGACTCGCGAAACACCATTAGGTGCATTCAAAACTTATTTTTAGTGGTATTGTGGGGGGCGGAGTTAATCGGCCATGCCAACCTTCATCTATCAAAAGGTACCTCGTGATAGAATCAAGTTAGCATGCTTTATATACTAGTGAATGATGTTGTGAATGATGTTAAACTTTTGTAGTGGTAGTTACGCCACAGTACTCCCCAGGGTTGGGTTTTTGACGTCAAAAAGTGGTTTTTGACATGACAAGGGTATAATACTGGTTTAAACTGTCAAAAACCCGCCAAAAATGTCAAAAACTGAAGTTTGCCAAGAAAATATACAAACTTCATAACTACCAACAGTTGCCATGCATTATATTGAAATTTAATTATACTATAGGTAATCAGCAGGTTTTAAAATATTGTTTAATTAAAATTAAGGTAAAATAACAGATTTAAAATCTCAGAAATTTATATTCAAATGCATGTGCAGAAAAATTTTTGCACAAAAATTGTTTAAATATCTATATTTAAATTTTTTTTTTCTTTCTTTTTGATACTTAAGAAAATTAAAAGTTTATTACTATGCATTTTTGACATATAAGAAACATATAACTAATATTTATAAGGAACTTACAAGTTATGTTGTATAAATACAAACTTGATATAAGATACAAGTGTATAAATTTTTTTTTTTAATGTTATACCGAATATCTTTATTATCCAGTATGTTAATTTGAATTTAAAAGTAGTTATATTTATGAATAATGATAAATATAATTCATATTGTTTATTATATTTATTTATAATTATTACACTTATCATTTTAAAACAATTTTTATCTCTTAATTTTTTTTCTCCACTTGTATTAAGAATATAAATAATGCATATCTTGAAAGCAAGAAGTAATTATTCAACAGCTGAATATTTAGATATTCAACAAAGCTATATCATCAGGGGTCTGTCCAGACATTTTGTGAAAGGTCCGTTTTTCGCGAAATTGTGAAAAAATTACTCACATTCTTTCAATCAGGGTCCGCTTTTATGAATTTGTGCAAATAGGGTTCGTTATTGCAAAAAAAAAATTTTTCAAGGAGTTTTTAAATTGTATAGACATACAAGATTAACATTCTGACATGCTCAACACTGTAAAATTATAATTAAAAAAATTAAATTTTTAATAATAAACAACAATTGCTGCTTCTAAATTAGAGATGCAACATACAAATATTTGGTATTTAGCCTATACTGCTGAACGCAGAATATTAATTTCGGACGAATAATGGAAGAAACGTCTGCCGAAGACAAAACTTAATTCGTTTACATCCATCTTTCTTGTTTTCTGCCCTGGAAAGGGTTTATTCGATTAACAAAATAATAATGAAGATAAACAAATTTGTGAAGGGTCCGATTAAAAGAAAAATCATTTTGTGAAGGGTCCATTTTTAATTAAAAATATTTTGTGAAGGGTCCGTTTTTACGAAAAGATATTTTGTGAAGGGTCCGTTAACGGGCCCAAATTTCTTCTAAACAGACCCCTGATCATATTCAGCAAAATGAAATTCACAAGTATTTGGATAAACTAAATTTTCAGCATAGTAAATGAATAGGCTGAATATACTGTAAATCGACACTAACTACTCTGTGTATTTAACAGAAAGCACTTAAATTTGTATTGTCTTATGTTAAAAAGATTATTAAGAAGATTTAAGAGAATATTAAAAAGATTTTTCTTTAAAAGAAGATGTCTAATGTACAAAACTGCTATTGTTTATCTTTAAAAATGTCTAATTTTTAGTATAATCTATACTATACACTAAATTTGGTTATAAATAAATTTCTTAATAATATCACTGCAGATTTTCAATAACACATGAAAATGAATACATAATATTACAAAAGATGTGAGTTTTCAAAAGTACAAGATTTTGGTTACTATTCAAAATATAAGTGTTTCTTCAAAATTTTAAATTTATTTTTTCTAGAACATATTTAGAAACACTATTCTTTAAAAAATATATAAATTTTATGTATTAATTAAATTTCACATATGAATATAGGTTTTTGACATTTTCGACATTTTTGACAGTGAGGTTTTTGACGTGACGGTTTAAACTGTCAAAAACTGTCACATGTCAAAAACCTGCCAACCCTGGTACTCCCCCACCAGAATTTTATCAGGGATAAGATTCGATGAACAGATCTCACTAGTTGATGTACTTGTGAAAGACCGGGAGAGAGTCTCCGGATTTTTTGAGTGCTGAATGTGAGAGGTGTATTAACATCACAATCGAAGTCGCTCCTGTGTTGCCATTAGCAGTCGAGAGTATGCAGGCGTTGAGAGTGTAGACGTTGTGTGACTGTTCGAGACGAGACTGAGAAGCAACAGCGCAGGAGGTGAATGATGCATTCACAAATAGCAAGTCAACCGTACAATGTGGACTATCCATCGAAGTAGGCGTAACCGTTAAGAGATTGCGAAGTGGGCGTTACTTGCGTGAGCAAATCACGCTCGAAGGTCACCAATGCAGGTTTAGACTCGATCACGAAGTCCAATCCTGTCTTTTATGCAGCAGAAATGAAATAGTAGTTAATCCAATATATTACATTTTAATGTATTTAAAATAAAATAATTAAAGGTTACATGAAATAAAAACATATCTCGCACGAGATGTTGCTCATCTGATATTATTCTCTCTCGCGATCGTCAGCGAGATATGTTTTTATTTCATGTAACCTTTAATTATTTTATTTTAAATACATTAAAATGTAATATATTGGATTAACTACTATTTCATTTCTGCTGCATAAAAGACAGGATTGGACTTCGTGATCGGGTCTAAACCTGTAGTATCAATCCAATAAAGGTAAATGGAATATTAGCCAGTAGCATTCTGAAACAGATTGGGCTGGTTATAAATACGGCGCTCGTAAAGAAAGGGTTTAAAATGTCAACAAAGAAGAATTATAAATACCCACTAGGTATTTACCTGACCCAAATCCACGGGTATAGAGCATATAGGATAATAGGGGAGAAGGACATTCCATAAATAAATATACTTAGTTCGAAATTTTTAATGATCGTTTGGTATAAAAGTTCTAGAATTTCGCTAATACGGCATTCAATTTCATCCATCAATGCGTGAGTGATCATGTGCTTATTGGCACATGCTTATGTCCCCCCCCTAAGCCTAAAGTTTAGACTGAAGGGGGGGGGGCTTATTCTGATCTAGAAAATGGGAAATTACATGATTATTGTTAAAATATTGTTCAACAATAAATAGGCGTTGTTGTTTCATGTAACGCTCCTTTTTTATTAACCCTGAACTACCAAAATGTCACTACCTTTTTTTCTTTGCAATGTTTCAATTCAAAACTCTGTGTGAAGATTGAAACACCCTTTATAAATTGATACGGAACTCAATGCGTTTCTTATATTATCTACATGGTACTAAGCAATGCTAAACTTCAGCATCAATAAATAAAAATTAAGAGAAAAAAATGGAGAGCTAATTATTTTTTTAATTACTTATTTTGTATTTTAGTTTTTTCCGTTCACTAAAATCCTTAACACACTCTGTATAAATAAAATATAAAATACAAATAAAATATATAAATACGTACATTAGTTTTCATTGCGAGTAATTTTCTATTTTTATCTCAAAGAATTATAAAAAGAAAATGTCACTCTACAAATGGAATTTAAAAAAATTTGCAGTTTAATATTTCTCACCATTTTGTTCACTCTTATAAGATGCTTCTTTTTGCGATATTTTGACGTGATACCGAAGACACTAGTTATAAATTATTTATTAAATAAAATTTGTTGACGACCCGTCATGTCCCTAAATTTTTAATCTTCAGATGCGGAAAAAAAGGAATAAAACTGAAGTCTAAATTTATTATTTTTACATTCCACCCAATTACTTTCTATGTAATCATATTTTTTTTAATGATAATTGAAATCTTCTAGAAACTCTTAAATTCTCATTTCCTTGAAATAAAAATGTTAATATTTACATCAGGTCTCTTTTTATTCTAAAAAATATAACATCTGGAATATAAATTATTTACAAAATATTTTCTATTCAGTAACATAATTATTTACCGATGAGGATAAAAGAATTAATTAGCTACAAAAAAAAAAATTATTATTCTTAAATTAAGAATAAAATAAATTTTGTTACTATTTCTTAAAAAAACGTGATATTTAACTCAAAAGAAACATATTGGTGTAAAAATAAAAAAAATGTCAAGGCATTGTTACATTTCATAACCTTAAAAGATTTTTTTAAATAATTATAAAACTCCCCATTTTCCACTCGGAAAATGAAATTATCTTTACAACAGGAGCTCTGAAATTGCCTGACAAAAATATGTCCTAAAAACAACTGATAAAAGCAATAGCCTTGAAGTATGGCAAGCATTTCTGTCAATTTAACAAGATCGTATAACATTCTTGTTGACGTTTCTCAGAAGAAAGGAAGGGGAAGAAATTTCTCATTTAGTGACGTTAAAAAATGTTTTCTTTGATAGGTAATCTTTTAATAAATAGAAAAAATTGCCTATATTTTATAGATCATCTAATTCTAATTGGTTTCATCCCTTTTCAATTAAAAAAAAAGATCAAAATTAGGTTAAATTGTAAGCAGACAAGTTGAGTTTAGAGCTACTTAGCCATATCAAGTATTTGTACTACTTAACAATCAATATTACATTTTTATTTAACTTTCGGTTTATTGTTATTACGTTAATTATTAAAATTTTTTATTTGTTACATTGCTTATTTATAATTTTAAAGACCTGTTTCATTTAGAGATGTAACGAAGTGATTTGACCGAATATTTGGCAGCTAAATAACATTAAAAAAAATATTATGAATATTTTTAACGTATAAATAAATTTAGTCATGATTGAAAATCAATCTAAACTTAGTTATATTATTGCTATGGGGAAAAGGGAAAAATTTTAATAGTTATCCATAAGAAATATTTAAGATAAATAAAGAACTAACTAACAACTATAAAAAAAAAAAAAAAAAAAAAAAAAAAAAAAAAAAAAAACTGAGGCTGTAAAGATGGTGAGGAAAAAAAAAAAAAAAAGAGAAATGAAAAAAAAAAAAAAAATCCTCTGAACTCTTAAAACAGCAATTTCAAGCAAAAAATATTTTCCGGAAAAAAAGTAACCATAAACGTTAAAAGAAATAGTCTATCAAAAACGCTTCTAAAAATGGTGCGCTATCATCAAAACAAGATTATTTACATAAGCAGTCAGGAATCCTCTTAATTGCCACGACATAAATAAAAACAAGATTTAAAAAATAAATAAAAATTAAATAGAAACAAAAACAAAAATAGCTTTTAATTTTTCAACGAAAAATTTAACGCTAAAAATCTTAATTCTACTTTTTTACATTGCCGCACTTAAAGAAAAAAGTGACGATAAAAGAATAACGTTCAATAGAAACGCTCTTTAAAAAAATGCTGATAATAAAAACGATGATTAAAAGAAAAGTTAATAAAAAAGCAAAAGTGAAACAGAAAAAATAATGTTCTTAGTTCGAAAAATATAAACACAGGACAAAGTCTAGCAGAAACGCTCTGTTAAAATGCCGCTCTATAAGGGAAAAAAAAAATTCTTAAAACAAAAAAATGAAGAAAACAAACTTTACTTACCCAAACAAATTTAAAAAAAAAAAATCAAGAAATTACAGAAGTAGTTAAATATAAAGTAATCTGATTTTATTTCGTCAATTTTCGAACATATCTAATTTTATTCTTTCCTTAAATTTTTTACAGAAATCTGCTTTCTTTTTCTTTTCTTGCATGATTGTGAATAAACAAATAGTTTTACTCTGATATTCAGTACGTGATCATTCTTAGAAGATCTTAGAAAAACCTTTGTTACAAAAATTTTAAATTTAGGAATCAGTCACAAAAATCGAAAGAAAGAAAAATGTTACAAAAATAATAAAATTGTTAATCAGTGGAAGAACTTCTTAGAAAAATAGCAAAATTGAGACACTAAGAAAATTTTTTGGAAAAAAGGATTTCGAAGTTGAAACTAATAAAGAAACAAATTAGCGATCATAATAATTTTTTATTTTATTTATTTAATATATATATATTCATTTTATTTTAATTTATTTAATTTTATATTTATTTATTTAAATCACAGTAATTTCTTTATAATTGATACTCAGAGACCCATAGTTTAAGAACTCTTTCTCTGAATTATACAAATTTTTATTTTAGGATCGATAGCTAGGGAAACTTTTATTTTTAAGAGCAGTATTTCAGTTAGTTATTTTTTTTGCATGCAATATCAATTTCTAATCTGGGCATTAGAAATTGCAAGAACATAATTAATAGTGATTGAGTATCACTCTATAATAATTTATTTTTATATTTTAATTATTGCACATCTTCAACGTAGCAACTTAAAAAGAATATGAAAATTATTTATATTGCAAGAGATTGAATTTATTGAACATTTTAAATATAAAACAGGGGGAATTATATTACTTTCTTTTAATTTTTAGCAAAACTTAATGAATTATGTTTAGATGAATTATTTGTTATGTATTATGTTATTTGGTGAATTATTATTTGTTGAATACTCAACGGAAATACATCAAGACATTATCATTCCATAGAAATTTTTTATTTAAATAAATATTCGACAAATTTTTTTCAAATCAATTCAGAATAAATTAAACTGTCATAAGTAGTTAGCTACTTAATGTGATCCACATAATTACACTGTCAATACTTGTCTATTTAAACTTAAAAATTTATTGTTAGGGGGTAATTATCTAAATCATTAAACTCACTCATTTTTTTTTAAATTAGATTGCAATTCATTTTAATATTAAAAAAAATATATTCTTTGCTGCAGAACAGTTTAATTCAGTTAAATAGAATGAAATTTTTAATAACAACTAGCTCTTGTAATCATACAATTCTTAACTGTCAGCCTTGGAGCAATATAGTAATAAGCCACACTTTTCCAAAAATGGCATTTTTACCAATCAAATTGTTCCTTAGCATCGTTTACAAATAGACACTTAACTTAGCAACTTTTGGGAATTTTCACAAAAAGACAGCTTAACATACAGAAAATAAAAATATTGGCTGAGTGAACATTGAGGTGTTTTTCACCAAAAAAGCCTAACTGAACAATTATAAATCATCAGATCTTCAATATTTTTTCTCAAATTATATTTATGTTTTGTAAGGCTCATTAAACAAAGCAAGAATAAAACTTATAACAATATATTCCTTCTTGTATTTAAAAAGTGTTCATAAAATATTGTTTTCCAAAAATATTTATTTCTTTAAAGAAAAGTTTTAATTCAGAAAAGCCCACGTAAATTAACATCGAAGTTTAATTGCTTTTAATTTAAAATATGTGAAAGTAAAATCCAACTGTAGGAAAAATTTTAAATTAAAAAAATTCCTTTTTCTTTTTATTTCTAGTAATTGTATTGATTTAGTTTTTTAAATATTTTTTAATGAATCACATTTTGCAAAAAACTTTGAACAAATTTAAAAAAGAAAAGGAATGATTTCTTTTATTATATTATAGAAATGGTTTTGAGAAATTTGATAATTAAAGAAAAAATAAAAGACTTAAACTGTATTGTCTAGAACATTTTTTTTATTCCAAGAAGTGCGAATGCAAGAAGTACAGATATGATTTAATTTATAATAGTACTATGTAGCTTTTTTGAACAAATAGGTATTTTAAAAAATATTACTGCTTCTTAAAAATTCACGATTATATTAAATGTAAGAAATTCTTTTCCTGAATTAAAAGCAGTCAAAAAAGTCATGTGTAAACAAAAAATTTCATTTTGTGAGCAATGGGGTTACATACATATTTTTATGTATGTAACCCCATTGCTTATATTTTTATGTATGTAACCCCATTGCTTATATTTTTATGTATGTAACCCCATTGCTTATATTTTTATGTATGTAACCTCATATTGAAATACATATTTTTATCAGGGTTTGAAAAAACCCGGGGATTTCTGAAAAAACTCAACCCGCCTGGGTTTTATTGAAAAAACCCGGGGAAAATTGGGTTTTTCCATTTAGTGCTCATAAATTTTACTGTGAAAATATTTTTATTTATTAAATAGTGTTGTATAAGTAAACTCTAAAATATCATCTGACTTTTACCTGTAATAAAATTAAACTGGAATAAATATTTAATGGTCTTCCATGTTCTTATAATACTATTAATAGAAAATGAAATTAAAATTACGTATAATTATAAAGAGTATCAGTTATTTGTCCCTTTTTTCAAATATTTAGATAAATATATGCATTTTTAGATACATTTTAACTTCATAGTTTCAAAAAACAAATTAATCTTAAAATTATAAAAAAGCATATATAAAAAGTTATAGCTTATTTTTTTAAAATCAGAAAATAAAACTTTAAATTTGTTTATGGTTGTTTAATGTATACAAACAAAATCTTAAAAATAATATTTAAAAAATCTTAAATGTAGTATTTTGATTTTTAATTTTTTTTTAATTGTGATAAACTTTCTCCAAATAGTTAAAAATTGTCAGCAGATGTTGAGAGTTAACTTTAAAAAAAGGTCCATTTTTTCCTTTATAATTATTATCATACAACAGATTCAAAGTGTCTACATTTCTCTCTTAGATGGTGATACACTTTTACGAGTTTTGTAGCTTTATCTATTCCTAATCTATTTCGAAGTTTACTCTGCACCAAACCGAAAGTTGAAAAGTGTCTTTCGATAGAGACAGAGGATGCTGGTGCTGAGTGCAAGTTAAAAAGAATTGACTGAAATTTTGTGGAAGCTATGAATTTTATTTTATTTTTATTTTTTGCCATAATTTTCCACTATTTTTTGATGAAAACTGTTGAATAACAGTGTCAAGCATCATTGATTTTGGAAAGTATTCAGGATCGGAAATTTTTAATGCCATAACACGTGGCAGAAATTCTGGATGATGCTTAGAAAGACAGTTTTCTGCTAATTGGTCTTATTCATCATTAAAAAATTGTCCCCTTGTTTAGGGATCCAGGATGCATATGCTAATAAATGATGTGGCTGAACAGCCTGATTGAATCTTTTTACAAAATGTCTATGAGTTCTAATTCATCACACGATAGTAAGTTAATTCATATTTCAACACCTTCTGAAATTGAAATGTTTTCTGATTGAAGCTTTTTTAAAGCTTCAGAAACAATTGATATCTGTTTTTCCCTATTAATAGTTAATTGGTAAAGCCCAACATTATTTAATATTTTTGACATATTATTATTAGATTCATTTTGATGTTCAAGAACAATCGCTTCATATTTATGGTAATTATTGGCAAAAGTTTTTACGCACTACCTAGTATCATTTGGTCATCAAGCAGTTTTTTTTCATTTGCCCATCCATGTGCTTGATGCACATTTCTAAAATATTTGTTAACTTCAATGATGTGTCCAATGATAGTATTAGGAGATACTTCTTTTTGAACAAAATTTAAAAAAAAAAAAAAAAAAAAAAAATTTGTGAAAAAAACCACCAAGTGGGTTTTTTCAAAGGGGGCCCACTTGGGGAACCCTGGTTATATGTATTTTATATTAAATTTAAACAACGCATTATCACTAATACATATTTGAATCTTCTTTATTGTTAAGTACATTGCATTTCATAATTTTTTAACTCGAGAATTATAAAATATAAATGCAGTAATATAAAAGGAACAAGTTTATTTATCTTTTTGTTTTCACACACATTTATTTACTATATTTATTAAACATATGGATATTACCTATTATAAAATTATAGTCTGTAAATATTTATAATCAGTAAAAACTAAAATTTTATCTGACTTGAGTTAAATAAAAAACTGAAATAAATATTTAATGGTCTTACATGTTTTTATAATAAGATTAACAGAAAGTGAAATTAAAACTATGTATAATTATAAAGAGTATCAGTTTCTTGTCCCATTTGTTTTTAAATAATTAACCCTAGGAAAATGATTTCATTTTTAGATAAATGATTTTAAAAAGTTCTCTTATAAAAAGTTTTAGCTTTTTTTTTTTTTAAAGTCAGAAAATAAAACTCTTTAAATTTGTTAACGTATCACTTGGTAGAAAAAGAAAAAAATTGTTTCTTTTCAATTTTTTTTAAACATATGAATTAATAATAATAACCTGTTTATTAATATATAAAGCATGCAACTATATTTGAAAAATTGATCTTTTCAGACTATATTATTTAAATTTTTATTTGATTTAATATCATTAAAATATTACTTTTTGAAAAAACCTACTTGAAATTTTCAATAGTACCTACTATAAAATTATATGAAGATTCGAGTTTCCTTTACTTTACTAATATTAAAAAATTAATCATATAAATCATGCAACTCTATTTGACAAATTTATGCTGCACAGTAAATTATATAAAAGTAAATGCAAAACAATACGTTTTAGTTAAAAAAAAAAAAAAAATTCTCTTTGAAGAAACCCACTTATCATTCCAAGTGCCCACTTGGCGAACCCTGATTTTTATGTAATTCCTCTAGTTTTTTAGAAAAATTTTCTTCAAGCTCAATTTTTTTTCTCTATTTCTTCTTTTCTTAGGCCATTTAATTTGAGAAAGACTGAAGTGTCTTTTGTTCTTCTCTCAGTCACTAAGAAAATCAGAAAACTGAAAAAAAAATTTTTGCATCCTCTTCGAAACATTTGCTTTTAGCTTGGAGAAAATCAATATATTCATCCTAAAGCGTTCCTTTAAAATTTTATTGTTCTTTAATTTTTTCCTTTCAGGACTTTCAAGATTACCTAAATATTTTTGTAGTGCACATTGAATTGCTTACTAATCATTCTTTGATCAATGTATTGGTTACTTTTAAATAAAGCTTTATTTACAGAAATCTCTTTCTCTCATAGAGCTCAGGCCACGAGATAAATTATCAAATTTACATGATGAACAACTTACCACACTTTTGTTTGTCATAGTAAAATATTTATACAAAAATGTATCAAACCTTTAAAATCAGAAATTAAAAATTTTGCTACATTTTTCGAAAATTTCTTTTAACTGAAATAAAATTTAATTTCCATTCTTAGAAAGTATAAGATTATTAATTAAGTATGATAAAATATATTTAAGCAATTTCAAATATGTCACAGGAATAAATATAATTTTGCTTGGATTAAAGAAAAAGAGATTTTTAATGATAGAAAGGGACTTTTAATGATACTAGGTGTTTATCACCTTGCTGTAAAATTGTTGTAGCATTTTATCATGATGAGAAAGAGGCTTTACAGCAATTAATTTGTCTTTAGTTATTTGAGCAATAATAAAACACGACTTGCAGGTCACTTTAGGCAGAGAGTCAACTTTCGAGGCTTACTTACAATTGTTTGCTCAGATTACAAAAGTTCTATCTGCACATTCTCAAGCCCAAATAGAGTCAAAACCTCAAAGGAAATTTCTCACCCGAACTCTCACCTCATCAAGTTTTCTCTTTGCACTGGAGCATCATTAAAAATGCAGTACAAAGGCGCTGTTGATGTTCCACTTAGTATTGATCAGTTTTCCGGCATGTTTGAAGGAATTACTGAAGATATCAAGCCATTAGCTCTCGATACATAGTATTCTTAAGTTAGGTACGTGATTTTTTTAAAATATAATTTTAAAAATTTTTATAAAATTTCTTTTTAACAAATGGTTCACCTATTCAAACTTGGAACAATTAGGAGAGCTTTAATTTTTGTACAACACTGTAAAAGTGATTCTTAGTATTTAAGTAAGTGATTAATATTAATTATTAGCTCAGTATTAGGCCAGAATATTAAGTATTGGCTTCAATATGTCTCAAAAAAACTGCTTCAAATATAGCATTTTTTTCTTTTTTATTCCCCATCATGCAAATATCTCACATGAATATCCACCTGTTTATTATTTTTAAGACTGAATTGTTCACATCAACCAGTGATGGAGGAAATTAAAGACTTAGGAAGTCCTTGAAGTAGAATTAAGTACTTTTAAGAGCCCTTAATTGTTAAAATAAAATTAAGGAGCTTTTAAAGACCATGGAAACCCTATTTTAAAAACAGCAAAAAACAGGAAAAAAAAAACACGGAATTGATAAAAAAAATTTCTTTTAAAAAAAAGCCAATTTTGATCGAATTGAATTGATATGACTTCAAATTTAAACATTTTAATTACTTAGTATATACATGACTTAATATATAATTATGACAAAAAAACTACGTCAACCTGTTTGTTTATCAAGTTATAAAAATTTTATATAGGACTCTTTTATGCTTGAAGGAACATTAAATATTACTGTCAGATTTTAAACAAGTTGTACAAAACAAAAGTATTGAATTACAAATTGAAATAAGAAGTAGGTTTTTAAAAATATTTAATTGCATGTTAAGTAATTCTGGCTACAATAACTATAATGTGCACTTATGTATTAAACAATTAATGTGCAACAGACATCAAATTGTCAAGATATAAAACTTAAAAATATTTAAAACCCATAGAGATTTTTTACGGAATTTGTCCACAAAAAATGACAACTAATATATTTTAGTTCGAGGGACAACAAAAAAAAAAAAAAAAAAAAAAAAAAAAAAAAAAAAAACGCGGGCCGCCAGTTGGTAACCACCGTTCTAGAGAACTGAAAGAAAGATCGATATTGGTGATGAATAAATTGACAATGTAGTAAATACAATAAGTTTTCTTAACTACAGGAATTTTAGTATTTCAAAAGGAAAAATGCTTCTGTTATAAGAAATATTTCAAATTGAAAAGTTTTTTTTCCCTTCTGGGCTAGCCTCTCTTGTTTTAGCTAACACAAATCTAAGCAAATCACACTAATTTTGAACTAATAGTAAATTAATGATTATTAGCAACAGCTATGAATAATCGATACTTAATGAAAAGTTTCATGAGCATGTTTAATCATGTTAAAAAATGCAATGCAGCAATAAGAAAAGTTCGGGAAAATATGCCACAAAAATGTTATGTCAGCATCATATAACATATAAGGTGAATAATAGATCTAATAAATTCAGCTGTACTCTTATGAAGTACAAAATATATTGCTTTTTTAAAATTTCCCCTGTTAAGCACAATATAAGAGTTATTATAAGAGGACATATATTATTCTTAAAGTTATCTTTCTCTTACCAAAAAAATATTGCAACATGTGCTTCACATTAAGTACAAGGCATTGTCAAACAACTAATATATACTATGTTAGGGGTGCACAACCTGTGGCCTGCGGGCAACATGCGGCTCGCCAACTGTTGATATACGGCCCGTGGGAGCTTCTGAACGCAATAAAAAATTCTTTTATATGGTTTTTGTTTAAACATTGTAAATTTTCCTTAATTAAAATATTTAATTCAAATTTACATTGCTCTATAAAATGCGTATATTTTTTACACCTTCATTCTGTAAGCTTCTTTTTGGTTAGAATTTATATCCCCTCCTCCCAATATTCATGTGTGTATACACTTTCTGAAGTGGGCAGTATCCATGTTAAGAGCTACAGGTAAATTTTGAGTTAAAAAAAAAATATTTGAATACAATTGAATTGACAAAGTTTCATCCATAAAAATTTCTAATTTACATACCTATATTTTGATGATTTAGTTTACGACAAATCCTGGCTTCTCTTTCTAACTTCTGAAAATCTAAAATAGGAAAATAGATGTAAGTATATTATATTACTTACTTGCAGTGATAAAATTTTTCAATTTGGAGAAAAAAATATTGAACTGAAACATAATTAAATGCTAAAGCTGCATTTTATTATTGCTTAACTATAACATCAATGCTGAGACAGAAACAAAACACTGCATTGCCCCATGACAGAATCGCAGTGACGCGGCAACATTGTCGCAGAAAGTCACAGAGTTCTTGCAGAAAGATTTTTCTACAAAAAAGCAAAACTTTTTACTTTTCTCTGCTAGAGAAATTTACAGGTAATATTTAAATATGTATTTTTGGCAGTTGTTGATTTTGATTTTCTTGTGGTTTTTTAAATATCTCAATATATTTCAAACACTGTAGAAAATTCGAATCGTGCATTTGAGTATTTACTTTCTAAGGCAATAATTCTATCGAATTTTTGGCAGTTATTGATATCCATAACTGCTCCATAGTTTGATTTCTCCATAGTTTTAAAATCTGATATTTTTTATAGTGTATCATTTATTACAACAACTTAACCTCGAAACGCAACACGCATTTGAAGAATCTGATTCACGTGATTTCATTGTCAATCTTTTTTTTGGCAATTACTACTACGCATTTCATGTTTTTTAATTAATTTTTTTACTGTCGCGATTATTTAAAAACTGTGAAGAAGGAAATAATTTGTGCGTTCTCCCCAAGCAAAATGCAAGAATATCACCCATAATATTAGAATAAAAAATTATTACATGTTCAATTAAAAAAAAAAATTATTTTATAGTTTTTTTTTTTTTTTGTAAACACACCGTTTTTGTTATTTTAAATTAGTAACATATATGTCTGTTATTATTAGAAGCTTCTTGCAGAATGATATAAGTGCTAGAGAGTTTTGTCGCAGAGAGATGGCTCGAAAAAATTCTGCCACAGGCTACATTGCATTTCAGTTACATCAAATCAAAATATAGGTAAGTTATAAAAACATTAGTTCTGACTCTTTGCCTAACTATCCTTCACAACAATTACTAATAACAATTTATGAATGAAATCTAAGATAGGCTCAAAACAGTAATACTATTGATTCCGAATGCACAGATGTAAAATAATAACATAAAGCTTGTAGCTTCTCTAATTAAATTCAAGTAGAAAGAATTGCATTAAAATCAGTTCAAGACTTAATGAAATTAATATCGGAAAATAAGATTGGGTGATAAAAAAATAGTTTAACCATTGCGATAGAATAAAATATAAAATTAATAATATTTCCTTATTTGATTTAACAATAATAAAACAAACTCACCAATAAGGCTAAAAGGAACAATTTTAGTTTAGTACAAGAAAATTTTAAACCTTTTTTGAAAGTACAAACCACTTTGGTGAGTGATTCTCGTCAATGACTAACTGCCATAGAAATCTAATATACAGTAAGGAACAGATTATTCGGAACGATCGGGACCATCGCTTTTCTGGGTAACTGATTTTTCGGTTTTCTGAATCGCTACAAAAAAAACTTTTTTTTATTGTTATGCCCAACTAAAAAAAAAAAAAATTTGGAAATAATCTTAAAAAGAAGAAAAAACGATGAAATACACTAATGATTATTTCCAAATTGATGGTAAGGTAAACATCTTTCAAAAAAGAAAGAAAATCCTAAAATCTTATGAGAAAAAAAAAAAAATTTTTTTTGAAAATGGCGGGAAAATTTATTGAATTTCGTTCCGGTTTTTTGGTTATCCGGTTTTCTGATTTCCGGATAACGGGTTCTGTACTGTACAATAAAATGATGCATTTTTTTTAAAAAAGTTTACTCTTAAAAGTTAAAAGTTTAATTTTTTTTTAGAAAGTTTAAAATCTAATATACAATAAAATGATGCATTTTTTTTAAAAAGTTTAATCAATACCATCATTGTCAGCTTTTTAGAATTATTTCACATTATTTTTAACAATAATGCATATTTAAAAATGCATGTTGAGTTTCAAAATTTCTTTTTCCTGGCCCGTCACCAGCGATATTTTCAATAGTTGCTTGTTTTAAAAAACTGCATATACATTTTCTCCAATTTTTTTTACATCTAAATTGTCAAAGGCAAATAAATCTCTGCACAAAGAATAATTTTCAAAATAATTTTGAAAAAAAAAAAAAAAAAAGGTTTTCCGTCAATTTGTGAGTTATGCAAATATGACATTTTCATGAGCCACTTATCTTAATTTCTTATAGCCTATATAAATTAGCATAGGCTTACTTTTGTTTATATGTATGATAGGTAAGTCATTTCGTTATCCAATAGGACCAGAGAGGGCAGTTTCTAGAAAAACTCCATTTAAAGAGATTTTAAAAAGTGGGTAGGTTTTTAAGTTGTCCTTCCTGCCTTCTCTAAATCACTAATAAAATAAATCATATAATTCAGTCTCTACTTTTTCAAAAAGGTTTGTTATTAATAACACAAAGTAAAAGCATCAAGCCTAAAAGTAGAATGTTATTTTCATGAGACACTTATTTAAATTTCTCTATAGCCTATATAAATAAGCTTAGGCTTAATTATTTTTATTTAAATGTATGATTGGTATGCCATTTCATTATACAGTAGGAACAAAAAAAAAAAGTTTGAGAAAAATCCATTTAAAGAGATTTCAAAAAATGAGTAGATTTTTAAGATGTCATTCTCCTGCCTTCTCTAAATCATAAATAACATAAACTATATTATTCAGTTTGAGTTTTTTTAAAAAGGTTTGTTGTTAATGACACAAAGTAAATGCATCAGGCTGAAAAGTAGAAGAACATGAAGGTAAAAAACTATAAAATGCCATTATCCTGACACTGCCAAGAAATAATTTTAAACTGTACAGCTCTCAATAAGGTATTAAATAAATATTAAAAAATGAACAATTCTTAGGATTTTAAATTAAATATTTTTTTAAAGCGTCGTATTTCCCGAGAAATATCCATTTACTGTTAACAGGGATCTGTCTAGGTTCAACAAAAATACAGTAAAAATATGGATTTATAGTTTCCTAACGGATACAAAAGTAAAATTTTAAGAAAAAGTATTTTGTGAAACTACCATTTTTCCTAAAGTTGAATTTGTGAAAGTACTGCTAAACGGTAGTAAATTTGGCCTGGACAGACCCTGGTTAATCTATACTATATGATTATAATGCTAACAAAGTTTTTAGAACAGCATGACAAATGCACTTTTTTTTTTTTTACTAAATGTAACCAGTGTTTTCACTACAGCGCGAGAACGTGAGAATCTCGCATATTTTTTTCTTTTCTCGCATTAAAAAATGATTACCGCGAGAAATTCGCGCATTCTATAAATCAATTACAAAATTCACGAATTTCTCGCATTTTGGAAAAAGCTTCGAATTACGCCATTTAGAATAAAATCCATTTCACTTTTCTTCCCCATTATCTAGCTTCCCTATTTACCAGTATTGTTCAGAACCTTTTCGAACAACAGAACACAACCACGGAATCCTTTTCAGAACACATTTGTCCGCAACCACGCGTTTACCGTAGGTAAGGTTTCTTCATGTAAGACGTTCAAATTTTTTATGCACTTATGCAAGATGGACAAATACCTTGTAAAGGCAAAATCTTCTATGATGATGCATCAAAAATATTCAATGCTTTAAAAAGTAGGAGACGTTAAAAATGTATTATAATTAAAGAAATGTTTTTTTTTCAAGAAATTTTGTGTTTTTTTAGAAATCTCACTTAACTTTTTGAAATCTCACCCTGTGTTTGAGAAAGGGTGAGAAATTCTCACCCATTTTTTTTCTATGATGAAAACACTGGTAACAAACACGGCATCAACTAATTATTCAAAATTCTTTGTATTCCTCATGAAATTATTTATTTTTTTATTAAGTGCCATAACTTAAGTATGATTTCCAATTAGTAAAACTTCAGACATTTAAAAAATCATTAAATCTGAAAAAACTAAATATGATTACAGTACGTACCTCGAGCAGATAGTTTCGTTGTATTTATTATTTTAGCAGCGAATTCTAATCCACTTTGTTTTTGAACGCATCTTCTGACAATGGAAAAGGCTCCCCTGAAAAAAGTAAGTAAATTAAATTAAAAAATCACATTTAAAATATAATGTTTATCTAAATATTTTAGAAATTTCAATTACGAAACTTGAATGGATCATATTGCAACCACAATTCATACACAAAGACTTCAAAAACCAGCAAGTCAAATTATTAAGCAAAATTTATTAAAATTAAGATATGATACATCATAGCACAGACCAAAGTCTGATTTAGCGTAAGGCCTTAGATGCCTTATGCGAAAATTGCTCGCCGCTTAACACAAATTAAACATAAACAATATTAATTACTTCATACAAGCAACAAAAGACTTTAATATGCTTACAAAACTTAATGAATACATTTATAAGCTTAACCAAAAATGCTTATAGCCAACTTGTTTACAAATTACATCAAGCAAATGGGTCTGTTCGTAGAAATGAGCAGTCCTTGTGAAATTTTATTTATAAAACTTTCAAGTTTAATCCTCTTTTTTGTAAAATTGGTTACACTTTATAAGGGCCAAGAATGCGATTTCTTTGCATGCAAACTAGAACCTGATTGGTGAGCTTTTTCTACAAAATATTATCCACCAATCAGATTCTTATTCGCTTGTGATTTTTATCGCATCGAGTAAGAATGGTCCTTAAAACTCATTTTATTAGTTTTTATCAAGTGGTATAAGAAGTACTTCGTACCACTAATAACATAAGCAGTACCTATACGGCATCGATAACATTTAGAGACAAAGTCACTTACCAAGTACAGTCTAAAGTCTATTTTAGATTAGTGCAGACAGAGTCAATTAAACAGGCTTTATGCCAGCAAACTAATATTTTTTATAACTCATTAGATTATATTAGTGACGAAACGGCATTTTGAATAAATAATGTTAATTGTAAACATTAATACAGATAAACATATAGTTAACTAGTAATAGTAAGTCATTTATTAAGCTTTACTGAAACTTAAATAAACTTCATGCCAGCAAACTGACATTTAAAACCTATTGCACAATCAAAAACTGTGTTTCAGCAGAAAAATAGAAGTTTTAAATAATGTTGATTGTAAACATTGATGCCGATAATTGGGATAAAATTAAATTACAACTGTAAGCAAATTCATTCCATGCTACAAAAATATTTTTGAAAAAATGCCAATTTTAAAATTATTAATAGGCAATCAAGATTTTGTTAACCAACATAAATATGCACAAAAACCTAACAGAATCGAGAATATACGAAACCAAGTGCATAGTTTGCAGAACTTAAATTTCTGTTACCCAAATAGTTTATTACTTACGTGCAGATAATAAATTTCAGATTAATATTTAATGAAAAACACAAAATCATGTACCATTTAAATAGTACATGATTTTGTGGGTAATAGTAGATAAATATCTAATATTAGTATGGTTGTTAAAATACAAGCAGAAGAATACCAGCAAAAATACTCTGATCAAGAAGGAAAAATTGAGAAATTTAAACAAATTATGTTGTCTTAAACATTGCTAAGTATTTTAAATGTGAATTTGTAATTTTTTATGATGTCTTAATATGTATCAAAGTAGTCATTTTATAAAAAATAATCAATATTTCAGAAAATATTAACATTTAATCCATTACAAGTTCACAGAAATGAATATACACAATAATCTAAGGAATTTAAAACACAAATTTGTACACAATATATGCAGTGTGCACTGAAATACTGGTTAGCTATTATTTTCAAACCAAGCATAGATTGTTTTTGCAATAATAAAATTTAGTGACAAACATATATTAACTTGTGTACAACAAAAATTACTTTAGAATTGAACAGAAATTGAGTAACTAAATAATTTTAGGCTTAGTGACTAAATATAATTTTTTTTATTTTAATACAAACAAAAATGCCAGTTCAAGAAAAAAAAAATATTAATTAGCAGAAACAGACAATGCTTTTCTTAAAATTTATAATTAATAAATAATTTAAACACAAATGATCTAATGTTTTATTATCACAGCAAGTTTTCAAATCACATTAAACGAATGCTCTAAAAAATTTTATTTGAATATATTTTCATAAGAAAAATAATATACAGAATAATTGAAACAGACGATCGAATATTAAAACACTGTATAATAATCAATTTTCTCACACACAATGTTTTAAACAAAATTATTATTAAATTTCATCGAACATAAGACAGTTGATTTTGATAGCAGTTAAAAATCCTTCATCGGTTGAAGATATAGATTGTGGAAGGTTCCGCAAATGAATGTGGCTGGAACTGTAATCAAATCAGCTCCGTTACCTAATTTAATATGGCTCAATAAACACTCATTGTTTCGAAGTTTAAGTGATTGTTTGTTCGACTTTATTCCAAATCATGTTGATAGTTAAAAACGTCTTTGATTTCTGATAAAAACTAGATGAGTAAATGAGAAATACTAGGCCTAAGAAATGATACCCATATCCTATCTATGATACCGCCTGCTTTACCCTAACTATACAAACATAAGACCACACCAAACTAATTTTACAAAACATTTTTGGTGTAAATAAGTATTTAGGTGTTTAAGAGGAAATTTTGATATTAAAAACGAACTTACTTCCCAAGTTCTTCCTTTAATTCGTAATTATCGCTGAAACGTGTACATGGTACTGGGATAGACATATTGATTTCAGCGGATGAAGAGGAGATGAGATTTTTGGTGCGGTTGGGGTTGTCGCACAGCTTTCGCAGGCGTGTAGTTTTTCGTGTTTGTTTCGTTTTCGTTTTCTTCCCAAAGAGGTCGCAGTGTCTTGCAGAGAAGCCTCATTAACAGCGTTGCTTTGCGTTACCAATGCTTTTTTAGAGAAAATAATAAATTAAAAAAAATGATGAGTAGGTGAATTTTTTGAGATTCAAAATGAGGTCGAAAAACAAAATTTGAAAGTATATCACATTTTGCTTCGTAATAAAATTTTGAAATACCTAAAAGAAAGGCTTCCGTTGGATTGGAGTAAAAACGTTGTTGAGCTAGACGTGAGACATTTATAAAAGAAAATGTTTTAAAAGTGAAGACTTGTATTTTACAGCGTCATTTTAAGATATTGTGATACATCTTTAATTTAGGGTGTTTATGAATCACAATGAATAAGAATTTTTTTGCTCATTATGTAATTGAAGAGTGGTATATTTAATGGCGCTGAAGTGGACTTAAAAGAAAGAAAAGAAAAAAAAGACTCATTCAGGACAAGAAGCTTTAGTAACATTAAAAAAGAAAAGAACAAGAAGAATATATTTTAGGCATCCCATTTTTTTAAAATCATTGATTGGTGTTTTTATTAAACTTAAGAGTCCTCTTTATTATATATTTATCTTTTGATTTAAATAACGCTTTAATAGCAATATTTATACTTTTAATTAAAATAATGTTAACTAAACAAGAATAATTTTTAATAATATGTTTGTTTTAAAATATTAAATTTGTGAAAATTGTTGAGCATTTTCAAAAGTTATTTTTTAATTTTTTTTTAGTTTTCTTTTCTTTCGGAAGAAGGTAGTGTTCAAATCAAAAAAAAAATTTTTTGTAAATTATTTTAATTTCGGTCTGTTTTTCTATTCTATTTTTTCAGAAATTAATGAATGTAACTTTCTGATGGATCGGAAAAAAAAGAGAAAAAAGAGAAGGGTAATGAAGAAAAAATATCGAACTGCGAAATAAAACAAAAGACAGCAGAGTTTTGCCTCCATTACAAACTACAATGCTTACTACCAAAGGCATACGAAAACTAAAATGAAAAAGTAAATAACAGAAAAGCCTCATTGCTCTTATAATTAAAAACTTAAAATATCTTACTCAATTGAAAAAAAGAAGAAGAAAACAGAAATCAATCAGAATTTTTATTTATTTTATTTTATGTTATTTATTTATTATTTTTTTAACTTAAAAACGGCACTAGGTGAAAAAGGTTCAATATGAAGCAGTAAACTTCAATCGTGAAAACTGTAAATGTGAATCATTTTTAATCAAGTAGAAAATCTCTATTATGCATGTGTATCATACTTCATGTTTTTTTATTCCATGATTTACTTAACCGATTTAGCACTTCACCATCTTTTAAAAAATGAACTAAAAATGATCCCCCCCCCTTTTTTCTAAAGAAGTACCTTAGTTTTCGAAAACTGATAAAGACTCTTTAACGCCTAAATGATTTTAGAAAAAAAAATAATAAAAAATGTGGGTAAAGCTTGATACGCACAGCATTTTTTTTTTTCTTTTACTTTTTCTAATGCTCTACTATGCGGTATGTTATAAATGGAATGAGGGGTCAAGTTAAAGAAAAATAATAATAAAAGAAGGGGGGATAAAAAAAACATTTTTTTGCGTTTATTATTACTTTACTTTGAATCACAAATCAAGTAAAGCTTCATATATTGCAAAAAGACGAAATCTATTTAAACATAGTCCAAAAAGAGTTGCACTGAAAAATAATGAAAGAAAGTATGAATAATAAAAAATTGCATACCTTAATATTTAAAATGTCTTCTTTGATATTATTTATTTGACCATTAGAAAATAACTTAATTTAAAAAATCCTTAATGCAGAATTGTACTTTTTACTCTTTAGCATTTTTTCAAACATTAAAAGTTACCACGTATAAAATTCTTTTACTCAATCGATTTAATTTTTTGTTTGTTTCGGAAAAACAGTAGCAAAAATACAGTTTGCCATACATTTTATAATACATAGTTTCCAAAATAATTATAAGCAAAGTAACTGAAAAACTAATGAAATTTTAAAAACTTTCTGTTATTTTCTTTCTCTAAAAGTAGTATTTTATCAAAATTCTATCTTACAGACCTTTTTTTTCTTAACTTGTGAAAAAGTTTTCCGATACTGAAAGCAAAACGCAAATGATTTATTTGTACGAAGAAAATTTTTTTTTATAAAACGGACATTTAAAAGAAAAATATTGATTACAAGAATACCTATTCTTCGTACGGGGTAAAAAAATGAATCGACATTAATTAATACGACGTAATAATATCCAAAACTGAAAGACATACACCTACGCCATCAAAAAGTTCAAAATTATTGTAATCTGTTACGATTATTATTTGCCTTCTCGGTGACTTTAACATCATCAGATCATGAAAAAAATTATTTTAGAAGTTCCACTTATCAGTAGAAGATATTGAATATCTTTTAGAATCGAAACTAATTCTTTATCAAGGGACAACAAATAAAAATGATAATCAAGATTTACCACAATTATACGTGATTCTCTTGATTCCTTACTACTAAATTCTCCTTATTCAAAAACTTTCCCCTCTTTAATTATCTGCAATTTTACACGACATTCTTGGTAAGAGATTTCCAGTAGATTTACAGGCAAAAAACTTTTAACAGTTTGTGTCAAAGATATTTTTGATAATAAATATAATGCTTCTCGTTACTCTGTTGTTCTATTAAGGTGTTGTTGTTACTTTACGTCGCACTAGAGCTGCACAATGGGCTATTGGCGACGGTCTGGGAAACATCCCTGAGGATGATCCGAAGACATGCCATCACAATTTTGATCCTCTGCGGAAGGGATGGCACCCCCGCTTCGGTAGCCCGACGACCTGCGCGCGAAGTCGAGCACTTTACGGTAGAACAGTTTAACGAGGACCAATACCGCGCACCCTCGGTCCCTACGCAGACTGATCCAAGTGGTCACCCACCCGCACACTGACCGTAGCCAGTGATGCTTGACTTCGGTGATCTGCTGGGAACCGTGTCTTAACGATCAGTCCACTGCGGGACTTGTTCTATTAAGATTGGCGTCCCTTAATCTCATTAAAATTTAATGCATTCTGTGCTTCTAACTCAAACGATAGATTTGCTTTTTCTCATTCATTGCTGTCACAGCGGATGATCGTAAAGTCACGATTCCCAGTTGAGCACTGCCAGAGGTCAGTGAGTGAGTGGGTGATCCACATTCATTAGCCTGCGAAGGGATAGAGGGAGCGCGGTATCGGTCTTCGTTAAATCGTTCGACTTTGTAATGGGCTCGACTTCGAGCTCTGGTAGCCGGGTAACCAAAGATGGGACACCTCCGCTTCCCTTGTAGAGGATCAAAATTGTAATGGCATGTCTTTGGATCATCCTCCGGGATGTTTCCCACCAATAGCCCTTGGTGCAGTTCTAGTCTGATGTAAATAAAGTACTAATTCACCTAATAGTACTTTAATATCTTTTTTTCATTTTATTGGCCGATATAGTTAAAAAGTTATTTTATCAGTAAAATTATTATGGTTTTCAAAAGGCTATAATTCGACTTTTTGATAAAGTAAATTAATACTGATAATAATAAATAAATAAAACAAAACAAATTACAAAAATTCCAAGATTTTTGGATGAGGTTTAAGGATAGCAAAGCGCACAATTTTTTCACCCAAATTGACTTTTTCTTAAAGGCTAATTGCATTAAATTAAACAAGATTGTGATTTTTTTTCTTCATAGAATTATGCACGAATAAACTAAAAATAAAATTAAGAGCAAATAATTTTAGAAAATAAGCGAACAGATAAAAGTGAAGAAAAAGAAAATAAAAGATTTAAGTGGAAGCTCAAAAAAAAAATTTATTTTAATTTTGAGAAGTTCTTCATCATGATTATCAAATTATGCTTTTGTATTTGAAAATTAACTAGATTCAAATAATTTTTCATGCCCTAGTTACAGTATAAACGTAATAAAATTTATCTTTAAAGTAATTGTACCGATCTCTATTAACAAATTTTTACCTAGGTTAATTTTTGTTTTTCCTGTTGTAAGGAAATCATTATAATTTCGTAGCTGTATATATATATATATATATATATATATATATATATATTTAGAAGTTTAAATTTTTTTTGATGTCAAAAAAAAAAAATAAAAAATGGAAAAACTTAGTGGAAGGACAAGTTGAGTGGCACATCTTGAAACATCTAAAGCTTTCTGCATTCTTTATTTAAAATTCTCCAAGACTGATAAGCTTTTATCTCTAAGCGTATGCACAAATGGAGATAATTATTTGCATGACATATGGTACATTTTCTGCTAAATAAATGTTCACACGATGCTCAATCTCAGCATAAATTGGTTCGCCCTCTTCTTATTATCTCGTTTTAATGACTCAACAAACCACAATTTCTAATTTTTATTTTTATTTATAACAACATACATAGAATTCATTTGTAGTATTTAGAAGTTTCAATTTTTTTCTCTTCACGCATTTTAACTGTGTGAAAAAAATACAAATAATAAGTTTTTGGTGGTAGAAAATGAAACTAATAAGTCTGTACAAAACTATGACCAATTGTTTAATCGATATGTTGTATTAGAGTATGATAATGGAGCATTATTTTAGTTATGTACTATATAGTTGCACATAGTACTGAACTATATACAATCTAGTACTGTACAATGCAGTATTACAATCCAGTGTTGCATTAGAGTACAGAACTAGAGCATTTCAGTACTTTAGTAATGTACTTACAGTACCATTCAGTACTGTACTACATGTGAAGTCTATTAGTGTACATTACATTATCACACTCTAGTATTGTACTAGAGCACTACATTACTCTCGCTGCCGTTTGCCAATCTTCACGATTGCTTTGCACTCGTTTTTATTTCCTGACGATAAACAGATTTATGAAACAAAATTAAAAATTATGCAATTAAATATTGGAAAAATGCAATTAAAAATTAGAAATAAAAAATAATGCAATTAAATATTTTGAAATTTATATATTACAAAATTTTATTCCGTTAACACAAATTTATTTCCCGATTTTTCTAGGAAAAAATTTAAACACAATTATTTTGTTGGGTTATCATTGCAACTTCATACACAAAAAAATTTTTTTTTTAAATTTTTACTTAGCAAAAGTGCTAAAAACTTATTCTAAGTTTTTTTGCTGTCATTTTAAAAAAAATTTCAAAGATCAATTTAATTGCATATGTTGACTTTATTCTGTTTTAGATAAATATATCTAAAAAATATTACTTACAAAAATTAAAAATACAAAAATACATTATTTATCGTTTAATGGTTGCAAAGCGGTAGATCGGGGTTTTATAATATTGTTATATAAAATAAAACTGTAAAATGTATAAGGTCTGATTTCATTAGAATTCTGGTAAAAAATTGAAGGAAAAGACAGTTTATATAAGAAAAAGGTGAAACAACAAGCCGCAACAAAACCAATTGTTTTTATTAATGAATTTTAGTAGATAACTAAACTTTATTCTTGAAAATTATACTTTTTATGCATGCAGTAAATTGTCTACACCAGGGATGGGCAAACTGTTTTGGTCGAGGGCCAAAAATGAAGAAAAAAAATGTTTGGTGGGCCAAGTAAGATCTTCAAAATTTAAGAAAGAAAAAAAAGCGATATACAAGTTTTAATTTAAATATTTAATGGGATGAAGGAAATTGCGATTTCATTTCTAAAAGTTCCTTATATTAAGGTTCGAAGTGAGATGTGCTTATTTTAAGGAACAAGGCTAAATCCTTTTCTGTTAGTCTACTTCTGAAATAATTTTTTCTAAGGTTCATAATTGAAAAATCTTGTTCACGTATATAAGATTAAGCTAACATAGCACTGTTTTTCTGGGCGTGAAATTTTAAATTTTGGAAACCAGCTTTTGGTAATGATTTGTCAAACTTAGGCATATTTAGAAACAACTGCTTCAGATGATTGTTAGATTGTCCGCTCTTTGGAGCGTAAAATGCGCAGTCTGCCAAATGTGAAGTACAATTTACCTATATTAGATTCCATAAGTCAGCTCCTCGAGAAAGACAAACGCTAGTTGGAGCCAATCTACGGCTATTCTATAAAGAACTTCTGCTTTCAACATTTTACCAATAGAAGCTGTCTGTGCTAACTATTTCCATCAATTTATGTTTTGTAGAACAAAAATAGAGAAAGTAAAAATGTCATCAGTACTTTGTTAAAAAAGGAAAAACAGAAATAATTTTAAACATAGTCGACAATAAAATGGATGTATATTGTTTATATTTGCCGCTGATCGTCAAATAAAAATTCTATCCGCGGGCCGGATAAAATCCTCCGGCGGGCCACAGTTGGCCCGCGGGCCGTAGTTTCCCCATTCCTGGTCTACACTATAAGAAAAGAACTAAGGGGAAATGCCTTAATAAAAAATTTCTAATAGATTTCGTATATTTCATCAATATAATTCATTTCATACATGTCGACATTTCAAAGCATCAGTTAAAAATTTCATTAATTTACGAAAACGGAATTTAAAAGTGTTTATATTCAACCCTTTTATGTAGTGGTATAAACACAGCTTAGCCAATAAAGTAGAAATTAAAAGCATATTAATTAAGTTTCAATTCTTTTTTATAAAATGATACAGAAATCCACATTTTTCTATTAAATTCGTTTCATTTTCCATCCAATTCTTTTTAAAAATTTAAGTCTTGATAGACTTCGAAAGAAAGAAATAGGTAATGTAAAATTATAGTTTGATTCGTACCTCCTCATCAGCAATTTAAATTTTTTAATGTTATCGAAATTCGGAGATTTTTTCCCCTAACTTTCTAAAAACAATAAAGAAAAATACTTATATAACCACTAACAAATGTATTTTAAAAATGTAGACCAAAAAACACCTAAGTTGGTGTGTAACCGACGAAATATTTCTCCTCAGAGAAACATAAGCTTCGTATCTTTGTAAAGATCCAGAACATTCGAAGAATGTACTTCTTTAAAGTCAATGCTACTAAAAAGAAACCTACATTGCAGAATGTACGGGGACATATAGAACTACATCTGAAGCATGTGAGAAAGAGAAGACAGGTCGAATTTGAGAAAATAAGTGCTTAACTCCTTATATTTCCTTATTTTTTATTGAAAATGTGAATATAAATCTTAAAGGAAGCTTATTCTAAGTGCAATATACATGTGTACTATATGTACTCCTATAATTACTTTATTTACCACCGCCAGTTGCAATATATGTATCCTATATATACTCTTAAGTTTATTGTGATCAACTGCAGAGTACAATAATTTCAAAAAGAAAAAAGCAGTCAGTGTCTAAATTTTAATTTCATAATAAAAATGAACTTCTGTTTAGCGAGAACTGATAGTGGAAGTAAACAGAAAAGTTGGCTGTTTATCGCCAACATTACCTGCCGATTCCTCATCGAGTCGGCAATTCCTTTTCTAACTATTAGTCAGTTTAACGCTGCTTATCACAACTTAAGTGTGAATCAGCTAAAACTGAAGGCAAGTGTCAGATGACTTTATTTACTTCCGCTATTAATTTTTCCTGAACCGTAAATAGAAATGGTATTTTTATTATGAAATTAATGTTTCCGCACTGTTGCACCTTTCTTTTAAAATTATTGCATCATGCAATCGATCAAAATGAAATAGAGAAGTACAGCATATACTGCAATTATAATACGCTTCTTTTAAGATTTATATTCATATTTTCAATAAAATTAAAATATAAAGAATTGAGTGCAAATTTTTTTTTAGATTCGTCCTGTCTTCTCTTCTAAAATGCTTCAAAAGTAGTTAAAAAACAACATAGCGATTTTTTGCTTTCTTCCTTAACTAATTAGTACGATTTATCCTTTATTTTTTTTCTTGTACATAGCTCATCTTTCTTTGTTTCAATTAGAACCTATTACTAAACTCAAGTAAGCATTATTGGCATCAATAATAGTATGGCGATTTTTTTAACGCTTCCCCTAATCGAACTAGTACCATTTCTCCATTAGTTTTTTATTCTGGTATATGGATTTTTAAAAAAAAAATTTCAATGAGTGCCTATAGGGCCGGGGTGACACTGGGGATAGAGTACTCGCCTCACATTGAGGCGACCCAGGTTCGAATCCTATAGACAGCACACAACAACCACAGTGCAGACGTAAAATATCCTCAGTGGTAGACGGATCATAGGTTAGAGTCTTTTTTGTCGTCAGGCTAACTTTGGGAGATTTTTGTGGTTTTCCTCTTCATGTAACGTAAATGCGGGTCAGTTCCATCAAAAAGTCCTCCATGAGGGCAAATTTCTTCTAATACTTGATCCAGAAGTTCCCTTGTCGTATGGATTGGGTTCAAAATTGCAAGGCTGTGGAGTTGAAGATTAGTAGTCATAAACTCAAAATTGAGTTTGCTGTTTAACGATGGTTTGAAAATAAACTACACATATTTTAAAACAAATTCAAAAATTTTCAAGATGTTTGAGATGCATACCAACTTAAAGGATAGACTTAAATATATAACTAACTCAGTGGCGCGACAGCCCATTAAGAGGGCCAAGGCCGACTGTGCCCATCTCAGTTTTCTTGACCTTGGGCTCTGGGGTGCAGGAGCATATGTTCCGGTCAGGTGGTCAGCCGAACGCGGAACCCCCAGTGTGAGTTCCCAAGCATGCTTGGTACTCATTTTATCGACCCACTGAAGGGATGAAAGGCTGAGTCGGCCTTGCCCGGCCCAAGGATCGAACCAAGGACCTGTGGCACGACAGCGCGAAGCGCTACCGCTCAGCCACCGGGCGTCCTTAAATATATAGCTCCCTTAAAAATAAACAGAATTTTTTCTTAAATCTCAATTTGCTCCTTAATTCAGGCATTTTCTTTTTAATTACATACAAGCACGACAACGGGATCCATTATAATAAAACAAATACCTAAGCCTCTCCCTCTACTCCAGAAAAAGAATATCTTCTTATAACATAACTCTTTTTTAAAGATGAAAGAAGTTGATTTTCTTAGGCAGAAAACAGTTTCATATTTTCATATTATGTACTTCAATACCCTAAAAGAGCATCAATTTATCTAATCTTAAAAATAGCTCGTAAAAATCCTTTGTGAAGTACTGCTTTACATTATTTTGTGTCTAAATAGCGGCAGGAAATCGAGGCATCCTGCTGAGGAAGATGCAGTGCTCTGCTTGAATAACATTATTAAATAGTACTTTAGGAAGGACTTCTCCCAGATTAGGGTTAACAATGACAAAATTGTTTTATGATTCTGCGTGGGAAAATCAAATAGATGCAATCATTTCATAGGAAAGGGAAAATCTCAAAAGTTTTCTAGAAATATTATAACTTGTCTAAAAACGATAGATTATTGTGATGTAACAAAAATGTATGGTAAAAATAGGTATTTCTTATTGATTACTGGGTGTTTTTATTACATAAACCCTTTATAAAGCTAATGGAAGAACACTTCTCACCGAATTCATCAATTATTTTAATGTCCATTTCGAAGCTATTTTCCCATCTATGGACAGAGCGCAAAATAAAAAAATAACTTTTCATCTAACGATCGGATCTTCACGTTCTAGGACTCAATCTTAATGGCTCAAAGGGGTGAGTTCAAATTTGCTAATTAATGAGTGCAGACGATATTTTCAGTTACGAAATCAGACACAAAAACGTACTCTTTCTGCATAAACATACCTTGTTTTCGACGGATTCGGATTTTCAATCCCCAAAATTTCGGGGGTAGCAGCAATCTGGTAAATGGAGTCCTCATAGCTTGGTCAAAAATGCTGTCGAAAGTTTGAACCCCTTGATGTTAATCTTACTTTTGCGTATTTCTCCATATCTCGAGAGCTTTTGAACCGAATCAAAAAAAATTTTACTCGCAATTATAAAATTCGTTTACCCAAAGATAACTCTACGCAAATAATTAGTTTCAGTAAATATTTATTATTTTGCATTTTAATTAATAATATTAGAAAAAAATTTGAATTGTAAGGCACACAATTTCTTACATCATTTTAAAGTATTTAATTTTACATGGAAAAATGCAAAATGTGAGCAAAATCAGTTGAATAGTTACTAAGAAATCGAAATACAAAAAAGCGGCATTGTTTAAAATTCGATTTTTCAGAAACTATTCGACCGCTTTCTCTCAAATGTCGTATTTCGTCATTTAAAATTAGATACTTTTAAATGGTGCAAAAAATTGTATATCTTACAATTTAAAAATTTTTCGGCTATTTTTAAATAAAGGAATAAAAAATAATAAATATTTACTGACATTTAGTTTTTGCATGGTATTATCTTCGGGTAAACGAATTTTATAATTGTGTGGTAAAATTTTTCAATTCGCTAAAAATTTTCTTGAAATATAGCAAGATACATAAAAGTAAAATTAACATTGAGGGGTCCAAGCTTAGGATCGCTTTCCTGACCATACTATGAGGACCTTATTTCCATGATTACGGCTATTTTGGGGGTTGGAAATCCGATTCCGTATGTTTATTCAGAGAAAGTACGTTTTTGTGTCTAATTACGAAATTTCAAATATCGTCTGAATAATTAATTGATCGACTAATTAATTAATCATTGGATCAAAAGTTATTTAGCGTGAGTCCGTTTTTTTTTCTTCTTTTCTTTTGGCCACTGTATGTCTATCTGCTCAGTCAACATTGCAGAGCTATTTTTTGCTTTGTTTTGTTTTGTTTTAGGCCATTGTCCATTTGATCATTTCTCACGGAATTTGTTGATATAAATACAAAATTTTTCAATTCCATCATTTATAAGCTAATTTCAATAAGTAATTATTTATAAGCTCGCAAGTTTCAGTTTATGGCAAATTCTTAACAGTCATTAAAATTTTGTAAATCTCGTCCTCTTTTCCACCAATAAAATTGCCTTAAAATCAAATTAACTTAGGTATTAAATGAAATGATTTTATTTTATTTATTTATAAATCAATCTCTATCCCAAAATTGCTTAAGAATAAATAATAAACAAAATGGCCCGATAAGGGGATAATCTGTCATCTTATTGAAACGATGTGACGGTTGCTCTTGGCGAACATACCTATCAAGATATTGTTATTATACTGCATGCACAAAATAATAGAGTTATAAATAGATTACGGATATATATTGGTAGGAAACACCTTCATTTTCTCAGCAAAACGTCCAAGAAAGAAGGTTAAGACGGAATGTTATTTTCAGCATGAAAAACGTTATATCGAGTTGGTTATAGTGGCACGCGTTACCTTTCTGTTGTCGTCAGTTTGCTTTCAATAGAGCTAAGCTACGTGGAAAAAAAATCCCTTTCTTCTTTTCCGCCGTTTTCCCTTATGATAATACCATTGCAACTATATTTTAAGTTTATTTTTTTACAAGGATCACTTTTGATGGACAAAAATTTAGGTATTACCGTTCGAAAATTTCGAAACTATGTCACTTTAAACGTGAAACAGGACAATTGTTTTGAAAATTTTTTTTTTTTGCTCATCTATAAATAATAACAAACGCGGCTGTGTGTGTGTCTGTTTGTCTGTCTAACTGTAATCACAATATATCGCATAATATTTAATATATTTTTTTATACATAATATTTTTTTTTCTTTTTCGAAAATTTGGATTAGTTTTTTAGTTATCAGTCATTTTGTAAGAAAATCTATGCTTTTTCGTCTTCAAAGAGCCACATTCAAAAAACTATTAAAAAATGCATATACTTTTTTCCACTCTTATAAATGTATGCTAATGCGAACCTTACAATTGAAATATTAATTTTCGACAACTTAAACCTTCGCTTAAGACGTAAGTCACTCGCACATCGGTCTTAGCCGTTGGACCCCGTTCGTACGGAAATCGTGCTACTACATTGCTTCAAGTAACCTCTTCCGGTTATCTACACAAAAGACTTAAGGTGCCTTTGTGACCCCCCTAATTGATCTATAAAAATTTACCTTATTAAGGTAGTTCGGCTTATAGAGGCCAACTATCGGTGCGAGTTAGAAAATAATAGCTTAATATTAATGAGAGTTAAGCGGGCTTGAAATTTGTATCTTTTTCCCGCCATTTTATTTTATTTTATTTTTTATTCCATTATGCGTTCTTTCAGAAAGAACAATACTTGATATTAATCATAGAACACCTTTGGCATGTTAAACTATCGTCGAAATATTGTAATAGGAGTTTAAAAAATAATATAATATAAATAAACTAAATTTCCGGGATTTTTCCAGTTTTTAAGCATTAATTGAAATTTCCCGAGTAAAAAAAAATGTTTTTTACATATATGATCCATTAATATATCGAAAAAAACATTAAATAAATAATATGATGCAAAAAAAAACAAAAGAAAAAAATATGAAAATTTTAAAAATTTACCTCATTCGGGGTTCGAACTCGCACCCCCTCGCTTAAGGCGAAAGCACTCGCTCACGGTCTTAGCCGTTGAACCACATTCTTACGGGATTCATGCTACTACATCGCTTCAAGTAACCTCTTCCGGTTATCTACACAAAAGACTTAAGGGGCCTTTGTGACCCCCTTAATTGATCTATAAAAATTTACCTTAGTAGGGTGGTTCGGCTCATAGATACCAACTTTCGGTCCGAGTTAGAAAATTATAGCTTAATATTAAAGGGAGTTAGGAGGCCTTGAAATTTGAACCTTTTCCCGCCATTTCATTTTATTTTATTTTTTATTCCATTATGCGTTCTTTCAGAAAGAACGATACTTGATATTATTCATAGAACACCTTTGGCATGTTAAACTATCGTCGAAATATTGTAATAGGAGTTTAAAAAATAATATATTATAAATAAACTAAATTTCCGGGATTTTTCCTGTTTTTAAGCATTAATTGAAATTTCCCGAGTAAAAAAAAATATTTTTTATACATAGGATCTATTAATATATCGAAAAACACATTAAAAAATAATATTATGTAAAAGAACCGAAAGAAAAAAAATATAAAAATTTTTAAAATTGACCTCAGCTGGGGTTCGAACCCGCAACCCCTCGCTTAAGGCGTGAGTCACTCCAACGCGGTCTTAGCCGTTGGACCACGTTCATACGGGAATCGTGCTACTACATTGCTTCAAGTAACCTCTTCCGGTTATCTAAGCAAAAGACTTAAGGGGTCTTTGTGACCCCCCTAATTGATGTATAAAAATTTACCTTTTTAGGGTGGTTCGGCTCATAGAGGACAACTTGCGGTCCGAGTTTGAAAATTATAGCTTAATATTAAAGGGAGTTAGGCGGTCTTGAAATTTGAACCTTTTCCCGCCATTTTATTTTATTTTATTTTTTGTTCCATTATGCGTTCTTTCAGAAAGAACGACACTTGATATTAATCATAGAACTCCTTTGGCATGTTAAACTATTGTCAAAATATTATAATAGGAGTTTAAAAAATAATATAATATAAGTAAACTAAATTTCTGGAATTTAAGCATTATTTGAAATTTTCCGAATAAAAAAATATTTTATATATATAGGATCTATTAATATATCGAAAAGCACACTAAATCTATACATAATAATAAACGGCTGTGTGTGTGTCTGTTTGTCTGTCTGTAATCACAATATATCGCACCAGAAGCATCGCCCAGGCACGAAACTCGTCACATAATTGTGTTTTGACATAATGAAGAAGTATTTTTTTTCTTTTTCAAAAATTTGGATTAGTTTTTTAGTTATCAGTCATTTTGTAAGAAAATCTATGCTTTTTCGTCTTCAAAGAGCCATATTCAAAAGACTATTAAAAAATGCATATACTTTTCTCCACTCTTATAAATGTATGCTAATGGAAACCATACAATTGAAATATTAATTTTCGTCAACTTAAACGAATAATCCTAAAGAGCTATGACACATCTGCAGCAGAACTGGATATGAAGACGAAATTGCAATACAGGAACACTTTAATTGTCCACTACTCTTCAGATTTCCTGCTATGATTTAAAAAACTTTATTTGTGAAAACCTTTAGCGTGGCAGACAGCTGGCGGCCTTAGGCGGCTAGTACACTTATAAAATATTTATACAACAAAGTTTGTTTTTGTTAACGGTATGTTGGCTAGAAAGTCATATGTGCTTATTGAAGTTATACTTCTTATGCGACTTGCGTTAAACGTTAAACGTTTAACGCTACATTTTTATTGGCTGGGAAATCACGTGGTAGGATCCAGTTTTCCCACATTCATTTCCATATTGTTTTGGTTCTCACTAGCATAAAAGTAATAAAAGTCATGAAAGTATTCGCGATCGCAACGAACTATAGGGGGCGTTGTTGTATGAGACTAATGCCTGCGATTTCTATATGAACAGTCTTTCAGTTACTCTAGAGACGTCGTTAATGTAGCACGTAGCATTGCAACGTTCCTTCTTTATTGTGGCTAATTAAATTTAAAAAAGAAAAATGCTTGATATTCTTTCTTATGCAAACGAAAACAAAATGGTATCTCTTTTTATTAGAGAAGGAATATCCAAAACACATCGGAAACATATTTGTACATTAACAGAAAAAAATATGTATATTCTTATAAGAGTTAAAACCTAATGCCCGAGAAATAGTATTACTAAATTTAATGATATAACATGAAAGACCCATTTAAACTTTACATTCTATAGTTTTAAGAATCATATTACTTCAAAAATTAAAATGAACAAAAAGTATACATAAGCCTCAAAATTTTATGAAATTTAATTTTGTAAACAAAGTTTTTTGACAACAATTTGTATAAAAAAATTTCAAGTTTCAATAAAAATCATTATTTAGAAACTAAGAAGCGTAAAATAAAGAATGCTGACGAAACAAAAACAAAAAAACAATTCTTTTTTGTCGCCATTTTTAGTGCTACAAAAATTCGTCTTTGGGATTTGCCAAAAACAAAACAAAATGCAATTTTATTTTTTTAGGAGGGAAATATTTTACCGAAAAGACGAAAATGTACCAATTCCCACAACATAAAACTTTATCTTGGTAAACGTACGTTTTGGAAATGTTATTTCATTTGGAATCTTATTTATCAGAGTTCATATGGCGATATGATTGTTTTGAATCTATGCTAAACTCTATATCGGCTCATTTTCCACCGAAATCCGATTGACTATTTTGATTTTAAATAAAGTGTTTTATTTTATGACCTGTCGCAAAAATTTTAAGTGTAGATTAGCGGCACTTCAAAACCGCCAAATCTGTAGCGGCGGTGGCGTTAATACGACGTAAGTACCGAATTTTTATTCCATACTTTTCTGAATCATATTATTTCAAACATTGGAATATACAAGAAGTATACATAAACACATAATGTTATACCATTTAATTTTTCAAAAAAAGTATTTTGAGAACAATTTTTATCAAAAAATTATTAACTAAAAAACGGAAAATAAAGAATTCTTAGGATAAAAAAACGATTTCAAGAATTCTTTACATTGAAATAAAAACTTTCATATTGTTTCTTTTTTAATTATTCTTATAGTTCTTAATCAGACGTAAAAAACCATTCTGTAGAGAACCATCATCAAATGAAAAAAAAAATATTTACAGGCAAATTTTAAATTGTAAAAATCATTGCACTTACCTGATTTATAATTCCCGGAGAATTCCAAAATGATAAATTCCTTGTTTGAAAACTTTATTCTCAAATAATAGATACATAGTTTATTCCTTCATTACTTTTAGATAACATACTACACAGCAAAATTTTATAATTGAATTGAATTTGAATATGTAGCTAAAAACAGAATAGCTGAATTCTAGTTGAACTTATTCTTTCAAAACTAAAAAATACTTACCGAGAAAACGATTAAAATTAATTAAGAATCAGCACAAATGGCACTATTTCAAGTAACTTGGATAATTTTTTATTGTTCTTTTCCGAATTATATGGATACAGAAATATATACTATTCTATAACGAAGAAGAATATGTTATAACTATTACAATTCTGTATGTTCTGAATTCATATTTATTCACTGGAATGACGAAAGCAATGTTGACTTCACTTTAATTCGTAATGAATTGAAGACAGAAGAAATGCATTTTACCTTAATACACACATCTGTAACAGTATCCGAAATCGGAAGTCATCATTTGCAAGTTTGTTGATAATAGAAATTAAAAATTATTGAGGAATTTTTCTTCAAATGTTTGGCGTGTTCTGTTCCTGAAAGATTTACTAATATTCTGTAGATTTTTTTCAAGTTCTTCGGCCTTTTCCTTAGGGAGATTTTGATTCTTATTTGCTGCTAAAAATGGCGTCTGATTCTGTCAATGATTTCGATGGAACTAAATGAAAACGTGATAAATTAATGTCTGATATTTACATGCTCCCGCTAGACGGCGTACTCGAGCGTTGCGATCGCGAATTGTTTTTCTATAAATATTTTTTCAGATTGATTTGATACACATATATTTAATAGGATAGTATTTTTTATTTTCAAATTTAGTGGATAACAATTGTAAAAAATGTGTGAAAAAAAATCCCACGGACAATGCGATGGATTTAAGGTTATGTCAAGGTACGTCTCTTGTGAATATCAATTGATTGTTAGGTTTTCTCTTTTGAAATTACATTATGACGCATTCACATACATTATTAATACAAATGCATTTTCTATGGCGAGACGATGAGGCAATAACAAACACTTCCACTGGTTTAAGAGGTCCACGAGGGAAAAATGCACAATATTACCGTTATTACAGAGCACGGAAGCGAGCGGAGCAGGAAAAAGAGTCGTTGAATAGAACTAGTGATCCTTCTACGACTGCTGATTCTTCTACAATTAACGTAGCAGGTCACGAAGTTTAATTTCTTCCGCGCGGAGGGACTCCATGCACTATTTTTTTATACACGCTTTATTTGAGTTTTTAAAATTTTTTTTTTAACCGTCACTACATATAAAAACTATAGTCAATAATATTTTTTCACCGTCAGTACGGCATTTAGCTTTTCAAGAGCAGTACGTGTATATCTTAATTCGTATCAGAAAATGAGGAAATTCTTCTAACATAAAGAGAAATTAAACTTTCTAATGAACTTTCTTCGCGTTGTATAAGATAGAAATCATTAAAATGCTTAAAACCGGCTAATTTTAAGCGAGATTTAAATACTACATTAGTTAATGATTTGAAACATATGTATGCTTTTTTCCTGATCAACATAACTGTTGGAAATTCCAATTAAAATCATTAATCTATCAGTTAATTTCATCTAGTGAGCGCGTGATAATCACGTGCTCACGGCTAATCCGACTCCTCCCACACAAACTGACACTCTGGTTCGAGAGAGAACTGTTTTAGAACTGCGATGCGAAGCATGTTTTTGTTTTTTTGTTGTGTGTGTCCATATGTTTGTGATTGTGAATAAAATTTAATATTGAATGTTTCACTCTCAACTGCAATTATTTAGAAGTCTATGGATTGTTACGAAGTGTTCCCGGCCTCTTGGTGGAGGTAAGCTATCTCCTTTTTTTGATATCTTTTGGTAATACCCAAAAATAACCCAGAAGCAAATGCATGGCAGTTCATAATGAACGCAATTAACATCGATGTATTTAAAATCCTTTTAAAAAATGCACTCAAAAAAGTCTACTTGAGGAAGGTAAATTTATATTTAAGCAAAGAATTGAAATCGTACGAATAACTAGGAAGGAGGAAAACAGAGTTAATTTGTGAGGCGATTATTAGAAAAAACATCCGAATTTCGAGTTGTCTATCAAACTGGTTGTAAGATCGTCGCTTTCCTCGCAAAGACTGCTTATTTTCCTTTGCTTGTTTTATAATAAAAAGTTCAAATGTTCTTATTTTCCTAAAATAAAATATTTCATTTTATTTTATAACCACCATTGAATAGCCGAGTCAATTTTGGGTTAATGACTACCCATGTTCAACTCCGTAGCCTTGTAATTTTGAATCCAATCCGGAAGACGAGGGAACTCCTGGATCCAGTATTGATAAAAATTTGCCTTTGTGGAGGACTTCTTGATGGAACTAACCCACATTTGCGTTACATGAGAGGAAACCCACGAAAACCACCCTCGGTTAGCTTGACGGCGAGAGGGTTCTAACCCATGAGCTGCCTACCACGGATGATATTTTACGTTAGCCCTGTGGTCGGTGCGAGACAGGTGCGGAATTCGAATCACAAAGCCATTGCCGGGATTCGAACCCGGTTCACCTCATTGGGAGGTGAGTGCTCTATTCCCTGAGCCACCACGGTTCAAAATAAAATACTGAAAAATATCTAATACTTTTGCAACCATACATCTGTGTAGTATCTCTTGTCTTATATCTTTTTATCAGAGTCGATCACATCCTGACCAGGGATAATTTGCAGATAACGGTCACTCATAGAGGTTTCCCCTTTACGTTTCTTCAAGATGACCATTTGTGGTCGCCGACTAGCCTTTCACCTCCCGCAATGTTCTAAGAAAAATTTGCCTCATGAAAGTAGACGTTTTTCTTTGGAAAAAAAATGGAAAGTTGCAATTATTATTAAAGCATTGGCCTATTCACAAAAATATATTGATTCAAATTTTTTTAAAGAAATACAAGAAGGAGAAAGTTGGTTTCTGTTTCGGGAAAAATAATAAATGGCTAAGTTCGAAGAAAGAAATAATAGGCTCTTCTTAAATTTCTTGCTGCACAGTTCTCTTTAAGATGGCCTCCAACTAAAAGTTTTATTAGTTTTTCAAATTCCAAGAGTTTATTAGCAATTGCAGGTTCAAGTTACTCTTTGTTTCATCCGAAAAGTAAGTACACAATTTATTACTTTCCTTCTTTGGCTGTTGCACAAATGATTTTAGTTGTATTTATTTATTTTTTTAAGTATGATCTTGGTAGAATAGTATTAATTTTTTTCTCCGAAATCAGTTATTAAATTCCTATTGCATATCCGTCCTATTGCATATTTTTTGATTCTTTGGTTATTTGTAATATTTTTTGGTGATTAAAATGATTAAATTAAAATTAAAAATTTTTATTTTTAAAGTTAATTTATTATTTATTAACTATTATTTTTTTAATTTACAATTTTATCTAATAAACTTGTTGAAGCAGACTTTGAAAAAAATAATATATATTGCTATTTTATTGAGTTAATATTAATTTTCAGACTTCTTATGCGTTTCTGTATTTTTGTTATTTAGTTTTCCTTGCATATTTAATTTCTCGATTCTAAACTTAAAATTGCGTCAAATTCGAACAATATTGAAAATTATAACATTCTTCTTCGCCTCTTCTTTCGATAAATTATAATCTTAAATTTGTGTTAATTGTTTTAAATTTCTTTTTAAAAGTTCAAAAGGTGAAAGTCCCCCCTCCCCGTTTTTTTTAAATTTGGTGATAACATTTATATTTTAGTTAGTTTTTTTTGCTCTCTTGCCGCTTTTCTTTAAATAGTAATATTTTTAAAATTTCTTAAATATTATTTTATTAAAATTTATATCACTGTATTTAGTTTCTTTTTTATTATGCAATAAAAATTTTGAAATATTTCACAAGTATCAAAAAGAGTTACTTTATTTTTATGCATTAAATTCACATTAATTCTTAATTTTCACGTTTTAGAGATGAATTGAATTTTCCTTTCTAAATATATTAGAGGAACCAGAAAATAATGTCATTTTTTGGTTACATTAAATTGTAAAATATATTTTAACAGGTCTTTTGTTTTAATCAATGATGTAAATATTTATAATGATGTATTTATAATGATGTAGTTTTCAGGGACCTTTTACTACGTAGCCCGCAAAATATAAATGCCGGATTGATAAAAACAACTATCAAATATAAATAGTTATCAAAATATCAGGAACAGGTATTTTGGAAATGTTACAGTGATCAGCATTTATGGAAATCTAATGGTGCAAGGTCGGGCAAATATTATGGGTGATCTTACCCCAACCCTTATTAATTAAATTTTACATGATAACTCAAGACAGCACTACGCAAAACAATCCCTGAAAAAATTATGAATAGGGGTACTCCAATCGCACAAAATATTTGCCCGATATAGCACTAAAAGATTTTCATGTATTCTAATCACTACAACATTTTCTGAGTGGGGAAAAAATTTGAAAATGTGGATGATATTCAAAATGCCCTCTCCAGATATTTCGCTCCAAAATAATTTATTTTTCCGTTATTTAAATTTTTTAGGCTTGATGACAAAAGATTTCTGATGACGTAGATAACACGTCATTAATTATTAATTAAAACCTGTTCTCTGTTTTGAACTTAACTCTTTTTGAATTTAATCTAACATAAATGACATTATTTTCCGGTAGATATTTTGCGCACTGTTTTGTTTTGCCAATTTTTTAGTCTGTGCCTGTTATGTAAATTTTCACAAAGTGAAATAACTAACTGAAATGAAAATGAAATTAATTTGCGTCAATTTTCATTAGGTTTGGTGGAAGAATATATAACAGCTTTCCTCTTTAAAATTACTGATACCTAATGGTTTTTGTTTTGTGAGTAATATATTCATTTCATGTACAGTGCGCAAAAAAATTAACTGAACACCCTGAATAACTTTTGATCTAATGATTATATCTTCACAATCTAGGGTTCAATCTTATAGATTTAGAGGGATGACCTCAAATATGCTAATTAATTAATGCAGACGATATTTTAAGTTACGGAAGCAGGCTGAAGTTACGGAAGCAGCTTCTTATTCTGAATAAGCATGCCTTTTTTTAGAAGATTTGAGATTTCTGGCCCAGAAAATATAGGGGGTAGCCAAAATCTGGTAAATTTGGTACCCATGATCACTAAAGTGGCCCAAAGTTTTGACCTTTTAATGTTAATTTCATTTTTTGTGGGTTACGCCATATTTCGAAAGTTTTTTAAACCAATTGAAAAGTTTGCGCACGCAATTATAAAATTCGTTTTTCCAAAGAAAATTTGATGCAAAATCTAACTTTCAGTAAACATTTATTATTATTTTTTCGTTTAATTATATTTGATAAATTTTTGAATTGTAAGGTAAGCATTTTTTTTTACATAATTTTAAAGAATGTTATTTTAAATGGCAGAATACGAAATTTGAGCGAAGCCGGTCGAATAGTTAGTTCCTGAGAAAATAAATTTTGGGAAAGTCTTAATTCTGAAGCCTACTCATTACATTACTTCTAGCCTATTCTAGCCTAGAATTCATTGGAAATTAAAATTGAAAGTTTTTTTCTTCCTGATAGGTATTAAGGAATTTTTGACTTTGAGTTGGAAGAAATTTCCTGTAAGAAACAAGAGAGCTGTTTTTAACGAAACTGATAGTTCAGCTTCAGACGTTTGGTAAAATGTTTTATTTTAATTAAAAAAAAAATACTTTTAAAATTATAAATTATTTAATTAAAAGCTAACTTATTCCTTCATTTAATTCTCTTCTCAATGAAAAAGGAAACTTCATTAATATATTCTTAATCATTAATCAATTTTTAGAGATTTATCTTTACCTGAGTTTTATAGAATCGCATAGAGTTTGAAAACTGTTAATAGTAGCTTATTTTCAATAAAATGTCGTCGTTGTTTTTCATAATCTCTCTATCCTTAATATATTTTAAATTCTAATTCCAAAATTGAAGAAAGGGTAATAAACAAAGACCTTGGTAATAGTTTGTAACGATTTCTTGGTAATGTATGGATCCCGTAACTTTCCTTGGCGAAAAATTAACCAACATCATACATTTGCTTGTATGATTTTGAGGATGTGCGCTGTGGAGTTCCATTTCCCTCTCAGTATTTCCCATTGCTTTTGTATATTCTGCTTTTGCAGCTTATTTTTATGAAACATAATTTATTTCCCTATTAAGGTGCTTCATATTCTTTGAGAAATAAAAGTTCATATTATCCCGTTTGAACCATTACAATTTATTTAATTTTGAACATATATTTTATTTTTATTCGAAGTACCATCCACCTATGCCAACCAGAACTCTGACGAATAGGTATTTTCTCCATTAATTTAATTTAGAACCGGAATTTACATCATTTGTATCAGCTGATCAAAACCTTTAAATAAATATACTCATGGACAAAAAAATTAGCGCACCAAAAAGGAGTCGTTGAAATAAATTTAACATACGTAAAAGAAATTTCACATACGTAATGACTACTTTGATATAAGTAAAGGATTAGAAAATCAAAAAAAAATTAATAATCTTTGATTTTCCACTTCCGGTACGAATCCAGTCGGTCGAAGACTCCCCGTGTAGTAGATGGTGACCGGTACACATTAAATCTGTTGGGTCACAAAGTCCTCCATGTCCTCATAACAAATTATACATCTGGGGGTTACTGAATTGTAGATTGATCGTTCTCTAATTCAGGTCATAATTATGATCTGCAGATGAATGAATAGATGTATGAATGGGTTCGCCCTGTAAACGAGTGTGACGTATGGGTGTGACAGAATTCGAATTCTTGGCCTTAGATGATGCCACTGAAAAACAAGAATCACACCCTTTGCCTCAATTGCCTACAACAATAACTACAACAACAGTATGTGTCTACTATACTATTATTATTATTATTTTTATTTTATTTAATAATAGTCGAAATGTTTTCGAATTGTAAGGTATACAAGTTTTTACATCATTTTTAAGTATCTAATTTTACATGAGAAAATACAAAATTTGAGCGAAATCGGTTGAATAGTTCCTGAGAAATCTAATTTTAAATCTACCACTTTTTTCGAAATTTGATTTCAAAAATTAGAAATATTTTCAATTCGCTTAAAAAATTCTTGAGATAGAGCGAAATAGGCAAAAAGTAAAATTAACGTTATAGGGTCCAAACTTTGGATTGCTCTCCTGACGAAACTATAGGGACCATATTTCCCGGTTTGCGGCTAACTCCTATATTTTGAGGGTCAAAAATCTGAATACGTTGGAGAAAAAAAAAAAAAAAAAAAAGATAAAAAAAGGTATGTTTATTCAGAGAAAGTACGTTTTTGTGTCTGATTTCGTAACTCAAAATATTATCTGCACTAACTAATTAGCACATTTCAGGTCCCTCCTTCAAAATATTAAGATTAAGTCCTAAAACATGAAGATCAGATCTTTAGATCAAAAGTTATTTAGGATGGTCCATTTTCTTTGACGCGCTAAATGTTAAGTGTTTATCTTGAATCATTTTGTATTTTCATAGAAATAAAAACTAAGCTACGAAGTAATTATTTAGGCTTATTTTTGATCCATTCTAAAATGGGTGTTCAAACATAGCCGGTTCAAGAATAGCCAAATTGCAAACATAGCCGGTGCTATGCTTTTGCATACTGTCAAGACATTTATTGGTGACGGAGGTTGCCTTTCTTTTAGCTATAGCATGCATATATATATATATATATATATGTAATACAAAAAGTAAATACTTTTGTATTAATAAAAGAATTAAATCTCTTTCGTTTTCATAAAATGTCTTTGCTAAAGAATAAGCGTAGAGAGATTCTATTTTGGAATTCAAGGCTGAAAACATACCATTGAAATATAAATAGATTTATATTTCAAGGGAAGAGTTATTTTTAGAATCGTGCCCCTTTTCAATTCCATATAAGGAAGCAGAAATGATTTTCCTTAATGCGTAAGGTTACAAGGAATGTACGACAGTGTGCCTTTTTACCTCAAATCTGTGTTGGTATAAAATGCAAGAACGCATAGTTTTGCGTGTCCTTTTCATCATGATGTGATCCTGATAAGCTGTGCCGGAATTGTCCGGAGTCTTGTCCACTCCCCCTCCTTTGCAGGAGTGGGGACGTGAACTGTTAGCAATACCAGCCTACATTTAAATAAACCTGTTTAGAACGTCTGATGGCTTATGACTGCAATTATTTCAAGCTAAAGACAACACTGATAACAGGGTTGTAGCTCTGTATATATATATATATATATATATATATATATATATATATATATAATACAATAGTTATGGCTTCGAAAAGTGCGTACAGCACGTAATGGAGCATTTGTAATGAGTTTTCCATTGTACCTCACGACAGAGATGGAATAGGTCAAGGGACAAGTGGTAAAATTGCTTGTTCACTAACTTTTGGAACAAAGTTATTTTTGTTGTAGTAGTAATAAAAGAACTGCTATTTTCAAAAATACAAAATTCACCGAAATTTATTTACGCATTATTTTACAATTTGGGGATGAAAACTTTATTGGTGTATTAAAATTGAAACCTTGCTCAGAATAAGTTAAGCACATATGAATGAAATTATTAAATATTCGTTACAAATTAAACGTACGTAGTTTTGTTGTGATAATTAATTTATAATTTCCTTTTTTTATTGAAAGATGACATTTAAATATTAATTTTTTAAAATCAAAAATGTGATTCTGAAACAGAGAATAAAATGAATGCCATCTGTCAGCCAATGAGCTACTGCTTCACTCTGACAAATAAACAAACATATTTGATAGATATCAACGACTTTGCAATGACAGCTACATTTTGTGTTCTTGTTCTTGATAATAGCGCAGTTTTTTCCTAAATCGGTGAAGTCTAGAGAAAAAAATTTTTGTTATAGTCATTAAACAATTTCTTTCCTATGGAATATCATAAAAAGTGTTCACTGTCAATACACGAATATGAAAAGCTTAAAAAAGAAAGTCTTGCGGAATCAACGAAAAGCCCTCTCACCCATCATTCCCAAAGCTAATAGGCACATCCCTCTCCTCAAGAAATTGATATATAGTACACCCCTATTCTTGCAAATGCAAATATAAATACAAAACTTTTTATTTAAATAACAGTCTTACATATGAACACAATGCAAATCCCTTGTTTACATCACTGTTGACATCTTGAAAAAGAATGACGAAAAAAAAAAAATACTAGAAAAAAATTGCCCGTAAAAAGCACTGGAAAAAACACATTCCCTGCTATATTAATGTGCTAGTTTAAAAAACTATGATATATATATATATATATATATATAGAGCATTTATATATATATATATATATATATATATATATATTAATTTTGTATCTTCTATAATGGTATTTTATAATTTTACATTTTATAACCGTCGTTGAACAGCCGACCTAATTTTTGGGTTTACGACTACTAATGCTCAACTCCGTAGTCTTGTAATTTTGAACCCAATCCAGAAGACAAGGGAACTCCTGGATCAAGTATGAGGAGAAATTTGCCTTCGTGGAGGACTTTCTGGGGGAACTAACCCGCATTTGCGTTACATGGAGAGGAAGACCACGAGAACCTCCTACGGCTAGTCTGACGGCAAGGGGTCCGTCTACTACTGAGGATATCTCACGTCAGCATTGTGGTTGGTGCAAGCCGGATGCGGAATTCGTATCGACCAGCCTTCGCTGGGATCGAACCCCAGCTCAACTCATTGAAAGGCGAAAGCTCTATCCCCTGAGCCATCGCCAAATTTAAAGTAGTTTCTCAGAAGGTTAATCTTGTTTTAAGTTAATAATATTAACAAAACTAATGAAGTGCTCTATTTTGAGAAAATTTTGAAAATTTTATATGCATGTTATTATATAGATAAGTGAAATATATCATATAGATAAGTGAAATTCTTGGAATTAAGAACATTTTTGAATTCCGTAAGATTTCTGGTAATTTAATTAAAATCCTTGTGTACGATTTTTTTTCGCAAACTTCTAACTGATTTTTTAATATCACTTAATTTTTGAAATAATATTTAACTATATTCGAATTTTCAGGCGGTTTTGCATTGTGAGAAGGGATTTTTTTACAGCACTTTTTTCCCCCTCTACCTTTTTTTCGATGCTTTATTTTTCGACTATTTTCTACAATGTTCTTTCTGGTGCTTTATTTTCCCCATTTGCACCTGAGAATACGAATTCTTAGCCAAGCCTGACACCGTGAAGTCTGTTTTATACAAATTTGACTTAGCTTATTCAGAGCAATTTATACCAGTTAATGTAGTTAACAGTTGATAGAATTTCAACAAATTTTTCAAAGCGAGAAAATTGGTTGCTTGCGCAAACAGGGTCGACCTAAGCTTTTTCTTAAAAAGAAATAAAGAAATAAATAAAATAAATGAATAAAACTGAGTGGTGCGTAAAGGAAGAAAAGCCTAGAAGATTTTTAAAACATCCTAAACGACTAAAACAACTGAATGAAATATATTGAACATTTAGGTTTGGCGAATATGTTCTGACTAATCAGACTACCAGATTTTTCACAGCATTGAGAAGCTAGCGTTCACGCTCTATTGATCTGGTTGCCACAATAGATTAGAGACAGCATACAGAAACTCTGAAATTTGAAACAATTAATGATTTTCTCAGAATTTCTATAAATGAACCTTCCCCCTTAATAGAATTTGACTCCTGGGCTGCAGATGACAAATGTCACTTTAGAGCCGAAAGCCAGAAGCATCGGAGCACAAAGTGTTAAAAGCATTTCTGATATTTTAATTTTTAGATAATTTTATTTTTTTAATGATTTCTTATGACATATGGATGATAATGGAACCATTAAAACTTCACGGCAACCCTTATTTTAAATTAATATTATTATTTCTTCATTTTGAAATAAATATTATTCAATTTCTTAATTTCTACATTCTTTTATGGTTTTAGTACCCAAAAGAATCCTTATTTTACGTTTGCTGACATTTTAAAAATTGTTCGCGAATTTCGTGATAATAGTGACTGGCGAAATCTTTGGCGGGTCATGCCCAGTTTTAAACCGTAAGATTACGTACTTTCCCTAACGTGAAGGAATGAGTATATTGTCAATCACAGAAGATTACTTTAAAAGCACATAGAAAGGAAAATAATCGGGAAATTTCTTTTAAAAATCTATTTTTATTTGCGTAAATATTAACTCCGAGTTCATTAATTTAAATAATAAAAGATATTTTTTATGACATTACCATGTTTTCTTCTAAATAGGTCAAAAACAATCTTTTTTGTTAAAATTTTGGAATTGTATAAATGAATTTCATCAAAAAGTGAGGTAAAATAAACTTTTATAAGTGAGGTATATGAACTATTATGTGAGGTATATAAACTTTATAAATTTAGAATTTGATTTATTATTTTTTTAAATCTTAACCTTGTGCAAGAAGAGCTGTTTTGATGTTTTCAAATACCAAACACGATGACCCAATACTTCCAAAATTAAAACGAAATTTTAAGAAAAATAATTTTTATACAAAAATTAACATTCATTTAGGCAAATAATTTCACATTTTTTAATAATTGTAATAAAATACTATTCTTCTCGATGTATATCTAAGTAGCAAATATTAATTGCAAACATTGTAGATTGTATTCCATTATCAGCATTTATTATTTTTGTAAATTTCATCTCCATCAAATACGTTTCATCTTCATATAGTGAGAAACATATTATTTAGCCAAAAACATAAAAGTATCTTTAAGCTGTGAATTTTGGAGTACTGCTTTAATCTCGTACAAAATTTTAATGTGCAAATATTTTTTGGCGACCTTTGTACTTTTTAGTTAGCACGCACTTGTATGAAAAATTTCATAGTTGCTGGAGTTGGCAAACCGAAAGTGTTTTTTATAAATAGACTAGAAATAATTTTATGACTTCTCTTCCTACTATGTTCAAATGTCCTGAACTCAAACTCATGATGGTTTGTGAAATTTAATGGCTGACGAACAGATTTAAAATTATTACTAATATTCAATACGTAGAGAACTTAGACAATGTCGTGGGCATCTCTTGAAAATAGTTGAAATTGAAATCAAAATACTTCCGCGAGGCAAAAATAGCAGGCAACAGCTAGAGGGAGAAAAAATTTGGTTAATATATTGTTTAAAATTAATTACGGAGTTAGAATTGGAGGTTGAAGAATTAGAATATTTAAATACAGTTATGCTGTGGATGCAGTTGTGCTTGGTTACCATTAAAATTTATATGTTGTACTAGGTAATTTTGAAGGTTAACCAAGCTCGTTTCCAAAGGAGGCTAGCATACAGGGTTATTCATAATTCCTTCCGGGGTTTCGAAGAGTTATAGTAAAAAAACGAAGGCGAATATGGCAAAAAAGAATGTATGAAATTATTCCGAAAGTATTCAAGTTTTAATTTAAGCAGTTGCCGGTAGATGGCAGTAACATTTACCACTGAAGCCAGTTGCAGTAAAGAAAAATGGCGTTTACAGGCTGAGGGAATTATGAATAACCCTGTACTTAAGTTTCATCAAGACACTTACTAAATTTAAAAATTGATTTATTATAATATTTTTTATTTTTACCGCAATCTTGTGTAAGAAGAGCTGTTTTGATAATCATTTGAATTTACAATTGAAGTATACTATCGACGACTTATCATAGAAATAATAATAATAATAATTAATTTTAAATAATATTAAAACTGATGATAACTGTACAAAATACAGTCAATTCGCTATAACTCGAAGTACGATAACTCGAATATTACTATAACTCGATTTTTTTATAAGGTCCCGACCCTTTTATCTTCAATTTCATGTTAATTATTCTCGATTACTCGAATTTTACTCCCTTTGACTCAATTTTTTTTGGATCTTTTAAAGCAAGAAAAAAACCCAGGAGCTGATATCTTGCCCCTTCCTTTGCAAAACACGCACAATGTCTTTCGCATTCTTCATGGAGAAGCTAAAGCTGTCCCTCTTGAAGTATGTGAACAGTGTGAAACGTTACCAAATTTACTTCAAGGATACAGTTAAAATGATGTTTTCAATATTGATGAAATGGGTTTATTTTTTAAATGTCCTCCAAATAAGACTATGATGTTTAAGGATGAAAACTGCTCAGGGGGTAAAATGAACAGGGAACGTTTCACTGTCCTAGTTGAAGAAAATGTGTCTGGGACAGAGAAATTGCCCTTACTTGTTATCGGAAAATACCGAAATCCCCGATGTTTCAAGAATGTAAAAACGTATCCTTTGGATTACAAGTCTAACAAAAAGTTTTGGATGACATCAGTTTTATTTGAAGACTATGTAAGAAAATTGGATCGGAAGTTCTTCGCTAAAAAAAGAAAAGTGATACTCTTTATGGATAAATGCATAGCGCATAGTGATCTACCTAATTTGAAAGCAGTAAACTTGCATTTTTCTCCCGCCAAACACAACAGCAAAGTGGCAGCCGATGGACTAGGGTATCATAAAGTACTTCTAACAGTCTTATCGTAAATGGCTCGTCAGAAAAATGATCTTAAATATTGTAAGCATTTAGAAGATTTGTAATTAATAAGCATTAATTAAATAATGCGACAATATTTTGAAATTCCAAAACCGAAACTAACAGTAAGTCGAACTTCCGTTATGTCGAAGTTTTTCGTCAGTCCTATCAGATTCGAGTTATCCCGAATTCACTGTATTACCAATATTACATATGTGTTGAATTTAATGAAAATATTACTATCATGTACCAGATTTTGTTTTAATCATTTAAATACCGTTTATCTCTTCAGTCCTCTAACGGCTTCATTTAGTTAAATATTTCGTGTATTATTTCGGGGAGGATTTCCGTATTGTGATTTGCGGCAGAACATTCTCCTAGACTTGGCAACTTCCGGGTAGCTGCCTGCTAGGAACCAAAAAAGAAAAACATCACAGAAATGGAGGCTGACTCGAAGTTATTACCTGTTATTGACAAATACCATTTATTGAGCTTTTTTTTTCTGTCATACATACAAAATAAATGCTAAAATGATGTCAAAAATAGGCTTGCGAACAAAAAATCTTTAATTTTTAAATAGTTTTACAAATATCTTAATTTAAGTTCTAAAAAAAACCCCGTACTCAATTGATTTCGTTTCTAAATATTTCGTCACTGAAGACTTTAACCAGTTTGTTAACAGCATCTTTATTCGTGTAGTCTTTTTCGGATATCACCCTATGAACTGTCACCTTTCCACTAACCATCTGAAAAGAATAAAAGAAGACATTACAATAAAATAAAACGAATAAAAAAAATAAAATTATATTAATAAAAGGCGGTTTTAAATTAGATAAATAATATATAAATAATAGATTAAATAGAATAGAATAAGTCTTTAGTAGAAAAAATCTATTTTTACAATTATTTTAATTGTTATTATCATTATTTAATAATTATAATTATGGTTGGTTGGTTGGTTCTAATGTCACTTGCCACACGGGCAAGCCTGCTTGGTGAAACCGAGCAAATTTAAGGCACAGTGTGCGATTCTTGTTTTTCAGTGGCGCCATCTATGGCCAAGAATTCGACTTCCGCCACACCATACGTCACACCCGTTCATAGGGCGGACCCATTCTTACATCCATTCATTCATCCACAGATCGTAATTTTGACCTGAATCAGAAAACGATCGATCTCCAATCCAGTACCCCCAGAGGTTTTGATTTGTTATAGGAACATGCAGGACTTTGCGACTCGACAGAATTTTAACGTGCATCGGTCACCAACTACACTGGAAGTCTTCGGCCGGTGGGGTTCGAACCTACAAACTCTCACACATCGGCCCGGCGCCTTTCCGACCAGGCTATCCCGGCCTATAATTATAATTATTAATAGTATTATTATTAACGCCTAGAACACGCAAAAAGTTCAAACCTTAAATACGCTGACTAATTTGTGCCGAAGATATTTGAAATTACGGAATCAGACATATGCATTCTCTATATAAATATGTTTTAGATAGAATTAGCCTTTTAAAAAGCAAAATACGGGAGAGGTATCCTCAATCTGGAGGATAGGGTCCTAATTTTTTAACCAAGAGTGTGATTGAAAATTTGAGCTCCTTAATTTTTGTGTATTTCGATATGCATATCAAATTGTGTGAGAAAATTAAAAGAATTTTTCTTACAAATATATGCAACTCATTAATCAAAACCTCAATTAAGTTTCATAATTATTAATTATTTTTCGTTGTTAATTATTTTTAATTGTATAATTAAATAAAGGTAAAAAAAATTAAATTGAAAGAGATAAATTTTTTTACATAAATTGAAACAGTGTAATTTTAAATAAGAGAATCTAAATTTGTACAGAATCTATCTATTCTTGTGAAAGAAAAATTTTAAAATACGAATTTTTTTAATTTTTATAATTTGGAATTCATTCAGGTGAAATTTTGTATTTCGTCATACAAAATTATATAGTTGAAAATGAGGTAAAAAATCATATGCTTTTGATGATTTTTCAAATCATTATTAAGTTAAAAAATAATGACAAAAAGTTATCTTTGCACAAAATTGTCTTTAGATGAATAAGTTTTACAAATATGAGCAGTATTTTTTTAATTCTCTAAATTAGTTTAATCGATATGGCGACATGTACAAAAAGTGGAACAACATTAAAAAGCTTCGGCTATTAAAATATGAACTTAAGTTAATTACATTTTTTGAATTGGGTACTTGCACTTCTGAGAAGAAGACCACAGATACCCACACATCTGACCTATGACGTCAGTGACAGCTGATCGCTTATGATCAAAATGGTGTGTTAAAGTTAAGCTAAATTTCTCCAATGTTAATTAACGTGAAGTTAATTAAATACAGTGCTGTATCGTCCATCGAATTCGTTGAAATATAATTCTTTCTCGGATAAATTTTCAACTTAACTATTATTTGTATTATACTTAACTATTATTGTGCTTAACTATTATTTGAATTATTATTTGTTCATGTATTTTATTGTAATCGTGATATATTTTTGGTTTGTGTACCTGACAACTTCGATGCATATTTAGTGTGTTTATCTACATGGCTTCGTGAATGTCCTTGAGCTAAATAAGAAATACAGAGTAAAGGAATTGAAATATTTGTGAAAGAATATAGAATGTGTCACTTAAGAGTATTGATGCTGGGCAGACTTGGCTTACTCGAAATAGAATGGAAAGAACAGTTGCTAACATAAACAAATGTCACGTTTCAGCATCCATATTTATAAATAGTTATTATTTTTTTTGCATGGAATCTTTGGACAGAAAATTTTTATAATTGCGTGCACAAAGCTTTGTATTCGCTTAAAAAAGTTCTGGAGATATGGCGAAATACGAAAAAGTAAAATTATCATAAAGGGGTCCAAACTGTGGACCGCTGTCCTGACCAAACTATTGGGACCCTATTTCTCTAATTGCGGCTACCCCTTTTATTTTGGGGTTCAGAAATCCGAATTTGTCGAAAAAAGGTATGTTTATTCAGTGAAGCTACGTTTTGTGTTTGATTTCGTAACTTAAAATATCGTCTGCACTAATTAATTAGTATATATTTGAGGTTACCCCCTTGAATCATTAAGAATAGAGCGTCATTAGATCAAAAGTTATTAAGGGCGGACCGTTTTTATTTTGCCTTCTGTAAATACGTTAAAAGACACAGCGAACCTCTCTTCTTTAAAATTCTTTCTGACCACCATTCCACGAACTATATGAGTGATTTTCTAAGTTGCAGCTCTATTCAATCAAAAGTTATCGGACGTTTTAGTGAATAATTTGTCTTGGTTTTCCATGTCTGTTTAGGACAAATAATGTGAATAATTTTGTTACGTATGACAATAAATTAACCGAATTCGGAATTTAGAAAGGTACATAAAACCAGGTGTTCCTATGATTGATACTTACACTTTTAAATCGTGTTTTTATAAACTGAAATGATGAAAACTCAACAAGAGCTCATAAAATAAGTTTGAAGTTATATTATGCCGTAGGAAATCTTAGAATTAGAACTCTGACGTTCAGTAACATAATCTTTGTGGCCAGTTCTAAATGCCAAAACGCAAAATAAGAAGCAACTCCATTGGCGAATGAATCAAAGTTGACTTTGTGCAAAATTGAAAACATTTTGTTTTACCCCCTTTTCAACATTTCTGAACAGTCAGCTGTCCTGCTTTGTTGTTCTTTTCGTTGGCAACATTTTATTTCACAAATTTCTCGAAATTCAAAACTTGCTTGATTTTGGGTTCACGTTTTAGTTTTTGAAGGTGAAGGGAAAATAAGAAATTAAACATTATACAAATTAATTTTTAGGTGCCAAGTTGGTATGGTGTTTTTATTGTTGGCCTACCACGGCTTGGGCAGCAGTACCTGTGTTGATGGTTAAGTGCCTGGTCGGAATGCAACTTTACTTATTCTATTTATCGTGTCTTAGTAATTCACAATTCACTGTAATGTATCGCTTCCGGTGAATTTTTGAGCATGAAAAATTCTTCACAAGTTTGGGAAGTTGGGAGGGATTGGGCGAAGGTTCATGATTACAACATATGCCCACGATCTCGATTGTGCTAGTGTGTTGTGCGCATGATCAAGTGTAGCGTTTGGAACAATATTACTGACCGTCGCCAATAGCTCATTGACGTACCATAAACAAACAAACCAAACTGAAATTCGTGCGCATTAATCTTGCAAATCATGATAAATCTATATAGTAGGGGAGAGTGGGGTCAATTGTAACATTTTTTACTTAACTATTTTTAACTAACAAAAAATCCAATATATTATTAGTATTTATTGACAGACGTGTAAAGTAGACTATCCTCTACTAGAAGAAAAATAAATACCTGATTTTAAATATTATTATATTAGTTATTAACAATTTTTGACAGTCGTGCACTTGTTACAATTGTCCCCACTTACGGGGTCAGTTGTAACAGTTCATAAATTCAACTAAAACATAGTTAATTATACATATTATCATAGTTGTGATATATTTTTTTATTGATCAAAATAGTAGTGATATTTTAGGAGTAAAAATAATTATGAGCAGAGACCTAAAGGGTTAAACTTTTAACTTTAAGGGGTTAAAAATTTTAATTTATGCTGTGGAAGGTGACAAATAAAATAATGTACATGCAACATAATATAAATGCTATAGGAAACTATTGGTGGTTCTTAAAGAGTTAAGTAATGGTTTGTAAACATAAGATTATTTATTTTCAACTGTTACAATCGTCCCTTTACTTATTGTTACAATCGTCCCCAAGACGCCATTTCAGCTTCATTTGTTAAAAACAATGCTAGTTAATTAGCAAAACTAATCTTTTTTTTATTGAAATGTTAATTAAGGTGTCCACTTACATATTCGGTTACTAATTTTTATTTGTTTAAACAAAATTACTTTGTTACAATATAGTATTCTAATACCAAAAAAAGTACTTGCGTGGAGTGAAAATATCTTTTGCGATGTAACTCTTTCAAAAGTACATAAAAATGGTTGCCATCAGGGGTGTACATGTAGATTTGTTAAATGCACCTTGTGCGCCACCTAGGAACCAAATCTAGAACCCGACACTCGAAATTTTTGCTCTGTTACAATCACACCCTGTTACAATTGACCCCACTCTCCCCTACTACCTATTTCTTATTGAATGTTAAATGACTCAATTCATCTCGATACAAAATAATGCATATACCTGAGAAAACTGCCTCTTGATTTCCGTAACATCATTCGCAAGCGTTTTCATCGGATCTTCAATAAGTACAATATCTCTTTGTAGTTTTCCCGAAGGAATGTAAGACTGAATAATTTTGTCTTTCTGCACAAATTGAGAAATGGCATCGTTCAATTCATTTTTGTTCATGCTATCTGTAGAGGTTAAAAAGTTTGTCACGCATTTCACTCTTTGTTCATAAGTCTTAGCTTTAATCAATTCTTTTTCCAGCTGAAAAACAAGCAAGGCAAAAATATTAGGTTATGAAGTATGTAAATATTTGTCAAGGAGGAATATTTGAGAATCATTCCTTTGAAAATGAATAATAAGGATTTGAATGTGTTTGTAATTAAAACGGATCATTGAAGATACCTTTTTAGTAACGCAAGAAATTTGATAAAACAAAAATAAATACAGAAAGTAAAAATGACGACCATAACATCTCTATACAAGCACAACGTATGCACTCTTTTACTCATCTAAAAAGAAAGAAAAACAGTCCTTGTTCTTTTTTCCCTCTCGGGGGAAAAAGTCTAATCGCAAGTTTCATTTTTCCCTTTTTATACCTTCGAATCTCACTGAAATGAAATAAAAATTATTGGATACTTGCAACACGAGAAGAAATGAAGTGATTATGCTTAACCACGTGATTTAAATCAGATTTGATTGGATGTCTGTAAGCGACGTTATGCGTGTGTCTCCAACCTGATTGACTTCTGAATCGGCAACTGCCTTGATTTGTCTACAATGACATCATTTACAAGTATCCGATTGAGTACTTGACTTGAAAAAGAAAATGAAGATCACGCATACTCACCCATGTGACCAATAACGTCCAAGCCAGCCGATAGTTTAACCCCTTAACAATCGGTTAATTTTCAAGAAAACGGTCATAAAAGTGCCTATTTTTTTGAATTTTGTATTTGTATCATGTATTTGATTAGTGCTGAAATCTAGTTTGAAATAAACTATCTATCTACAATTACCTTAAAAAATATCCTGGTACTGCCATCCGGTGTGTAAAATGAGGCATAAAATGTTTTCCGGGCAAAAGAAATGAATCCGTTTTATTCTTATTGGAGCTTTACTACTGAACACTCCAGCCCGTCAGTATCACGGGAGCGGGAAATAGCGGGCGAAACCTCACCCCGTCATTTTCACGGGAGCGAGAAGGAAGGGGGGGGGGTTAAAAGCAAAAAAAAAGTTGTTAAAGTTGAACTAAGTTTCTCCATACAATGTTAATTAATGTGAAGTCAGTTAAATACATCATTTATCGCACATCGAATTTGTTGCTTAATTAGATCAACACTAAAAGTTATTCGGATTAGAAAAAGTGCAAAAGTGCAAATAGAATTGTTTCTCTCTCCGTTCGACTTCCACTTTCCATTTAAATAGATCATAATTCCAGCCAGCCGGCGAGTAATAACTCGAAAACTTCTTTACAATTTTTTTTTAATGAACTTAGCAGATTTTTATGTAATTTTAAAAAAAATGCATTTATACTTTTTTTAAGGACTTGACAGAATTTGATGCTACTTGAAAAATGCATTATTAAATTCTTTATGGACTTGACGGATTTTGATGTTATTTAAAAAATGTCCTACTAATTATTATTATTATTATTTTTTGAACTTGACATATTTTGGTGCTTAAAGCATGATACACATAACCTTTTAGTATACTCACCTTGTTGTTATCAATGGAAGAAAATTGAGCTACAAAATTGAGAAGGGAGTTCACTTCACGATCAGAATTGATTTCATTGTTGTTAACTTTAAGGATGTCCGCTGTTCCGTCAAGAAGGGTCAGTGTGTTGACGCTCTGGGGATCCTGCCTGGCCATTTCGATTGCTAAACCACTTCCCATCGAATACCCGATCAAATGAAAGGTTCCTCTTGTTTTGGGCTTGATTAACTACAAAAATAAACAGTTTCCTTTAAGACAATTCATGAAAAATTTAAAGATATTCAACATTTAGCCTCTACAAATAATTGCTTCATATGTTATAGAGTGTTTTTAATAGTAATGTTATTGATGCATTTGCGTAAACATACCATTTGCGTAATGAGATAATATTTACTACTCACCTGACTGATGTCAGATGGAAATGATAACCTCTCAACTTCTTAACGCATAACAACAGCCATGGGATAACATGGTTTTGATAAGTTAACTGTACCAAAGTATAAACCAGAAAACTTTCAGTATCGATCGAAGAATCAAATTACGAGCAAAATAAAATACATTTGTTATTTTTTGTTGTTGGAAATTACCCTATTTTTGAAGTTTACCCTATTGTGAGAATGCAGTTACAGAAATCATAAAGGCATTTAATTCTCAACATAAATGTATGCTCAAGTAATATATTTTTATCACCCAGTTCCCTGAAATTTTAATCTTGCGCTAAAACGAAAACACTAAAGACTATTTAATGCTACGGAAAATTTCATTATACATTGAGCATTGGCAATTAGATATACAATGTGTTCAAATGAAATAAAATCACCTTCATTTTGCGCTATAAATAAACGAAAAAGAAAATCAAATATTCATATTAAGAAAGGTCTTGGTCAATTTACAAGGAGTAACCTGCTACCAGCCCCACTTGGACAGGAAAAATTCGAACAAGTAGAAAAAAAGAGAGAAAAAATTGTACCGTCGAAATAAAGTTTAATGGCTTTTATGTCCCCCATATGTTCATGTATAACTTGCAATTTTTAATGTTGCGTGCCAACCATGGAGGATTTTAGTATCATTATTATGCAAGGTCTTAAAGACTGCCACAGATTGAAAATGCTCCCTTATGGCTTATGCAACCCTCCTGAAAAAAGAGTATATACGTTTTCTTGGGGATTGCTGTATAAACATACATTTCTAACTACTCTAATTTTTCTTGAGTTTTCAAATTGTCGCTCATTTTTGAGAACACTCGGTAAACACGTGGTATTGCTCACACGATTTAAGAGTGCGAAAAATGTTACCTTTAAGAAATAAGCTGCGAGTTCTTCCATGTTTTTGGCTTCAATGTTATTCGTCCACTGCAATGTGTAAAACGGCTTTTCGAATGGCTTCGTTAACAAAGAGAAAATTCCAACGTCTGTATTTCCTATGTTAACAATGAAAGCTGGAATTCCACTCGTAAACTTCGTGAGTTGAAACACAGGTTCGTTGATGGTGATCGATGGTAGTTTTATCTCTGTGGTGGATACAAGATTTGAGGATGGTTTCACGGATGATGCTGCAGTTTCTTGAGCTTCTTGGACTAGTTGCTCTAAATCGCTTATTTTCATTTCAAAAATTTCCTGCATGGATAGAGATAAGTCGAAGTGCGTCTCCAGCAACTGTCGAATTTCGACTCCAAGGAGAGAGTCCAGTCCCATTTCTCCCAGACTCCTTTGTTGCATGACCTCAGTAATTTCTCCGCTTATACCTACAATGAATATCAACAGTTGCATCAGTCGTTTTTAAGAGGAACTTTTTATTTTTTACTTTCTGCGGTATCCCTAATTGTCTTTTTTTCATTCAAATTAATTTTAAAATTTTCACATTTAATAGCTTCAAATATTATTTTATAGGAGCTAATTAACTTTTCACAAAAATGCCCTTTAACGTTTTATTGAAATATTTATTAATTTTTATTATTTTATTTCATAATAGTCGAAAAATGTTTGAATTGTAAGGTATAAAATTTTTTACATCATTTTAAAGTACATAATTTTACATGGCAAAATATAAAATTTGATCGAAAGTGGTTGAAAATTCCCTGAGAAATCAAAATGTCGACTTTTGATGTCAATTGTATTAAATTTTATGTTCAGTTGTTTTTGTTACGCGCCATTAAAAATAAATATATAGCTTAAATAAGCATTAGAGTAAAAGCCTTAGTAGTTAAAAATTTTTGTTTCTTTTGCCGTAACTTATCTTCATCACTATTTTCGCAATTGATTGAAATGCACGGCTATCAGTTGGGAAAAACAGAGGAAAATAAACATATTAGTTTTTCAATATTATCTTAACTTAAAATAGAAATATATGCATCGTTCGGAGAAAAGGAAAAGCACATAACAAAATTATTCATACTTATTAAGCTATAGTAAGCTCAAATTTATTGAAAATTAACTAACTAGAAAAAGGCCCCAGTTAAACCAAATCAATCTATCATCCATTTGCATATAAATGAGCAATTTAAATGTGATACAGCTTTAATAAAAGGATAGCCAAAACATAACACTACATTTGTAAGGTCGTTGCCTTAAATTTGCTTCATATTGCTGCTCAATCTTATACGGATGTTTCTAAAGACAAGTAGATCACATATTGGAATAACAACAAAGTCGATATAAAAGTAAACGGATTTATTAGTCAAATTCATGACTGTTTGAGCTTTGTAAAATGGGTTGTTTTTGTTCTGTGCATTTCATTAACGAAAAATATTGGTGATTTCAAAAAAAGAGCAGATTATACAGCAGAATGGCTTGAAAGTATCTGACATTCAAAAACAGATCAAAATAATAAATAGAAGCGTGATACGGATGAATATGTAAAACAAATTTAACTGAAGATGGCACTAACTCTGCAACATCAAAAGTACTTAAATCCAAGAGAATGAGAAAACGTGATTAGAATAAGCAGATTCTGCAGAAAAATAGGAATATGAGACGACTGACAACTCTAAAATTTACGAAACAGTTCAGTTTAAACTCAGAAACAAAGAGCCCCTAAAGAGCGTTTCGAAAAGAATTTTATATTTTTTTGATCTTTAAAGTTGATGATGCATCGAATGTAAAATGAAGTGACAAGACATTCGACCAGTATGTTTAGCTTAAAAAACTTTGTCTATTATTCAATAAAAATAAAATTTATAATTGCACAATTTTTATGAAAGTATTCAATAAAAATACATTTTTCTTAACTGCTCATAATATAGATTCATTTAGTGACTCACCCAATACTTTTGTAATTTGGCCCATTAAATCAACAGAATCTCCCTTTTTCACAGCTGTTGTTGCTGCCATGTAACTGCTTACAACAGGGTGGTCTTCCTGGCAAAATAAGTCCATTGTGTCTAAGCAAGACTTGACGCTTTGTGCCACAACGCCAGCAATCACAGCATCATCTCCCATGTGACGATGAACAACGCCAACCTCCCCAATGATTCCCCATTGTATGGCAAGACCTAAAGTGGCAGAGAATCATGGACGTTAATTTAAAAAGTCTGCGTTTGAGAAAAACGCATTTAAATCTTGGCATAATAATAATTTCGTAGTCAAGAGTTGTTGGTGCTTTTCACGTGCACAAAAATTTGCTGAACATAATTTGTCAGTTCTGCAAAAACATTTCGTCAATATATTCGCCATGTATCTAAATTTAAGACTGTTTTTCTAATGCTTTTTCATGTTAATAACGTTTTTAAACGAATAATAAGCTCTTATTAAGGAATTTTGAGTTTGTAACAATTATTCATTATATTAAGTTTTTAGCATGATTAACCAATGCCTTTTATGTCCTTAAAAGGAAGATAAGTTTTTATGAGAATAAAAAGCGTCCACGATAAAAAAATTTTAATATCTAAAAAAAAATCTTTAACTTTGTATTTATTAAAAGCATAAAATTATGAAAAAATTGAGAATTTTTGATTGAGTTTTATGATTTTTATCAAAGGGATATAATCTCGCCAAGTTGGGAATATTTTAAAAGATTTAATACTTTTTTTTTAATATTTAAGCTCTTTTCCCGTTTTAAAATTAAAATTAAAACACTTCATATCATCAGTGTTACAGTATCTATACAAGTTTAGGATTCTACAAAAATCCTCAATTTTCAGGAGAATGAATTGGCCCTGATTCCATTCAATGAAATGAAGCGACATGTAACGAATTGTTCAGAATTTTTTAAAATCGGGAGTAGTGTAGCAGGGTTTGCTTTTACGTTTAAGTTTTACTTGACGAACTCAAACTGTGACGATTTCATTTTACTCTGCAAAAACAATCATTAAATCAGTTATATAATGAAAAAATAAGTTATTCATTTAAAAAGTAGTATTCGTTTTAAAAAAAAGACCTAAAAACACCGCTATTTAAACTGTAAACTATTTATTATTTTTTTTAAAAAAAAAGATTGAAGATTTTTTAAATATTTAAAAAAAATATATATATAAAATTACGATATACTTAAATTAAAAAGAGAGCTAAAATTGATTTCGTTAAATTTTTCTTTGCTGTTCAAGTCAGTTTAAAGTTCATTTTTGAAATTTTTAACCCGTAATTTTATTTATTTACCTGCGAGGCCATCTTGCCTTCTTCTTTCACACACTCTCTCCATAACGGAATTAGCATAGCCGTAGTTTGTTTGACCCGCGTTTCCACGACCACAACTGATCGAAGAAAAGCATACAAAATAGTCTATTGAAGAGCAATATTTTCTTGAGATTTCGTCTAAATATCTTGTTGCCATTGCTTTAGGCGCACACACTTCTTCATACTGCATCGGTGTCTGTGTTTCTATGAAAGCATCTTTCAAAACCTATAATTAATACATGTATATTTTTTAACTGTCATATTTTTAAAAAGAGCATTAAGGAAGTTTTTTACTTATATGCCACCGTTTTAAACTTAAGAAAAAAAATACGCTGAATACGTTAACATTGTTCTGAAATATACGCTGAAAATAATTTTGATAAAAAAACAGAAACTTTCAATTAAAAATTATGAATGTTTTACTGATTCATAAAAACATATTGTACGAGTTATGGAGGGTGCAACATCATCATTCTTAAAGGGCTATATATGGAACAATAATACTAAGACGTATACGACAATAATACTAAGGAAAGGAATTTAAATGAGACATTCGCACTTTCTGTTAAAATTTTCGATGATTGTTTTTGAGTAAAAGGGATTGAATTTCGTTGATATAGCGCTCAATTTCTTACTTTAATTATTGAATGATCGTGAACTTATTTGCATAAACGTTATACTTCAGCAAACTACTATCTCAGTTTTCTATTTCCGAAATTGAGTGATGGTGGACTTTTAGCATAGACCTTATGCTTCAAGAAACATCGTTGGTACAACGCTCAATTTGTATTTTTGAAGATTAAGTGATCGTGGACTTTTTTTACATAAACCTTATACTTCAAACATCGTTGTTACAATGCTCAACTTGGTCTTTCAAAGATAGAGCGATTTTGGGCTAGTTTGAATAAATCTTTGATTTATAAAAACATCATTAGTACTGCACTCAATTTATTTCATAAATTGACTGATCGTGGGTTTTTTGCATAAGTCTTATGCTTCAAGAAACATCGTTGATATAGTACTCAATTAACCTTTTTAAAGATTATGTGATTGTGGACTTTTTGGCATAAGCCTTGGAGTTTTTGCAAAAAGACCAAAGGATAAAGTCCAACAACCAATGAACTGAGCAGACAATTCTGATCACCGAATCTAAAGTTAAAAGACCACTGAATTATACAATATTGCTCGAAATATCGCCCAACAATGAAAAAGCGTTGTTCTTTTCGTGCACCGTTCCCTTTTTTAATAATCCTGAACTATTAGTTGGATGGCTGCTTTTTTTTGTTGGTAAAATTTAACATCACAAATGGCAAAAAACTCAAATCTAATCTAACTTTTGGAATGCTCTTTATTTGAAACTAAAATGTATAAACTTAACTAGCAGCTCCCAGGCAGCTTTTTTTTTTGTTGGTTAAGTTTACTTGCACAAATGGTCAAACCTGACCTAAATTTTGGGACGCTTTTTATTTGAAACTAAAATGTTCGTAAATTGTTTTACCACAGCTGAATTGAATATTCCGCCAACTGTGCCAACTTTGGATGCTTCCTTAACTAATTGTTCAGCTTCATCTCGTATCGCTGCATTCAGTGTGAGTACTTGAACATTGGCTCCCATTCTTTTCCATCGTCTCAAACATAGATGCTGATATGAAGTTCTAGCTCCGTACCTCGATGTAAGTATGACATTTCTGCCACCTCGATTGAGGATCCATTTAGTTACTTCGATGCCAAATCCACCGAGACCACCGATGATGATATATACTTTGGCTGGATAGAAATATGTATTTGGTATGGCTGGCAAAGTCAATAGTTTTGGAACTGCTTGTTTATCAGGTTCTTCATCGCGTATCTAAAGAGAAAAAGGAGAATTAAATTCTTTTTCCAATACTTATGATTATACATAATTAAAATTTTTTACAGTAATAAGATGAAATAAACGCTGTAAAGACTAATTATTATTAAGTAGACTCAAAGAATGTTTTTTTTAATCTCTTTATTTCTTTATTTTAAACATAAAACGAAAACGTAAGGTGCATCTCTTTATTGTGAATAACGACGTTTACGTCTGTCGATAATAAAATGATTTTCTTCTTTTTAGTCACTTAGAAAACGTAGTTTTGTATTTATCTCTAGCTCCTTTCTCACTTTTTAAATTTGCTTCTGTCAGTTTACTTACAATGGTAATGAAACTTTTTAGCCCCATTCAGAAAATAAGTTTAAATTGTTTTGACAACAGGGAAAGAGTCCCAGTCAAAATTTAAACACTCTAGCTAGTCGGATAATGGTCGAAATTTTAATACCGATAAATTTCTTTTGTCGAATAAATTGAATATAAAGTTCTGCTTATAGCGGTCAGAAAATGTTTATTGCCCTTCAGCGCAGATAGTTTCAGACAGAGGAAATTTGCTCCCGCTTGTTAGTCAGAACGGGGACGAAATTTTCATGATGATAAATTTTGTTTGTAGTAGTTGAGAAACAGTTCAAACCTGTATTACCAGAAGAAACATAGCTCCAGATGGAAATTAAGCACCCTAGCTAGTTGGAAAGTAGTACGATTTTACTGTAAGAAACGATTTTACTGTTTCAGAAACACGAAAGAGATTTATTAAAATGCAATAAAATATGTTTCACAATTTTCGATTTACTTAAACAAAATTTTACCTTCCACTCATGAAAATTGAATTATTTCGATTTATTTTCGAGGCATTAACTACTTAATTTTTTTTATTTTATCACTATTGTTGAGCAGCCGACCCAATTTTCAGTTTATGACTGTCAATGTTCAATTCAGTAGCCTTGTAATTTTGAACACGATCCAGAAGACAAGGGAACTCCTTAGGAGAAATTTGCCTTCTTGAAGGATTCCCCCCCCCCCTGATCTTACCCGAATTCGCGCTACAGGGAGGGGAAAACCTCCCTTGGTTAGCTTGAAGGCAAGGAGGCTCTGATCCATGATCCGTCTACCACTGAGGGTAAATTTTACGTCAGCACTGGTGGGATTTTTGATGTGGGCCAGTCCGGAATAGACATTATGTATTGAAATGAACTAGATCTAGTTTCAGATATCATTTTGTGTAAAAACCCCTTTTGTATCTAAATGTTTGATTTATGTTAATAATTTCGACAATTCAAAAGAGAAATGAATAAAAAGAAAAAAAAAACTTTTACGATATTTGCGAATATTTTGAATCTATTTAGTTTTGGATTAAAAGAGAGCAAGATTTCGTTACTTTTCGTTGGATTAAAAAAATGGGACCTAAATCAGATGAAGTGATTCAGAGAAACATTAAACGAACAAAATAAGAAATGATACAAAATGAAGAAAGAAACGAAAAAAAGTCAATTATTGAAAAAAAAAAACTTGCCTTTAACACCACTTTGCCAACGTGGATCCCTTTAGCCATGTATCTAAATGCTTGTTCCACTTCATCTCTCTGGAAGACTGTCCTGTCCAAGGGTTTTACAATTCCACTTTTGATGCCCTCTCTGATCAACTGCATGATCTGATTAAAAATTTCATTATTGTGAGGATTCCTCTCAAAGAGTTGATCAAGGAATACTCCGTGAAAGGATATGTTCTCCAGAAAATGTTTTAACCCTATTTGCAAAGATGAATTCACATAAAATAACGGCATGTTACATTAAAACATAATACAAACGTGGAAATGTAAAGATTGAGCGCATTTCCCTTCTTTCAAAATAAGGTTAAATGAAGAGGAAAACGAAGTTATTAAGTTTTCATGAAGGAAAAAGTCTTATGCGTTTTTTAATAGAAGAGTGGCCGAACAAAATTTAGTTCCACGTAACACATCTTGAAATTCTTAAAGCTTATTTATTATTTGGACTCGGTAGCGTTTTTGCTCTGTGAGAAAGAGTAATGTTCCTTTGCCTCCTTCAAGGATTAAACCAAGGAGCTCTTTGATCGTAGTTGGTTGCTCTAACCAACATGGAAAAGGGTGTTCATCCCCAACCAGACGAGTTGGTTGGTTGGTTCTAATGTCACTTACCACACGGGCAAGCCTGCTTGGTGAAACCGAGCAAATTTAAGGCAGAGTGTGCGATTCTTGTTTTTCAGTGGCGCCATCTATGGCCAAGAATTCGACTTCTGCCACATCATACGTCACAGCTGTTTATAAGGCGGATCCATTCATACATCCATTCATTTATCCACAGATCGTAATTTTGACCTGAATTAGAAACGATCGATCTCCAATCCAATATCCCCAGAGGTATTGATTTGTTATGGGAACATGGAGGACTTTGCGACTCGACAGAATTTTAACGTGTATCAGTCACCAACTACACGGGGAGTCTTCGACCGGCGTGGTTCGAACCTACGAACTCTCAGACATAGGCCCAGCTCCCTACCGACCAGACTATCCCTTCCCCACCAGGTGAGTTAGGAAGCTTTATATAGTGGCTGTCAATGTTTATACTTTTTGACGAGGATTCTGAAACTACGCATCGGTAGAGGAACACTCTGCATATATTAGATGCTAAAAACATCTGCCATGTTTTAAAAATCTAATTAAGTTTTAATTGTGTATTTTGTTTTTTTTTTAAAATATAAATCAATTATTATTTTCTTCGCTTTTTGGGTGTCATGGCGCTCTTTATATAATCAAATATTTACTTTGTTTTTGTCCACGCGTTACAGAGAGCTTGTAAATAGGAATTCGTTGCATGCAATAAAATAGCACAACATTAAATAATTATAACAACGATTATTATAACAACGATTATTATTAGAGCCCGGATTTTGATGACCTAAAAAGTCTCAACTAATGCCCTTAAAAAGTGCAAAAAATGCCCTTTAAAAGTGCGAAAAATGCCCTTAAAAATGCGATAAATGTGCTAAAAATGCCTTATGACATGACTTAAATAAAGAAAAAATATTAAACTAAAACAATGTTTTACTCTTTAAAATTATTATGAGTCATTTCAAAAATGTAAAGCAATGCAATACTTGTTCTACGTTCATTAAAGTTTGAAAAATATGTTTTACATCCTAAAATAACAAAAAAAGAGGAAAATATATTGACTCCAAAACATTTTCATTTTGTACAGAAACTTTAATGAATATAACAACTTCCATCTCATAATATTACTAAATATCAGAATTACATTGGATTATTAAATGTTTTTTGATATTTTGAAATGCAAACGAGCGTCTCTTGTCTTAAAGCAAATTTTTATTCCTGGAGAAGAAAATTTCCTAGAAAATTGTAATGTTCTAAACTATACAAAACAGAGAAAATGGGAAAGCTGTAACAAAGAATTACTTCTAAAGATTTTATATCAATCAATAACATAGTGGAAGCAGGTGGTATTGAGAGCTACAATATGAAATTTAAAATTATAAGACAAATATTGCATTTCAAGTAATAAAAATGCCCCAATAAATAATGAAAATAGGAAAAAATTAACAAAAAGCTTAAAAAATGATTTAAAATGCAAAATACGGCCCAAAATTTAGAAACAAATGCCCTATAAATCTTAAAAAATGCTCTAAAGGACAAAAAATGTCCAAAAATGCAAAAAATGCAAAAAAATGCAAATGTCATCAAAATCCGGGCCTTAATTATTATTAATTAATCAATATTTAATATAGAAAAGCATAGCCTCATGGTCTTTCACTCTTTCTTATCATGTTATGAACATTTTTAGTAAAAATGTTGATATGGGTAAATAAGGAAAGTATTGACAGTCATTAAATGAAACCTGATTTTGTTAATCAGTCGAAATATTTATAGCTGCGGTGAGTTTTGCAAATAATTGATATTTATTTGATCCAGTTTTTTTTTATGGGAAAATAACTTCTTATAAAATTTCAAAATGGAAGAAAGATATGTGACTTTTTGGATATAGATTTGTTACTGTCACTTACCTAGCTGTCTGTCCAAGGACAAGTCATATTTTCCTATTTCTATGAACCTGCCATGCTTGGCCACACAGCGAACACTAGCTAAAAATTTATCATCAGCAAGAGAGTTCAAAACCACATCGACACCTATTGAGAATACATGCATTTTATTATAAGTGAATTACATTGAAATAATTGGTAACTTATGAAACCTTTAATTTAAAATTTTTTCCAACTATTAAATAAAGTAATAAAAAATTATAAATATTCACAAAAAATTATTTTTGCATGAAATTATCTTTGCATAAACAAATTATAAGTGTGTGCCAAGATTTTTCTATTTGGCTTAAAAGTTCTCGAGATAAGGCGAAATACACAAAAAAGTAAAAATAACAATAAGGGGTCAAATCTTTGGACCAAGCTATCGGGACCATATTTCCCGGATTGCGGCTACCCTTATATTTTTGGGATTAGAAATCTGAGTCTGTCAAAAGAAAATTAGGACTAATCAGAGAAAGTACGTTTTTGCGTCTGATTTCGTAACTAAATTATCGTCTGTACTAATTAATCATTCATATTTGAGGTCCCTCCTTCAAACCATTAAGGCTGATTTTGTCCTAGAACGTGAAAATTCGATCAAAAGTTTTTCAGTTTGGTTCCTTATTGTTGCACACTGTACTTATTTCACAGCCTTTTTTAATAAACAAATAACTGTTATGAGCAATAATCTGATATTTTTTTAAACCACCTATGAAGAGATTGGAGCAATAAACCACTCTTTCTCTAACGGTGACTTCTTTGCATCAAACATCTCCTTAGCATTGCTTCCATTACCGAATTTCACCTAGAGAAAAGTATAATGGACCATAAGAATTATATAATACTTGCCCCTTCCCTCAGTTCTTTTCATCACCATATTTTCGAAAGTAATATTCCTCGAACAACCGATGTTTTCTTCTTTCACTTGTGGGAAACGTTTTCTTAAATATTTTTTTTTATGATCATTTCCTGTAAAGCAAATAAGTAATTAAAATGAAAAAATAAATGAACAAATAAATAAATTTAAATGAAAAATTAATATATAAATAAAGTGAGATAAAACACTCATCCAATAAAAGTAAATAAAAAAATTATAAATAAAAGCAAATAAAAAATATACATGTGGTGTATGAAAGCTAAAAGCTAATCCTTGTTGTGAGAAGAAAGTCTAATCTTGTAGACGCACCTCCTGCGCACATGACAAAAACAGTAAGAAGACGGTTTCGAAGAGAAGTAAAGGTCTGGTTTCTTAGGACAAGCGCCTTATCTGAGCGTCAGCGGGACGTCAACGTCCCGCTGACGCCAACAAAATACTGGTTTGTTAGCTCAAGGCCTGGTTTCTTAGAACTAGCGTCTTATCTGGGCGTCAGCGGAAAGTTGACGTAGAGCTGACGCCTAAAAAATACTTTTTTGTTAGCTCAGCGTGAGCAGTCGGTTCAACGCAGACATTATCTCTCATTGCGCATGCGTTAATAACGTAAACAAATATTTATTTTGAATTTGTATTGATTTTGTTATTGCCGACCAGTATTTTAGAGAACAAATAATGACTTTGTCCAAGAAAAAACACATTATAGCTGAGTTAAATGAAGAGTGCTATCTTTAATGAAGAAGCTATGCATAATGTCAAAATCAAAATCTTGGCTGATTTCAATGTGCTGTTGGATGTTGTCCGCCATTGCTTCTGTGGTTAACGTCACGTTGTAATCCAACTGCAGTTGAGTTGGACGGCAATTGCAGTTCAAGATGAGCGTTCGATGACGTAGACTATCAAACTCACAAATGGACCAATCAGAGGTTAGCGCTGATTTCCAGCTTACGGCGTCCTGTCCTAAGAAACCAGGCCTTAAGAAACCAGGCCTTAAGAAAGACGTACGTGCTCTGAAGAGAAGTGCTGACTAAGTACTAAGATGAACTCTTAAGAATTTAATATTTGTATTGTCTTCATCTATGTTATGTGAATCGTCCATATTTGTGTAAAGTAATTAATTAATATATAATTTTGTTTTCTTGGAAAAATTCCTTATTTTCATATTCTTACAAGAATAACCACTCCAGCCTTGCAACATACATTTTTATTAGGTATCCTGTATTGTATTATAGAAAATCAGAATAAGAACAGTATGTGTAAAATTCAAACACTGGGCATTTTGTCTAATTAAAAATTTCGAAATACAAAAATTAGGCTTTTCGGAATCTTTTAATAATTAATGTATATAAATTTTTTATTAATTCACATTACTTAGACCAGAGGTTCCCAATTTTTTTTCTAAATAATTGAAATTCTTTTAGCGGAACCCAGATTTTATAAATAAAGTTTATTAGAGTAATTGTAAACGTTATATTATATTATTATTTAAGACTATTATTAAAATATTTATTTAGAGGAATGAAGATTTTTCATCTTTTTATAAATTTTAATCGTAAATTAGATTTAATATCCTACAGTTCAATTGGCAGCTCTTGTACTATATCTAGTCTAGTTATGAATTTTTTTTAGTGTATATACATAAGCTGAAAATAAATAAAATAAGCCTAATTATGGTTTATTTTGAAATGAAAACTTAAAACGAATTGCTATAAGCGTTTAAAATGGTTATTAGGGAACATTCTTTCTTAAAGTATTTTGTTATATTAGTTTGATTTGAAAAGCGTGATAGGAAAAAAATACTAATGCAATATTTTATAAATGCTTGTTCTCTTTATATTTTGTATTTGTTTATTGCTATTAAAAATTATTATTTTTAAATGTCATTTCTATTTTATTGGTATTTTACTTGAAATAATTTCATAAAGGCAACCGAAAGATTTAATAAATTATGAATTATGGGTTGGATCTAAATACAATTAGACGTTTCAAAACTCATCAGTTGTTATACGAAGTATTAGCTCACAGAATCCGTTCTATTTCACGGAATCCTAGGGTTACATGGAACACCATTTGGGAACCACTAACTTAGACTATTGGAAACTAAATCATTATCAAAGTAAAGGCTTTATTTAATCTTGTATTAGCTGCTGATTGTTAAATCCAAGAAAATATAATCTGGAAAAACTAGCTTCAATATTTCTTTAAAAAAACCTCTAGTTGTTTTAAAACTAAATTCAGGTTATATTACCTAAAATTACTTGCTAAATGAATTATTAAAGGGAATAAATGAAAAAAAAGCATACCAACGGTAGTGAACACCTCACAACCTAGCCCAAGGGCGATGTTGATGGCTGCTATTCCAATTCCACCTGTGCCAGAATGAATCAGAACTTTTTCACCTCGTTTCAGCTGGGCTCTTATGATGAGTGCATAGTAGCATGTAGCATAAACAACGGGAACAGTGGAAGCTTCTTCCAAGCTCCAGTTGTGTGGAACCTCAATTAAGAATGATGGATGCACGATTGTTGACGTAGCCATGCCTCTGTTAGCCATGACTCCGGCCACTCTGCGACCGGACTCATCTTTCCCAGAAAACTCCAAGCCAAGAACGGAATCATCCCCTTTTCCGCTAACTGAAAATTCAACAGCTTTTAATTTTCCGTTAGAAAGAAGAAAAAAAAACGTACTTATATAAGTACTTCGGTAAACAGAGAATCGCTATGTAAAAACATACTAATACTGTCCTAATATTTTTGTCTCACGATAATTTATATTTGCGCTATTAACCCCTTAACGATCGGTTAATTTTCAAGAAAACGGTCATAAAAGTGCCCATTTTTTTCCACATATCACAAATACACGTATTTGATTAGTGCTGACATCTAGTTTAAAATAAACTAACTATCTATAATTACCTTAAAAATATCCTGGTACTGCCATCTGGTGTGTAAAATGAGAAATAAAATGTTTTCCTGGCAAAAGAAATGAATCCGTTTTATTCTTATTGGAGCTTTACTACTGAACACTCCAGCCCGGAAATATCACGGGAGGAAGAAATAGGCGAAACCTCACCCCATTATTTTCACGGGAGCGAGAAGGAAGGGGTTAATGCAATAAAATGTGGAAAATTGAAATTTAGGGTTATTCAGAAAGGCAGCGTTGCATGAAACAACAGCACGCTTTCATTTTTAAACAATATTTTGTGCGAGATTGAGACAGGCGTGCAATTCCTTGTTTTGATGATCAAAGCTGGCCATCCTGATCATGTGGTTATCCGCAGTTGGAACTTTTTCTCCAACAGCGATTCTTTTACTCATGCTAAAGGCCAACGCCAAACGAAATTGAGCTCTGTATCAACGAAATCGAGAGTCACTTAACGGTCTTATAAAAATTCGATAGCTGAGTGCATGTGTATGTACCAGCAAAATCATAGAAGCCATTGACCCGATATACTATTCTTATAATTCTGCTCCCCACATCAATATGAATAAATTAAAAACCGCAACTTTTAACTGAAAATCTGCGATTTCTATCAAAATTATTTCTTTCGTGAATTTTGGGACACTTGTAAAACTGTAAAATCGCTGTAATCTAAAAAAAACAGAGAAAAAAGAAAAAGAAAAAACGTCCTTTAATGTCTTATGAACGATCAATGCTATAGACTGTGATTAATAAGAAGTAACCAATTAATGTGTAGAAATATCATTATTATGAATCACGCGTGATGAATTGGAAATATTGAAATGACACTATGAAGTACTATATCTAAGTACCGTTTAACCATAAGGTACTATATGGGTGTGCTGCTTGGAATATAACCAAAATGCGTGTCTACGAACGGCATTATACTAGTTTTTTTTTACATTTAAGAGTATCAACATAGGTTTTATGGTATGATGCAGTTTTTGTAAGTATGAGTAAAGTAAAGTTTTGTAGTCTATGTTTTTTGAAGTTATACTTCTTATGCGACTTCCAACAAGGTTGCGTTAAACGTTTAACACTAAATTTTTATTGGCCGGGAAATCACGTGGTAGGATCCAGTTTTCCCTCATTCATTTCCATATTGTTTTGGTTCTCACTAGCATAAAAATAATAAAAGTCATAAAAGTATTGTTTTTCTATATATATATATATATATATATATATATATATATATATATATATATATATATATATATTAGTTTGATTAGATACACATATAATTTAATGGGGTAGTTATTTTTTATTTTCAAATTTAGTGGATAACAATTGTAAAAAATGAGTGAAAACAATATCACGGACAATGCGACAGATTTAAGGTTATGTCAAGGTACGTCTCTTGTGAATATCAATTGATTGTTAGGTTTTCTCTTTTCTAATTGCCATTTATATTTCACCAAATGCAGCCATGAGGGATATTAAATTATTTATTGCAAAATCATTATTGCCGCTATCCACTGCAGGTTCACAAGCTCTGGCAGACGTTACTGGTGCAGAAATTGATTATTGTGAGCGGCCTGTGATCCTTGCAGGAGATTTTAATGTGAATTTCTAATTACCTGAAGCTGAAACATTATTAACCTTTCTTAAAGACAAATTTGGATTGGAAATGATAAATGGTAGGAATGATCCACCAACCATTGATGCAGTTTTTGCAAGAAATATTGAAAAAATAGAACTCAAACATTTCGTATCTTACTTTAGTTATCATAATACCATTGCAAATGTTATAGATTTGGATATTTCTCCTCTCGAAAATGATAATTAAACGATGCGATCAATTGTGAATTGTAAGCATTGTTAATAAAGTTTGTCTTAAAGAAACAATATGATTTCACTACAAATCAACTTCTACCCCTTCCTATTTTCATTTCTACATTACGAAGTTTAACTTCGTACGCGCGGAGGGACTCCACTCACTATTTTTTATATCAGTTTTTAATCCACTTTTCCTTTATAAATTTATTACTTTTAGTCCTCAATAATGCTAGTTTTTTTGTTGAATGTTTTTTTTTTCTATTTTATGCTTATAATCATGTACATCACACGTCATATTCATTGTCTTGGTTAAGACTAAACAGCATTTTCAACTTCAGTCTATATTTTAAAGACAAAATTTACATAATCTTTATACAATTTTCATGAAAAAATAGACTTATCTTTTTCATAGAATTTCAAGAAAGAATCACGATGCAAGAATTTTTGTTGCGTGCATTCGGTAAGATAACAATATCTTGTACACAACGAAAACTTAATACAAATTGTTAATTGGAAATTTAAATATTAAATACTATTGATATTGAAATATATAAAAAGTATTGCAACAATAAGTTAAATACATACAAATTTATGAATGTTTATGCAAAAAAAAGTCAATTTTTCAGTAAATTTTGTGGCTTTACAATATACAGGGCATTATTCTTGTAATCAGTAAAGAAAAGAAAAAACTAAACGCAACTATAGTAACAACTAATAGTAACTGAACAGTACTAGCAATAACTAAAACACAACTAGTTTTAATCCTAAAAATCTGCTAGTTACAGTACTTGTATTACTCTTTTTTTGACATTATACACTTATTTATTTCTAAATTAAAACATTTTTCAATACAAAATTTGTTTTAAGAATTATTATTTGAAATCAAATGAAGTATTTTGTGTAGCCTTAGAATGTTATAATATATATATATATATATATATATATATATATATATATATATATATATATATATATATATATATATATATATATATATATATATATATATATATATATATATATATATATATATATATATATATATATATATATATATATATATATATATATATATATATATATATATATATATATATATATATATATATATATATATATATATATATGTTAAGAATTGCCACGAGGCGGCGCTCTCATCATATAACACATTATTGTTCAGTTGCCATTCAACTCTAGAACAGAGAACATCTCCTGTTACTCAAAATGATCTTGTCAATTTTATGTTATTAAGTTTGTAAATAAATGTTTATGTTTGTTACAGTCCGCTACTTTATAGCTCAATATATCACGAACACTAAACAATATATATATATATATATATATATATATATATATATATATATATATATATATATATATATATATATATATATTCATACTCAACTTTATATAATTATTGTGAATTTACATATTTTTTTTTTAAAGTTTTGATCTAGACAGTGCAATTGGACAAAGCATTTTTGCTACTAAAAATCTAAAAATTCTTATATTTAGAACAGTAATGTTTTTACGTTTAAATTAGTCAAACCTACATCATACATTTCAAATGATTTGTTCTAAGTTCTGAATAAAATGTATGAATATTTGAATATTTATGTTAACAATCAGCTAATTTAAAGTAGTTTAAAAAAATGACAATCGAAAAGTGATTTACTTGATTTTGAAGTTCCGACGGAGAGTTTTCCTGTAGCCAACATAACATCTTTGAAATTCAAAGCCGAATAGTAAATGTGCACAAGTTTACTATCTTTCATCTCGGCGTATTTAACGTGAGATTCAATCCATTCGAAAGAAGATAAATCTCCATACTTCATACAATTCACATAACTATGTTCCACTCTCTTACGCTGCTTCTCTGTAAGTAATAACACTTATAAACATAACATTTAAACATATTTCGATATCATTGAACACTGTGATGCATTTGTTGCGAGATTTTAGCAGCCTCTATACCGCACTTCTCTCAATGGGTGACTGGTAGGGGATATGAAAAGCCTGAATATTCTAGTTCGGCTTGTTGTTCTGCTTTATGATAGGCACTTGTTTCATGGATTATTAAATCGTCGATAGTTTGATCAAGACTGCATCTGCTGAGATTCTGCATGGCAATGCCAACTTAACTTTCACAGAAATCTCCTTAAGTGAAAGGATAGAACTGAATGCTCTTTGGAGAGTTTCACTTGATCATCGTTGGTACTTTGGAAAAAGATCTCGATGGTGTCATCAGCTCAATATTTCGAGGAAAAGTCAAACGGTTCTCTCACGTTTTTTTTTTTTTTTTTGAGTGGCGCACTCTTACTTTTCAACAGGGAGAGACGCTTTCTGGAGTGTCATTGATGCAAGACTGATCAGACCTCTCTTAACCTTATAACCTTACTCTTAAGTGCTCAGGTTTTACTGTTTACTGATTTTAAGGGATCCGTATTCGGTTCCAGACTTTTTAGAGGTTTTTGGTTTTAAGGAGATGGTGTAGCTAGGCTACATCATCTGGGATTAGAAACAGCAACAGAATTTTACCATTATCGTTATTATACAACTAAAAATATGCATGTTCCTTTAATATTAATTCACTTCTGTTTCTGCAGAGAATGTTCAGCATCGTGCGAGGCGAAAACAAACTTCCAACTTTTACTTCTGGAAATGTAAACAATAACCGTTGTTGTCTGAAGTATTTTATAGTATCTAATCTTGGTGTAAGTATTCTCATTTATTTGAGTTAAGATTTTACTACATGCTTCAAAGTGTGCATGAACGGTCGATTTGGGATTAACTTGAAGTAATGCACAGTTTGTTGAGTTTGCTTTTTAAACAAATTCGGATAATTAACACACAACAGTTTTTAGAGGGCGAATTTTTTTTCTTCAAGTATATAATACTTTGATTGTAAAACAGATGTTAATTTTTCAAATATGCTACAGAAAGAAGAACAGAAAATTACTCACGATTTCCCAAAAGGACATGTTTAAATGATCCCCAAGATCCATCACGCCAGATATTCATAGTTAAATATCTAGCCAAAAGACCTTTATATAGTGCATGATCAAAACTGAAGGCAGGAGGTTTTTTTTCTCCACTCTTCGGTGAGATGAATATACATCTAATAATAATGATAAAAGTAAATGAAAAAAATAAAACATAATTTAACACAGCACTTAAATATTTCATTGATTTATATCAGTAATTCTGAAGAAATGCAAGAGCAAAAAATTTATGTTTTAAATACTGTCTGCCTAACTAAAAAAACTCCTATCGATACCAGGCGTTGGACTATCTGCTGCTATGGAAACAAGAAAAAGCTCATTTCAGAAAGGGAAGCTTTTGATAAAATTCTGAACAGCCTTATTCAAAATCTATTCAACATGTAAAACGCAACCCTATTTGAAATAGTTTAACCACGTAACTACAGTCATTGACTAAAGCCATCAATACAGACACAATCATCACTACAGACAGCATGCAAGTGGAATTCTTTAGTTTAAAGTCGAAAGCTAGGTGACTGATTTACTCTTTATTTTTTCTTGTCTTAGTGACAAAGAATCTACTCTAATGTAGAGTGGCCGTGGTGGCTCAGAGGATAGAGCGTTCGCCTTCCAATGAGGTGAGCCGGGTTCGAATCCTAGGGATGGCTGGTGGGTACGAATTCCGTATACGGCCTGCACTGTGCCGCGTATTGTGTATCTTTTACATTTTTACTATAATCAATTCAATTGTGGCGTTGCGGTCTGAAAGGCAAAGTCCGAATTACGAATCTCTGACGTTGGACTACGTCGCTCGCAGCCGATAATTGACGAAAACCTCATACCTGAATGGAGATATGCGTGAAGGGCGAAATCAGCTAAATGCGCACAGTATGTTTTAGATATAACTTGGCCGCATCCTCACAGATTGCTCTCTCTCTCTCCCCGTCGGTTCTAGCTAGCAATCCGGCATGTTCTCGCCGGTTACCTTTTCGCAGTTTTTTTCTATGCTGCCTCAATGTTAAAGTGGTTAAGTTTTATAGATGTTAAAAAGTTTTAGTTAAATTTACAAGTTTCCTAAATGTTAATAAAGATGGTTATTTACTTAAACTTAGTGTTATTCATGAAGAAACCTATAACCCGTTCTCGGAAACATTTTCATGTGGAACGCTTTCCTAGAGTTATATTTCTTTTTAGAGTTTAAGTGGGGACTCTAACAAAGATACCAAATCAACCCCACAAGTGGTGACCCGGACGTGATGTGAACACGCCTACCTTGGCAAAAAAAACGCCCACTTTGATCTGGATACGCCTACATCGGCAGTAACGCCTACTTCGTTGGATGGTCCACATTGAAAAGTTGACTTGCTACTTGTGACTGCATCATTATCCACCTCCTCACGCAGTTGCTACTCAGTCTCATCTCGATCACACACAACGTCGGCTTGCATACTTGTGATTACTCGACTGCTAACGGCAACAGAGGAGCGACTACGACCGTGAAGTTAATACACCTCTCACATTCAGCACTCAAAAAAAAAAAAATACGGTGATCTTAATACAGCTCTCCCGGCTTCGCACAAAACAGCAATGAATCAACTAGTGGCATCCATTCATCGAATTCTATCATAGCTATAATTCTGGTGGAGGAGTACTGTAGCGTATCTACCACTACAAAATTACAATACAATTCACTAGTATATAAGACATGTTAACTAGACTCTATGTCGGGGTACCTTTTCATAGATGAAAGTTGACATGGTCTGTAACTACTCTCCCCACAAGTGGTGACCCGGACTTAGAAGTAGTGATATTCTTCTGAATCAAAGAATGTGTGTAATTATGGATTACTATTTTTATTGAACGTGGCTGGCCTACCTGGTACGCAGTGAGTAGTTACTTCCTGGTTAATGTTTCTCTTTTTCAGAGCTGTGCATGTGCCATTTTTATAGGTTTTAATGTTTCTATACACTAGTGAAATTCAAATTTTAACGTATTGAATTTAATTGAATTCTCATGGACTTGTAAACAATTTGATTTTGAATTCATAAAGTACAATGTAAATATGAATTAATGCTTACGTAAACTATTCATATTTTTTCTTGAATAATGTACTAGTCAAAGGCATTTAAATTTTTAACTTGATAGTATAATGGCTGAAAACGAAATAGCCAGAGTTGCATTTCGAGCTCCACCCGTTTGGAAAACCGAAATAAATTTGTGGTTTCTTCAAGTAGAATCAAATTTTGTGATGTCGGGAATTGAAAAAGAATTAACAAAATTCCACTGCGTCGTTGCAGCATTAGTTATGGAAGTTCTTTCCTACGTAAAAGATATCGTTGAGGTTCCACCTACAGATAATCCATACACGGTTCTTAAGGAACGTATTGTAAAACGTTTTACACAGTCCGAAAGTTCGCGATTGAGGACTTTGTTACAGGAATTGTATTTAGGTGATAAAAAACCAACACAACTATTACATGAAATGAGATCGTTAGCTGGTAGTCAAATATCTGACGATGTTTTAAAAACATTGTTTATTCAGCGACTCCCTATTAATATTCAGCAAATATTATCAATTAGTAAAGACAAACTTGATGATTTGGCTCAAATCGCGGATAAAATAAACGAAGTTTCTTGTTTCGGTACTTCAAGTACAGAACATAATATTTCTTCCGTTGATTTAAAAGAGTTACAATCTCAAATTTCTGAACTTTCCGAAAAAGTTGAAAAATTGACTTTTCGACAAAAAAGTTACAATGGAAGTAAATTTCGTCAACGGTCTGGTTCTAGGCCTCGTTCGAATTCGAATAATGTCAATAAAACTTTGGAAAAACAGTATTGTTGGTACCATTTTAAATTTGGTAAAAATGCTAAAAAATGTGTCGGTAAATGTTCATACTCGGAAAACTGAATTCCGCTGCTGTTTCGGTGACGACAGATAGTGGGTTAAAGTTCAGTCGCCTCCACATATTTGACCGAAAATTAGGTTTTAATTTTCTAGTTGATACTGGCGCGTCAATTTCAGTTTTTCCACGCGACCCACACATTCATAAGCAACCGACTACGGAGATAGCAATCTACGCTGCGAACGGAACAAAAATAAACACATACGGTTTTCGTAGATTAACGTTAGATTTTGGTTTAAAAAGGCAATTCAACTGGAAGTTTGTTATTGCTGATGTAGTGCGACCTATCTTGGGTGCAGATTTTTTAGAATTTTTTGGTTTATTGGTTGACATAAAAAATCGCAAATTGATTGATAGTACTTCGAGATTTTCAGCTAAGGGTACACGGGTTCGCGGAAAATCGTTAGGTTTAACTACGATTTGCGGAAATACTGAGTATCATAGACTTTTGTCAAAATTTCCCGGTATTACAAATCAATCTTTTCAAAAGAGTCCTAAAAAGTACAATGTTACTCATTCTATCATTACAAGAGGTCCACCGGTTTGTGCAAAGGCTCGTCGTTTAGCCCCAGACAAACTTAAAGCAGCTAAAAAAGAGTTTGACATTCTTATAGAACAGGGTATAGTTTCTCCTTCAAATAGCCCATGGTCTAGTCCCATTCATTTAGTTAAAAAAAAGAATGATGAATGGCGGGTATGCGGTGACTATCGAAAGTTAAATTCGGTTACTTTAGAGGATCGTTATCCCATACCGCATATTCAGGATTTTTCATCTGGCTTAGCTGGTAAAACTATATTCTCAAAAATTGACCTGGTAAAAGCTTACCACCAGATTCCATTAGACGCGGATTCAAAATCTAAAAGTGCGGTAATAACACCTTTTGGTCTTTACGAATACAATTGCATGTGTTTTGGATTATCAAACGCAGCGCAAACTTTTCAAAGGTTTATTGATCAAATTCTACGCGGATTAGATTTTTGTTACGCATATTTAGATGACGTGTTAGTCGCTTCCGCAACTGAAAGTGAGCATATGATGCAATTGGAACAAATTTTCGAGCGGTTGAACTCGTTCGGTATTATTTTAAACGTCGAAAAATGCGTGTTCGGCCAAAAGGAGTTACAATTCTTGGGATTTCTTGTTAATACTCAAGGTATTTCACCTCTACCTGATAAAGTAACTGTTATTCAAAATTTTCCCTTGCCAAAGACTGTTGAGGAATTGCGCCGTTTCTTAGCTATATTAAATTTCTATCATAGATTTTTAAAAAACGCTGCTACTATTCAGGCCCCCCTACACGATCTTTGTAAAACTAAGAAGAAAAGGGATAAAACTCCGATCACTTGGTCAGAGGCAAACATTAAAGCTTTCGACGCTTGTAAAGAATCCGTTGCGAATGCGGTAACATTAGCGCATCCGATAGTCAATGCGGAAATTACATTAATGGTAGACGCTTCAGATATTGGCATTGGAGCAGTTTTGCAACAGATTGATAACGATATTGTACAACCATTAGCGTTTTTTTCACGCAAACTTACAACTACCGAACGTAACTATAGTACATATGATCGTGAGTTACTTGCAATTTATAGCTCTTTAAGGCATTTTAAACATATGTTAGAAGGACGAAAATTTTGCGTTTATACTGATCACAAGCCATTGACGTACGCGTTTTGCAAAAATAATGGTAATAACTCGCCTCGACAAGTAAGACACCTCGAATACATTTCTCAATTTACTACAGATATACGTTTCATTTCGGGAAACGAAAATTTAGTGGCAGACACACTTTCCAGAGTTTCTGAAATTCATATATCTGATAATATTAATTATGAGGAAATGGCACGTGCACAGTCTTCTGGGGATGAGTTGCATGAGGCTAGACGATCAGAGGTTTTGAAGCTCAAACCTTTCGTATTCACGCCAGATGGTTTAGAACTATGGTGTGACACGTCCACTGGCAAGGTACGCCCTTACGTACCTCAAGCATTTCGAAAAGTAGTTTTCGAAAATATTCATAACTTATGTCATTCAGGAGTGCAGTCAACTGTTGACTTGATCCGACAAAGATTTGTCTGGCATTCCTTAAAAAAAGACGTCTCGGAGTGGACAAAATCCTGCTTGCAGTGTCAGAAGTCTAAGGTTCAACGACACACAAAGTCTGAACCTGGTATTTATCCTCTTCCACGATGTCGTTTCAGTCATGTCCACATAGATATAGTAGGTCCATTACCTCCATCTAAAGGATACAGGTATTGTCTGACATGTGTTGACAGATATAGTCGATGGCCAGAAGCATTTCCAATGCCAGACCAGACAGCAAATACAGTGTCTGAGAATTTCTTTTCTAGGTGGATAGCTCGCTTCGGAGTACCAGATGTAATAGTGTCCGATCAAGGCACACAGCTCGAAGGCAATCAGTTCCAAGAATTGGCTCGATTTCTTGGGTGCGAAAAGAGACGCACCACAGCATATAATCCCGCATCAAACGGAATCGTAGAGCGATTTCACCGGCAACTCAAGAACGCTATCAAATGTCACTCTACTGACCGCTGGAATGAAGTTCTACCAGTAATTCTTTTGGGCATTCGTTCCAGTTTGAAGCCTGATATCGGCGTTTCAGTAGCAGAGTTAGTTTACGGCTGTTCTTTAAGACTGCCTGGAGAATTTTTTAGATGCCATACAACTGATTTACCACAGTATCATGATTTCCTAAAGGTTTTACGGGAATATATGAACAGATTGCGTCCTGCTCCAACATCTCGCCACTGTCACAAAGACATTTTTGTGCATAAGGATTTATTATCGACAAGTCATGTTTTTGTTAGACAAGACTGCGCGCGCAAGCCCTTACAGCAACCATACGATGGATCTTATGAAGTGTTACAGCGTAATGAAAAATTTTATAAGCTCAAAATCAAAGATAAAGAGGTCAACATAGGTATTAACCGCCTAAAACCAGCTTACATTTTGAGTGGAGTTGACAATGCCAGAGAACTCCGTTCAAAACGCACTGTCCATTTTTTATTACCTTAATGCTTGCATATCGTGTTATGGTTGCATGCACAATTTTATGGTTATAACTGCATACATGGTTACTGTTACATTGTTGTAATTGTTTTTTTTCGTCTTTCAGACTGTAGGGAGAGTACCTGTGGCGTTGCGGTCTGAAAGGCAAAGTCCGAATTACGAATCTCTGACGTTGGACTACGTCGCTCGCAGCCGATAATTGACGTAAACCTCATACCTGAATGGAGATATGCGTGAAGGGCGAAATCAGCAAAATGCGCACAGTATGTTTTAGATATAACTTGGCCGCATCCTCACAGATTGCTCTCTCTCTCCCCGTCGGTTCTAGCTAGCAATCCGGCATGTTCTCGCCGGTTACCTTTTCGCAGTTTTTTTCTATGCTGCCTCAATGTTAAAGTGGTTAAGTTTTATAGATGTTAAAATGTTTTAGTTAAATTTACAAGTTTCCTAAATGTTAATAAAGATGGTTATTTACTTAAACTTAGTGTTATTCATGAAGAAACCTATAACCCGTTCTCGGAAACATTTTCATGTGGAACGCTTTCCTAGAGTTATATTTCTTTTTAGAGTTTAAGTGGGGACTCTAACAAAGATACCAAATCAACCCCACACATTATTTCTGCCCAGTTTTCTTTAAACGATAAACTATTAAAAAAGACAATAATTGTTATTTTTTCATTTTTTGAAACTTTAACTGTGTTGCTGTGATTACTTTATTCTTAAACAATTGAAAACTCAAAAGAAATATTGCACTTTTTTAAAAAAAAAAATTCCTTTTTAAGTAAGTTTACATAATTTTTAAGCTGTCGAGGCTATAAAAAAGTGTTTTAACTTTAAGCATGTTTTAAATAATTTTGAATAGACTAACTATAGTACAGAATAAAAAAAGTAATGTTTTTACGCACTTAACTCTCTCTCCTCCAGGTTCTTGTTTTAAGCAATTTACCATTCCGACAATACCATTAACAGGAGTATCTTCAGCCACTAGCCACAGTAATTCCGTTTCACTAGCAGCCAATGACTTCTTTACATCATCTACCCATCTGTATTTGTTATCCTCAGTCACTTTTATTACTTTATAGGAAGGGTGAAGTCCCGGTGCTCGAAGTAAGTACACAGCAGTGCTGAAAGTGTCGAATATTTTGCATACCACCAACAGGTTGTTGTCCTGAAAAACTTTTTCAGTTGCCAAGCGTGTGTGGATTGGAATATCTTCTCCGTACAATTTCAACAGCAGATTTTCAACGGGTAAGTGCTTTTCTTTCACATAAAATAGAACAAATCCTTCAGGTTTCACGATGGATGCCAACGATTGAACACAACTTTGCAACTCTTTCAGAGAACCACCTAGGAATGAGCCTATTACGACGTCTTGGTCTTTTTCTTTTGCATAATTAGATAAGGCATCCAAAGATTGGGACTGTATGTTGTTAGCGCTCAGTTCATTTACATCCACTTCAACGCTTTCTGAATGGATAAGGATACTGCTCCTGAACTTCATGTGAGAATACTTCTGCATGAGTTCGATGATTCTTGGCAGCACCACTGCGAATCCTGAGCTATTCACCTCCAAGGCATTTAACTTTCTAAATGTATTTTCAGTTAAAATCTCCATCATTATTCGCAGGGGATATTCCGCTGCCATAATGGTATTCAAAAGATCTCGACTAGCTTCTTTGCGGAATTGAATTAGAAGTTCTTTTTTCTTGTTTTTCAAGTCAAAAGAGTTTCCGGCTATGTCTTCGAGACACCTCAACAAACCATTTTGTTCTGGTGCAGACAATCTACAATTTTCGAAACAGAAATCATGGTTAGATCCGATGTTAAATTTGTAGGATCGAACATCAGTCTTCTGTTTTATTCCAATGTCATCGATTAAACTGTTGCAGGCCCACATGTATTTCAAGAGTTTTGATTCCAAATCCTTATCTGGGGTGAAATCACTGATGTATGGAACAAATTTGTATTCTTCGAGAGTTGGTTGATCGTCCTTCAGACGATGTGGTGCTGGATCAGTTTGCAAGTTTACGATTTCAATGCCTGCTGAACGGCATATTTTAGTATCAGGGTTATAATTCACTGGTATTTCTGAAATGGAAAAATGAATATTTTTATTTATATGTTTTTAATTAAATGCAACAGTTAGTCATGAAAATTATTTACCATATTGGCGATTTTCATTATTTTGATAAATGTGATGAACAACTATGATCCCAAGAAGCACGGTGTTAATGAATTTTTAAACTTTCAGTAAACTTGTAACTAAAGCCCGGATTTTGATGACCTAAAAAATCTCAACTAATGCCCTTAAAAAGTGCAAAATGCCCTTAAAAGGTGCAAAAAATGCCCTTAAAAATGCTCTAAAAATGCGAAAGTTGCGCTAAAAATGCCTTATAACATGAAAAAAATAAAATAAAAATATTGAACTAAAACAATGTTTTTACTCTTTAAAATTAGTATGAGTCATTTCAAAAAATATAAAGCAATGCAATACTTGTTCTACGTTCATTAAAGCTTGAAAACTATGTTTTATATCCTAAAATAACAAAAAAAGGAAAATATATTGACTCCAAAACATTTTCATTTTGTATAGAAACTTAAATGAATATAACAACTTCCATCTCATAATATTACCAAATATCAGAATTATATTGGATTATTACATGTTTTTTTTGATATTTTGAAATGTAAACGAGCGTCTCTTGTCTGAAAGTAAATTTTTATACCTGGAGAAGCTTCTTCAACGTCTGATGTTATTGGTGAGCACCTGAAAAAGACTGTCTCACTTACCGTCAATTCTTCGTCAATTTGAAAAGATGTTGCTTCACCTGTTAATAAGCTAGAGATTTTCTTCATTGTTTAGAAGCCAGTGTAATAATAAAAATTGATAAAAAATAATAAAAATTGGAAGAAATAAACAAAAAGCTTAAAAAATGTTTTAAAATGCAAAATACGCCCCAAAAATTAAAGAAAAATGCACTATAAATCTAAAAAAATGCTCTAAAGGGCAAAAAAATGTCCAAAAATGCAAAAAATGCAAAAAAATGCAAATGTCATCAAAATCCGGGCCTTACTTATAGCTAACAAAATAAAATGAAACTTTTTCTTTTCAGTAAAAAGAAAGGCATTAGCAACATGGAGATATTCGGTAAGGTATTTAATAAAAATAAATTGCATAGAATTTCAATTTTACAGGAAAAAAAATGTATTATAAACACTGTTAATGGAATAAAACTATTAAAAGGACAGCATTTTATAAAAGAACAGAAATGTAACTCGCTTTAAATATAACGGAAGGAAATATGTCGACTCAAACAGTTCGCTGAATGTGTAATGCTGGTTGGAGGTACCAATAAATGGTGAAGGATCGAAATCTATATTCCTTTAATGGCAAGGAAATAAAAATTTCCTTAACTTGACTAGAAATTTCGTTCAACTAAATTCATAGTTGATACTAAACCTAGTTATAATTTATCATTTCAATGTAATATAATTTATAAATCAAAATGATAATCTGGGTAAAAAGAATTATACTCTTAATTTTCTTTCTACTCCATATCTTTGTCATGTTTTCATTTAGGTTGAAGGTGCAAATGAATGTAGAAAGACAGAAATTATTTTACAATGCAACATAAATGGGAGAGAAATGATTCAAAGAAAATTATGCAATTCTTACTGATTTCGAAGTCTTCCCTGTTTTCATCAACATTTTTACATAAAACTCTGGGGTCAATTTTGAAGGACAAAGCACCAGTGGGTAATTGGAAATCTCCCTTGTTGTTTATTAAGCCAAAGAAAAGCAGTAAGGCGTCCAAAAATGGTATCCAACGATCTTCCCATTTGAGAAGACCCTGTGTACCTGAAAAAAATTGAATGAACCAATTATGCTATAAAGTAACATTATTTAATTACTTTTTATACTTTTTCTTATTTAAATCTCATTCATTCTTGAATTTTCACTCAATTTATATGATGTCAACTTATTCAGATCCAAAATTTAGAAAAAAGTGTTTCATTGTGAAAAGTAAACTCATTAAGACGAGATTTTAGTCTAATTTATTTTAAAATAAATATTTTTTAATGATTGAAGAATATTTTTAAAAAAGTGTACTATGTCCTTTTATTACGTTTTACTCAATAAGCGATACAAACTGTAAATATTACATTTCGAATTGAAGAGATTTAAAATAAACGATTTAATTTTGTTTTCTTTCTATCCATTTTTTAATGGATATTAGCTTTGTTTTTCATCTATTTCGATACAATCCTGATAATTTCTTTCCAGATATGTTCAAATTTTGGTTTGCGATTAAAATATTATTTCTGTTACTTTATGAATTCTTCAACCGTCCTCCAATTATCCAACTACATTCCCAGCTTCAAAAGTAATTATTTTATTCGTTTACCTCTATAGTATTAAAGCCAGTGGCTGCGGGTTCGAATCCTGCTCTGGGCATGGATGTTTCTTTCTCTCTCTTTGTGTTGTTCTATGTCCTTTCTCCTTTGTGTGTGTGATTGTGTGAATGTGTCCCGCCCTATAAACGGGTTTGTGGTTGTGTGACGTGGGTAACGAGAAGAGGGTAGCAGTTCTGGCACTTTCTGAGGCCAATGGACAATAGTTCCAAGTACCCGCCATTAAAAAAAAAGTTTACTCATTTATGTTTCTTGAGTGCAAGCATTTTAAGCCTACTTCGTTTAGACCAGATCATCTAGTTCAAATACATTTTAGTGAAAGAATATAGGGTGAATATGTTAAAAAGTGTCCTCGCTTTTTCAAACTGTGCCATTTAGGAAACAGAAGTTGAATCTCGTGTCTATGCTAAATATCGAATTAAAATCATAATACAAATTAAGACTTTAGCCGAGAATTTCGTCGAGATAAACAAACTAACTTAACATCTATCTGGTTATGTCAACTCCTGCGAGTGATACAAAAATCACACTAGAGTACTAACTGGTAATCACGAGATTAGCTGGCAGTGAGGTTGAAGTTAGTGAGAACGAGTCATCATCTCGTGCTTCGAATTTAGGAGTTAGAACACTCAATCTCCTAAATTTTATTTTCTGAGTAACTACTATTGTTAATTCCAAGATTTCACTAAATTCTTTGAGGCCTTCTGGTGTTGCCGTGGATCGCCACCAAGCCTACCTATTTGAATCCTCTTTTTCTTTTGCTGAGAGGTCACGTACTCGCACTTAGAATCTACAGTATTCTCCGGATGACCCCTAACAGGGGCGAAACGAGGTTAAGCTTTGATCATCTCGTGCTTGCCAGAAAACACGAAATAGATCTATAAACTAATTTTGAAGCATCTCCAAAAAGAAAAAAATTATTTCAAGAATTTTTATATCAATCTCTAAAAGATCTAACTGTATTTTTTCACGCTTTTTAAACCTTTTACTTTTTAATTAAAAAAAAATTTATAAAAAAATGTTACGAAGGAATTCTGAAAATTTCTGAAAAATACAGGTTTATAAAGTAGGCCGAGTCAAACTTACGTCAGAATTCATTTTGTTTGGAATGCTTTACATATTAAATCATATTTATGTCAGAAAAGTAAAGTATTTCCAAACAGTTATTTGTAGAGACTAATGAATGATAATGGCAATAAGATCAGGCTAACAAACGCGTTTTAAAAGGGAAGTTAAGTCTTCAGAACAAGTTTAAGAAATGTTCTCGAAAAACTTGCTGACCTTTTATAGAAAATGAAAAAAGAGATTTCTGAAAAAAATATGACGATAAATTTGAGCGGGGATGTTTTGTAAATTATGTAAAATACTCTAAAAAGTAGAGTTTAGATATTTACCATCCAAGTTAATCTCGGAAAGTGCTTGAAAAGCTTGTTTGTACTCGTAGCCAACCATTTTCAGTTCATTGTATATTTCTGATGCATCCACGGCATCAGTACTGCTCTCATAAGTTGGCTCTGGCTCCAAGAAAGTAGCATTTTTCCACTCATAAACTCTACCACTGGCCACTAATTGATTGCTTTCAATTATTTCAAAGTTACCACTATCATTGAGGACGTTGAAAGAGAATTTTACCGTACCTGCAAAATTTAAATCATTATTTTTGACTACACCAATGCGCATTATAAAATTAAACCAAAACCTAAGATTCAAAAAAATTTAAAATTTACAGTCGTTTATGTTTGATTACTTCAATAAATATTATAAAATTTATTCAAAAATTGACTGTAAGACTAAATACTTGTAATCTTCAATATTATTATTAATAGTGAATATTACACAAATCGCCATTTAAGAGGTTTTGAGATTTACTCGCATATTTTTTGCTTTGAGGAGATAAGGAAAAAAAAAACAGTGAAAATTTAGACAATTCATAAAGATTTCAATTTGGAAATGAATAAATGTGTCAATTTGTAACAGCTTTTCTGAATGTTATAAAAATCATATTAAACTTGAGCTGGTTAAAATAATATATCTACCATACATTCTTGATATATTTAGTTTTGAATTGATTTATGTATTTATTATGAACTAAGACATTATAAAAATACGTTAAAAACGGAGGTTTTTTTTTAAATTGTCGGAGGTATGAAGAGATCAAATTCGTTAAAAAAAAAAGATCTTTGAAAAATGCCCAACTTTATCCTAAGCTATTGTTTTTAAATTTCATTGACTTTATTTTGTACATAAAAGAGGCTATAAGAAGGCTACTTAGAAAATAGGTTATTTATAAGACATAATTAGAATTTTTAAGTAATTTATGGCTAATACCTTAGGTAAAAACAGCAATTAATTCAGCTAATTTTTTTATTTAATTCGCTATAAAATATAAAACAATTTGATTAATTAAGCAAATATCCAAAATACATATAAGTATTCCATCTATACATAGACATATATGTAGGGAACATTTATGAAAATTTACAAGTATGCAGGACTAACAGATAGAATGGAAGAAATGTAGAAGGGAAAACCTTTAATAGAAAGTTCGATGATTTAGTTAAAATTTCAGAATGCTTACTTTGCTGAGTAATAACTGTTGCTCTGTGTATTTTGAAGTTTTCTATAATTACTGGCATTTCATTAAAATTCTTTTGGAGCTTTGAGGCCAACATGTCCCAAGCAAGGTATATATATCCAGTAGCCGGAAAGAGTGCTCTTCCATCGATGAAATGGTCCATCAGGTAGCTGTCTTCTTTGTCTAGAGCGAATATGTGATTGGATGTTCCTGCTGATCGAGACCATTTAGGAACATCAAACGACATAGAGTAGTTCCATCGAATCAAATCTGATATCAATGGAACCCCTCGAGGAACTGGGAATTGAACTGGAGGGTATAAGTTCTCAACCTTTGGATCCATTCCTTCTTGATACATTCTAAGCAAATAAGGGGAATTTTTAAAAAAATGATCAAATAATTCAAACACTTATCTAGTAAAATTTGTTAAAAAATGTGAATAAAATTAAATTGAAGATCTAGTAGCTCCAATTGTACTGAATGCTGTTAAATGAAATTTCAAATCTATTATGTGTAGACCAAAAAAAAAATTCCATAAAAAAATACTTTGGCACTTTCCAACAGGTAACATTGTTACTAAGTCAACTACTATACAGGGTTATTCATAATTACCTCCAGGGTTTCGAAGCGTTATAGTAAAAACACGAAGACGAATATGGCAGAAAAGAACATATGAAATTATTCCGAAAGTATTCAAGTTTTAATTTAAGCAGTTGCCGGTAGATGGCAGTTACCTGTACCACTGAAGTCAGTTGTAGTATACATATGGTTGTAGTAAACAGAGGGAATTATGAATAACCCTGTTACAAGTTAAGAAAAAATCATTATCCCTATGGAGATAAAGTTTGTAGATAAATGTACGCCAAATGGATGCCAAGCTCTCAGCGCGAACGTATATCAACATCGCCAACTTTTGAAATGATTTTGTACAGTCTCCTATTTGCTTGCTTTCTAAAATTATGTGAAATGGGGAAAATAAAATTTATTGAATAATCAATTAACAAGTTATAAGAATTAATAAAAATGATTAAAAATCGTAACAACTATGCGTCTTTCTATTTGCATTTAAAGAAACTGATGATATAATAATAAATATTGTTCCTTGTTGACGATTTTCTTCTACATAAAAACAAAACTTAAAATTCCTTATCTCGCATTTGATTTGTTAAGGGCATGTCAGTATAAGACGCGCCATTTCTAGTGGACCAATCAAAACCAATGTTCTGGAAACGTCATATAGCTGTTTCTTTTTCGAAAACGAATGTTCTCCTTATTTATCGAAATATAAGTCAAGGATTCCAGTAAGACTACGAAACTCTAACATTTTTTTTAAATAATTCTGTGATAGATATCATAAAATATAGAGTGAATTAAATTTCCTTCCGACGTGTTTAACTTTTAAAAGCTTTTAAATTGTTTTAAAATATATTTGTTTGATTTGATAACGAAATAAAGCAGAACTACACGCAGTCACGTGTGATCACTTTAATCCTATACCGCAATGGTCCTTCTTAACTTGAAACGGAGTATAGTTCAGAAATTGAAAAATACTGGAAAATTTTAATCGTTTACACATCTGTGTGCTCCATGTGCATGCTATGTGGCGCAACAATAACCTTAAGGCATACTACCAGCACGTTACCAACGCATAATTGTATATTTATTTAACAATTCAGCCTCATCGGTTCATTTTTCTGTCCTCGATTACATGCTTCTCAAGATGAAGCTTCATTCAAATCCATTGAGTACACTATTAGAAATTTCGGGGCATGATTTGAACCTTAATGGTCCAATTTTATGCGACCTTAATACGGTGGTAATTTAAACCCTTTTTAAACTTGATTTCGCAATACCATTGTTCTACTTAAATTGAAGCATGGTAAAATTTCAAAGCACCAATATTTTGGTTCAATGTTTAACCAATTTTTCCAAAAGTGTAGAATCAAAAGCTAAGAGTATCTAAGTACAATCAGCTTTATTTTAATTTCTCAGTTTGAGTACAAGTTCCAATTACAAAGTAATCAAGTGAAGATTTCAAACTTCACTCTAAATCTTGTAAAGTAGCTAAAACTAAACTACTGACATTAACAACACTAACAAAACAAAAAAAGTCAAAGTTTTGAATTACTACTGGAATATTAAACTATTTGGAATATTGAATGTAACATTGATCAAAAGAAGGAAAATACCACGTGAACTTATTTTAAATGTTATAAACCTTGCACGGTGTTTTAAGACTTGAAAATCAACAAGCTTTTAATCTATGTCTGTTTTGTTCTTTAAGAGCATATTGCTATTACTACAACCATATATCGAGCCCTAGGATCGACACTAAAGCAGAATACAACTCAAAATGCTTAAAATTCGTTGTATTAACGTACAAAATAATAATATCATAGAGCCTTTCTTATTGTTTGAATGAAGAGTGCCTTAAGTTGAATGAAATCTTTGCCCGGTAAGTAGTAAAAACGTTTGATATGATTAAATTTAATACGACATAAAAGTTAAAGCATGTTTATTTGGGAAAAGGTCTTAGTTTTTAATAGTTTTTTTTATGAATTTATAAACAAATTAGAAGTATTTCTTTGATCACAAGGTATTCTTTTAAAATAAAATATAAATTGAAATAACAAAACTTACTTCCCGATTGCTTCAAAGAAGAATTTCACGTTATCTGGATTATTGCGCTTCATCAGACCGATGTAACTGCATTCCGAACCCGTACCTCGTTTCATGATGGATTGCAACAGATGATGAGGTCCTATTTCAATTATGATCGCATCTGATGGTATTTTACTCATGGCATCACGGAATCGAACCGGTGATATCAAGTTATGAGTGAAATATTCCACTCCAGCATACTTGCATTCATCTGTTCCCCATTCATTCTCCGGATAGGAACTACTAATCCATTTGGATGACCTTTCTTTAGGATTCGTGAAGACCTAATTTGATTTAAGAAAATTTATTTGCAGGTTTAGCACATTCTTCCAGACTTTGATTCATCTTATTCACATACTTAATAATTAAGTAAATTGCAGAGACAGTTTTAATAGTCAGATACTGGAATGAAAGGTCGACCTATTTGTTTTAGAAAAAGGTTGAGGGAAGGTTTCAAAGGTTGAACGTTGAGCATTAAAAATGAACGTCTATCATTTTAAATAACCACCAATTTGGTTATCGCTTGAACGCGTTTTATCCTAGCGGATTCCCATCATGTCCCAAAATCACCTTTTATCTCATGAATTTTTTCACAACGAAAGGTTTTTAATGAGGAACAATTGGTAGTTACTGGTTACCGAGTCCTATAGAATGTCTGCACGATGACTGTTTCATAGAATTCTAACGCCCTTGTTCAGCAATATTATTTTCCATTGTTTGAAACACCTGTCTGCGTTTTATTAGTGTTTTGCACTGTTAGTAGTATGTGTTTTACTCCTGCTGGAACAACAGTATTTCTGGTTCTTGCAAAAAACAGATACTAGCTTTCTCTGACTCTAAAGATTCTGCTTCAACGACGAGAAAAAAAAATATATTCAACGTTTTAGCAAGTACGTAAAAAGGAACCAGTTGTATACATGCATACAAACACTGCCACAGTATATACAAAAACGTACAGCCAGTTCGGCAATTATGCTAATATACACACCGAAGAGTCATTCCATATGGCCACCCTCCATCTATAACAATGGGCTCGCCCAGGTTTTCATGGTTTCTCGCCCAGGAACAATGTTTTCATGGGGTCACATTAGAACCCATAATCCTCATAGAACAATCCCTGACGTCTGTAAGCTGCTACTTGAACATAGTTGCAGACCAGGTTCACTCATTCATGGCAACAGTTTTTCCTGCGGGGGATGGTGTTTACCAACAGGATAATGCACCATGTCATAAGGGTTAAATCGCCGAGGAACATTCCAGTGACTTTCAAGTCATGTCTTGGCCCCAAAATTCACCTGCCCTTAATCCAATAGAGCATTTGTGGTCCTACTTGGAAAACTAAATTCGTGCTGCCACGCTACCCCCTCGCAATGTGAGAAAATTGCAGGACCAGTTGGTGAGCGCTTGGTACCAGATACCTCAGACTACCTATCAGCACCTTGTGGAATCAATGCCACGGCGGGAGCTAGCTGTTTTGAGGGCTACAGGTGCTCCTACATGTTATTAGCAGGGTGGTCATAATGTAAAGGCTCTTCGGTGTATGTTCCTCTTCACTCCGAATTGGAGCAAGGGGCTTCTATCATAACTCTCCAATCTCTCTCCATTTGTGACCAGATATTTTGCCTCTCCTCATGTCTTTCAAATTGTTTTCAACTCAATTCACTTACAATCGTCCAGTTCCAAGTATTTTTAGGTCTCGCTCTTTTTCTATTGCCCTGAGGGCTCTAATCAAAGACTCTTTTCACTTTTACTATAAACTTTTCAGGTTTACGTGAAATATAGGCAAGTTCAGGAACTATGGGCAAACCTTCAACCTTTGAAATTACGTAAAATTTATAAAATATAAACAAATTTGAGTGTGTTTTTTTATAAAGAAGAATTTGACATTACTTTTGGGTTGTTATCGTGTAATATTGATCTATTAACAATTTAATGTTTAAAAAAATAATAAATAGTTTAATTACTGCACCAGAAACTTAAAAACTGCTTTATGATTCTACATTTTGGCAAATATGGGATAAGAAAATGTTTTTTTTTCTTCCTTTCTTTCCTTTTTTTTTCCTTTAGTATTTTGGTTTTAAACTGCTATATCTTAAATGAATTTTGAGCGGAACAGTAGAATTAAAAATCGGAACCTTACTCCACATGTTCTTTTAATGTTGTACACTCAATATAAAGAATATTTTTTATATTACTAAATATTCCGTTTTAAAAGTTTAGGCAAAAGATAAAGTGAAATTGAATTTGATCGGAATTGTTTAAAAACGAAAGCACTAGAGTACTGCACTTTTCAGAATGCCATGTGTTTTCTGGGGGAATTTCTGACAAAATTGTCAACAAAAGTTCAAAATTGACTCATACTGAACGTACAAGGGGTGATCAAATGAAAAGGTACGAAACGACGTAAAAACAAAACAGTTGAATATTTGCATATTCCGCTATGGAAGAACGTAGCGAGACATCTCGGAATGCGATTGGAGTCTAAGATTCGGATCGGAGCATGCGCAGGTGCCCGCATGAGCAGGAGAGAGCAGAGGCTCTTATCAAAAGCGGCGTCCAAATGATGCGGCAGTCCGTATAAGGACAGGATGGCGTTCGCGTTTGCAAAATTCGACGATTGAGGAGCAGCGAGGTGTTATCCGATTTCCTACAGCACCGAAAAACCATAACTCCGATGAGTACTGTAAGACACTCTGACGCCTACGCAGGTCCATCAAGAACAAAAGAACACGGCAGCTCACGGAGGGTGTGGTTCTGCTCCATGATAACGCGTGTCCACGCGTCTCCAGAGTCACACACATGGAACTGGCCAAGTTCAAGTGGGAAACGTTGGACCATCCGCCCTGCGATTTCCATGTGTTTGGTCCACTGAAGAAACACCTGAAAGGGAAGCTCTTCAACTCGGACGACCTACTGAAGGACCGGGTCTCGTCACGACCACAGGAATTCTGGGAACAAGGAATCCTGCGGCTTGTTCATCAGTGGGATCGTTGTGCTCAGGCCTATGGTGTATATTTTGAATAAAGTCTACATTTTGTACCCACCGTGTCGTTTCGTACCTTTTCATTTGATCACTCCTTGTAGAACCAAGTCATAAAATCTTGCAAATTTTCCTTAACCTTAGCAAGGTGATAAATTGAACCATGTTTACCTCCAAGTTAAACCATGAGTTTAGTTCAAGAAAGAATATTTAATGTGATACTGTGTGGTTCAAATTTATACTGTGCTAAAGTTGTCGCAAACTTTAACGCTATCATGATTCAATATGCTTCCAAAAATTTCAAACTTCTTAAGTTTTTCAAGCTGTATTTTTAATCAAAACAGACTCGTGACATCCAGTTTAGTAATGCAGGTAAGTAATTTTGTTTAAAGCATTTTTTCCAAAGCATTTTTAAAGATGATTTTTCCACTTACTTGAAGAAGTTTCTCTTTCAGCAGTTTCAAAGCTGGTTTAATGAATGGGCAGTGAAAAGCATAGCCGTACGTGTCAACAACCTTGGCGAAGATATTTTCTTCTTCCAACTTTTTCACAAAATTGTTCACGGCATCGGTTGCTCCAGCTATCGTTATAGAGTCATTGGCATTATGGCACGCAGCAAATACGTCCTTTGGGCACCGCTTCGCAGTCTCCTCCCAACTTAAACCTGAATTATAAAAACAGATAACTTTGAAAAGTTTAAACTTAATGGACACAATATATTGAACATTCGGCGAAAACTGTTTGTAACACTCCAATTGGCTTACTCAGTGCAAACATTCCACACTTTCCTTCTCTATAACCACCATTTTTCTGTCATAAATTAAAGAATATTATGAAAGATTTTAAAAAATTGCTATTTTTTCCCCATACCAATCCTAAAGGTCTTCCTTCCTTTTCTTGATAACGGCAAATCTGAAATTCTATCAATATATATGTTACCGGCAAAGTATGAAACGCCGGCATTCAATAAAATGCCTAGGCATTGTATATAATGCCGGATGTTTTCAGGCAAGGTATGGAATATGAGAAGTATTACATACTTTCCCTAGGCATTGTATATAATACCTAGGCATTCTATAGAATGACAAATGCTATTTAGGCAAAGTATAGAAAAAACGTCTTGATGAGGTTATTATCTAAATGATGTGCATTTCTCAAAAATAAAAATGCTATTCTGAAAAAATAATGAGGGTGCTATTAAATTTTTTTTATTCAAAATGCGTAAAGAAAAATGAAAGTTGTACAAAACATAATCTATGCCTTTATTATTAAGGGAAACAAAATTTTCGTATAAAAAATTCACATTTAATCACAGTTATTTTCAGTTCAGAAGCAAATATTGCACAAAATATCAATTTCAACACCTTTACTAGCATGGCCACAGAAGATTTTATACTCTGCCGGTTTCTCATTTGGCATTCTATAGAATGCCTAGGAAATGTGCGAAATATAAATCATTTCATACATTGCCGGCTAGTCTAGGCATTCTATAGAATGCCGGATTTCAAACTTTGCCGGTAACATATATATTGATATTTTTCGCAGCAAATAACTATTTAATTAAACTTTTTCCGTGAATAGATTAATAAATTTCCGTTAAAAACAAAAGTGGGGATTTTGACAACAAAGTGATTATGAGGTATCGAAATGTATATTTTAAAATGAAAAAACTAAAGATTTTCAAATCCAAATTTTTCCATCGATTGAATTTCCTACGAAATGTGTATAAGTATTTCTAAAAAAATTTAATTCATATTTTTAAAAAAAAATCATCATACTAATATACTATCGGGGTAAGGATTCCAGCCCATTACTCTGATCTTCAATTGCTTATCCAGGAATATTTCTTATTTTAACCAAAAGATGATATCTCTCTCACCCCAAGTAATTTCGAACCACAACAGGTTTAACGAACACCTTGTTGCGCATAAACTGCACAGTATCTGTAGTGGTTCTCCAGGATCAAATTCACGACTCACAGCTTTAAATTAGAGATATGAGAGAGGAGTGAAAGACTACAGAAAAATAGTAGATAGAAATAAAGGTATACTGAGTATCTGTAGAAATAAGGCTTATCACTTACCAATGGTCGCCCTTTCTTTCTTTGAACTTTATTCTAAGATTCTATTCATCTACTTTAACTTTCCTTAGAATTATATTCTATGGTAATGCGTCGGCAAATTGGAAAATGCGACTCATTGTAAACTGCAGACGCCATATTTGTTAGGCTTATTGCATTTAGAATAACCAATAACGTCATCAGTTAGGAAGGAGTAGGATTTTCCAATCAGCCTACGAGAGTAATGCAGTCAACCCAATTTTAAGACACACTGTGATGAGTTAGAAATTATATATCATATGTTACCGGCAAAGTTTGAAATCCGGCATTCTATGGAAGGCATAGCCTAGGCATTGTATATAATGCCTAAAACTAGCTGGCAATGTATGAAATGATTTATATTTCGCACATTTCCTAGGCATTCTCTAGAATGCCAAATGATAAACCGGTAAAGTGTAAAATATTCTGAGGCCATGCTAGTAAAGGTGATGAAATGGATATTTTGTGCAATATTTGTTTCTAAACTGAAAATAAATGTGACTTGAATGAGAATTTTTTATACGAAAATTTTGTTTCCCTAAATAAGAAAGGCATAAATTATGTTTTGTACTACTTTCATTTTTCTTTACGCATTTTGAATAAATTTTTTTTAATGGCACTCTCATTAATTTTTCGGAATAACATTTTTATTTTTGAGAAATGAACATTATTTACTTAATAACCTCATCAGTATGTTTTTTTCATACTTCGCCTAAATAGCATTTGTAATTCTATGGAATGCCTAGGCATTATATACAATGCCTAGGGAAATTATCTAATACTTCTCATTTTCATACCTTGCCTAAAAACATCCGGCATTTTATACAATGCTTAGGCATTTTATAGAATGCCGGCGTTTCATACTTTGCCGGTAACATATATATACTATTACTTACCGATAAACATCAATCCTCATTAAATTTAAATCTGATATACTCTTTATTTATTTTCTTTGTAATCATTAAACTTTTATAGTTACGCAATCAACTCAATTTTTAGACACACTAAATAGAGTTTTGAGATTTTATATTATTACATACCAACGGCCGCCATTGCTCCATCCGCTAGATTTGATTGCTCAATTGAAAAGCCCCTGAAATACGCTCCAAGCAAAGTTTTCTCTAAAGTAACACTTTCGTCCCCGTAGGCAGAAGCACATTCTCCTGTGCTGTGACCAATTATTCCATCTGGTTTAATGCCCAAGGAAGTCAACAGATCTGTCATAGCTATCTGTTTACAATTTCAAATTTTTCATTAATTACTTTAAAGTGTATATTAATTAAATACTTTTAAGAAAGAACACTATTTTAAAATTTTTAAACAATTTTTTTCTCACGTAATTTACAAGCGAGCGTATTTTCGAATATTAAAGTATAAAGTTAAATTCAAAGAAATGGGAAGGGTGGAGCATTTTTTGTGCTGCTGCGCATATTATTGCAATAGGCTTTACGAAAATTTTAAATGGCGTTTTCTCGAACAATACTCAAATACATGATTACTTAATTTTTTACCCGATGTGGGCTGAGAATTCGATGTTATTCAGAGTGTTAAATAATTATCATCCTTTATATAGATATATATTTATAATCCTTGGAGTTAATGAAAGAAACAAATACACATTAGGAATCAGAAATTATTATATTCAAGCGAGGAAAAGCTAAAAATGCTATCAAAATTTGACGAATCAGCATAGAGATTATTTGATTTTTATCGAGAAAAACAGAGAGAACTTGAAATTTTTATATGGTGATCAAATAAGATGAAGTTAAATCCAGATATTTTTAAGCCCATTTTCCTCAACTTTGATTCGTCAGTTATAGGGTGATTTGTTTTACTTTTCTAAATTTGAATTTACGACCCCATAATGTGAATCTATTTTACTTCAGTCTTGACAAGGATTCTGAAAAGTATATATTAAGGGCGGTGATTAAGAAGTCTATCCTCTTAGTCAGGCATAGCTCGGTGGTTTTCGAAGGACAATAATAGCATCAAATAAACCATCGACTTCTCATCTGCTGTCTTTAAAAAGTAACCGAGGCTATATCAACTTGATTCTCAATATTTCATATTTTATTTTTTACATGCAATATCATAGTTTTTTTTTAAAAATTTATTATATTTAATAATTCTACATCGACGCACTATAAAACTTTAACTTAAATTTGTTTAAATAGAAGAAGTTAATGCAACTTGCGAGCATAAAAAAACGTTCAAGAAAACATGATTTAAAGTTTGGAAGAGATTATTTTTACCATATACTCATTAATTCTTAAGGTTCTATCTTTTTCCATTTATGTAAATTTCACTTTATACTCTAAATTGCTGCATTATGAAATTACGTATTAATAAATATAAATTGATTTTAAATGAAATGATTAAAAAATTGATTTTTAAAAAATTCTGAGTGATGTTTTCGGTTAGTGTCCATAATATCAAGTATTATCCTAAATAGTACCTTATGGTTTTTTCGTTATACATATTCTTGATTATGAAATGTGAATTATTTTTTACTTAGTGTCCCGAAAATGTGCAACGATTAAACTTAAAATCAACTTGCAAGTTAGAAGAAGATAGAATTGTTAGAAATAATAGAAATATTTGTTGTGCATTGCTTCACAAACGAAATATTTTTACTCAAATTTTAAAATTATTTTAAAAGTTTGCCAACAGATGATGCTGTTGACTGGAAAAACTATAATACAAAGTTTTCTTCAGACTATTCAATTCGTAACATTTGCTCAGGCGTTACGACTTCAATTAATTTTGCAACCACGTAGTTTTTGTTGTTGTTGTAAATAATTTTAGTAGTTTTTCCAGGAGATAGAGCGCCCGCCTTCCAATGAGGTGACCAGGTTCGAATCCCAGTGATGGCTGATCGAGACGAATTCCGCATCTGGCTTGCACTGACCACAGTGCTGACGCAAAATATCCTCAGTGGTAGACGGATCATGGATTAGAGTTCCATTACCACCAGGCCAACCGTGGAAGGTTTTCGTGGTTTTACTCACCACCACCACCATCATCATCATAGTTGGCCAGACAGCCAAATGTGAGTCAATGCCTTCCTCTGAAGGTTTCTCCTAGACGATTTCCGATTTATCTTTGATCTGCAATTCTTTTCATTAATTGCGAGAAAATCAGACTCCACTGAGTCAGCCCACCTCAACGGCGTCATTCCATGCTTTCTTTTTACAGTGAGTGTAAAGGTTTTCCTCACCATGCAACGCAAAGGCTGGTCAGTTTTATCAGAAAGTCTTCCGCGGAGGCAGATTTCTCTCCCAATACTTGATTCAGAAGTTCCTTGACTTCTGGGTTGGGTTCAAAATTACACGGCTACGGTGTTGAACATTAGTAGTCGTAAATCCAAAAATTGGATCAGTTGTTCAACGACAGTTATAAATATTATCAATGCAATCTGTCGGAGAATTTAGTAAGTAACTTTGAGATTCAGGGAAAAAGAAAACTCTGGTGTTCTAAGAAACACTGTAAATTTCAACCCCTTCTTGTGTTTCTTAAATTGACATTCTAAATAGGTGAATATTTTTGAGACACCCTGTATCATTATGATTCTTACATTATTGTTATTTTTTTGTGTTTTATAATAAGTATCCGTACCTTTTAAGTCATTAATTTTAAATTTAGATGTCTTACAAAGTTGTGCTTGCAATAAAATGGTACATATTTTCTCATTGGTGCTTAGTTTGTGCATGTTACAATACAATTACCACCATGTGCTTTTCTTTGTTGCAAAACTTGTGTAATTTGAAATACAAGATTGCTTTCATAAAAGTTTTGCAGTTTTTTAATAAAAATTTCCTGATTAAAAACATCAAGAATTTTTAATTAATTCCCTTCTATTTTTATTCCCTTTCTGTATAATATTTTCGAAGTACACTGGTGGACAAAATTAAGACAACATTAGAATTGGACACAGCTTCAATGGGCTAATGTTCTCTTCACCGATGAGTCCAGATTCAGTCTGCAACCTGATTCTGGACGGTTATTGATATGGAGGGAACCTTGAACCCAATTATATCCTAGCAACATTATCGAAAGGAACCATTATGCTGGTGGAGGACTCATGGTTTGGGCAGGGACCATGCAAGATACGCGCACACCGCTCCATGTGTTTGACAATGCTTCTGTGAATGCCCAGAGGTACAGGTAGGAGGTCCTAGAGCCCTATGTGCGTCTTTTCAGAGGCGCTGTTGGCCCAGAGTTCATTTTTATGGACGACAATGCGCGACCACATAGGGCTCTCATGGTTGATGAGTATCTGGAAAGTGAGGATATTCAACGTATGAATTGGCCAGCCAAATACCCTGACCTGAATCCTATTGAACATGCTTCGGATGCTGTTGGGAGAGCTATTGCGATGCGTCAACCTCCCCCTCAGAACCATTCTGGAGTTAAAAATGGCTCTGGTAGAAGAATGGGAGGGTCTTCCACAAGTCCTCCTTAACTCCCTTATTAACAGCATGCATACTCGTTGTGCATGCTGTCAGGTGTGACCATACACCATACTAGAGGCAACACACACTGTACTAGCCTCATTTTTATTGTCATCTTTTATCCTTAAGTTCAGATTACATTGGATTTATTGACAATAGGTTTTGCCAGTGAATGGCACTTTCATTTTCGTTTTGCATACTTTATTATTTTACGCCGGCCTGGTGGCCGAGCGGTTAGCGTGCCTGACTGCGAAGCCATAGGCTGCGGGTTCGAATCTCGCTCTGGGCATGGATGTTTCTCTCTCTCTTTGTGCTGTCCTCTGTTGTGTATGATGTGTGAATGTGGCCCACCCTATAAACGGGTTTGTGGCGTGGGCAATGTTGCTCGCCTCCGTGACTTTGGTTCACAGGTGCCCACTGGGTAACGCGAAATGAGCAACAATTCTGGCATAGTATAGGCTAAAAATTCAAATTCAGTGCCTGCCATGAGAAAAAAAAACTTTATTATCATGGAATAAGCTATTTCCATGGCCAAATTTCATTTATTTATATTCAGTATTTTTTGAGATATTTGGGAAAATGTCTTCCATCTCTTAATTTTGTCCACCAGTGTATTTAATTGAAATACTTACTTGAATTGCTGTGATTGTAGCGAGGGCGTTGCAAACTTTTCTCGGTATTCCTAGTTCGTTCGTATCTGGTGACAGAACTTTAAAGAGGTCAAACCCTAAAGGTTTCAAAACATCAGCACATCGTCTCAACGATTTTGCATATGCATCGAATACCATAAGCTGTAGACCCATACCTTGCCATTGACATCCCATACCGGTATATATGTACCATACGGGTCTTTTATTTGGCAAACACAGCTGTTACAGAGAAGAAAAAAAAGCATTTTATTAAAATTTAAGTGCGTATTTATTGCACACATACTTTATTAAAAAGTATGTATGAAATTATTACACGAATACTTTATTAAAGTACATAAGGAAAATAATCATTAAAAATTACTTTTTGCATGAAATTATCCTTGGTAAAACAAATTTTACAATTGTGTGTAAAAATTATTCGATTCTCGTACAAAATTCTCAAGATTTGGCGAAATACGCAAAACGTAAAATTAATATTAAGAGTCGAAAAAGAAAGATAAGGTATAGGGCAATTCCACGGAAGTGTCAACTTTTAAGTGATTTTTTTTTTAATGAATTGCATATTTTAATTTTAAAAATATATTCAAAAATAGCCTAAGTCTACATATTGCCGTTTCATTTTTGATAATTTTAAATTTTTTGAATCTGGCAGCATTCTAAAGTAATCACATGGCTGACAAGTGAATTGTTCACATTTGTGCTCAAATTGTTTTCTTGAAAAATACTTATAAAATAAAAGAAATGTATCTTTCTTTTGCAATATTTTGATAAAAATATACATATAGAACAAAATTTAAACATTTTAAGTTTAATATATAAAATAAAAGTAACTTCTTTTACGTCATTCCGTCACATGTCTTAATAATGCATAAATTTCCTGAGAACGAAGATAAGATGTGACATTGGCAAGTTAGATATAAAACCTCTTCAGAGACAACCTAATTTTCAAAATGTTGAAATTTTTACTAATTCTTACATAAATATTAATCCTGTTTATCTGTTACATTCTGTTTATCATTTACATATTAATAAAACATTTTTTAAATGAAGGCTTTCTTCTAGTAAACTTTTTGTCATTCCGTCACGGTCGTTCCGTCACAGCAAATAGATGTTAATAACTGCTAGCCAACCTGAGGTTAATTTTCCAAATTCACATTTTACATTGCTTACACATTATACTAAAAGTATAAAATAGTTCAGAAAAATAATAGCTGCAAAATTCGCAGAAACTACCAGTTCTAAGCGGCATGCCAAAAGCTTGGTTGCCAAAATGTCATTCCGTCACGCAAATAAAAAGTTCGTGAATTTAAAAGTAAAAAAGATAGAAAATCCTGCTTTTTTAGTTTATGAAGCGCATTACGCCAATAATAATGATATGCATGAGAAAATTTTTTATTTATTTGAAATTAGATACATAGAAACTTCAATTAATTGTTATTTTGCAAGTCAAAATGTCATTCCGTCACATATGGAATTGCCCTATACTTTGTGCTAAGTAGATCAAAACAAGAAATAACGTAAATAAGTCACAAATAAAGAACAGAAATGGACACACTATAATTTCGGTTCTCTAAACAAGAACCTTTCTAAATGCCTAAACACCAGATGGCAGTTGAAAAGTAAATAGATAAACACGTGTAAAATTGTTTAACCAATCGGGGCAAAGGAACAAGCTTGAAGAAGATAATAAAAAAAAAGGTGATAAGAATTAGGTGTTAGGGGATTTCGCGGGAATCCCCAGGGTTTAAAAGATTAAATAAGAATAGAATTCCAACCATTGGAAAAAGGTGGGATACTAAAAGTATTATAAAATAAATTTTTTGAATTTTCAAAATATGGAATAACTTAGAATACAAACTCGGTAGACGAAGAGCCGCGTTGAATGCTTTTAGTAGATGAAAACTCAAAGCTGTGATTAGAATTCCAACTCTTAGGGCAATGGACGATCGTTTAATATCCTATTTTTGAATGGACCTTTCATGTATTTTTAAGTTTCCTTGCTGATAACTAACATTTGGTGGTTTTCACGATTTTCCTCTTCATGTAACGCTAATGCGGCTTGCTTCCATAAAAATAGTCCTTCTTGAAGGCAAAATTTCAGCCTCCCAATACTTGATCCAGGAGTTCCCTTCTCTTTTGGATTAGATTAAAAATTACAAGGCTACGCAGTTGAACATTAGTAGTCATAAACTCAAAATTGGGTCGGATGTTCAACGACGGTTATAAAATAAAATGTACGGAAAGCCACAGTGACAAGAACCCCCAGCTACTAATATCAGCAATAGAATATTTAAAGTTGAGGAAATTTAGTTTGTTTACAGGGTAGAAAACAACTCAAATTTATACAAAATCTTCGTACTTTCGGATTATAAGGCAAGTAGTAAATATAGTAATCAAATAGGTAATAAAACATTAACTATACCTTCATACTTGTTACAGGATTAGATTGATCTTTGTAAAGAGCATAACCCCTTATAGGTTTCAGGAAAGTCGGACAGAATGACAACTTGTGAAGGAGAGCAAAAAATTCCTCCGGCAAGTTTGGATTATCTTTCACGTAATCGAACACATATTGTACAGCGCTCTCCACCGATCCGGAATACAGCAGAAACCTTGGTAACGGAGATTTTTTATTCGGGCTGTCTTCTAAAGCTTTCGAATGCTGTCTCAGGAGGATTTGCACTATTGTGCCAGCTAAGCCGAAGGAATTTACAGGGATGTACTGCGAGACGACCGGCATTGGTTCCGTGACAACTTTTATTTTGCCCTCGACCATTTCCTGGCAGAGGGAGTTTGGAGTGCTCCATTTGTAGTTTGGGGGAATCATTCCTCTATCCAGTGCCATACAAGTTTTGATGATGCTGCAGAGACCTGAAATTAAATCGTATTGCTAGAAACATCATGAATCATATATTTATTCTAACATAAAATTATCTGCCTTCGATTTTAAAATTTACTTGAAGATTAGGCCGGGATAGCCTGGTCGGTAGGGCGCTGGGCCCATGTCCGAGAGTTCGTGACTCCCCGTTTAGTAAAGTGACTGATGCACGTTAAATCTGTTGAGTCGCAAAAGTCTTCCATGTTCCCATAACAAATCAATACCTCTGGAGGTACTGTATTGGAGATCGATCGTTCTCTGATTCAGGTCATAATTACGATCTGTGGATGAATGAATGGATGTGTGAATGGGCCTGCCCTATAAACGGGTGCGACGTATGGTGTGGCAGAAGTCGAAATCTTGGCCATAGATGGCGCCACTGAGAAACAAGAAACGCTCACTCTGCCTTAAATTAGCTCGGTTTCACCAAGCAGGCTTGCCTGTGTGGCAAGTCGCATAGAAACAACGGCAACAACTTGAAGATAGAAATATACTATTTGCTGCGTTTCACTAAAAAAGAAATCAGATTTTTTTTTCATTTACTGAATAAATTCGCTACAAAGTTCGCCAGCAGATAGTGTTGTGCTGATTGGAAAAATTATAATACAATTTTTTCTGCTGTTTCTCGGATCACGTCGATTGAAATTTTCACACGGGCGTCTGTTTAATTGAAATTCCTCCCCCCCCAGACCAAGTCACGTTGTCGCTGCAAATAACGGTTATGTTTAATACATCGTTTTGCAGTTCTCAGGCAGCCAAACCATCTATTGACGAAAATTGTAACTGATTATCAATTTGGTGAGAAATAATTCTAATAATAATTCTAAGAATAACGTATATTGCTAGATCATTCAATTTTTCAATTTCTGGATCATTTTTTGGTCCGATCCTATTTATAAAAAATTGTAATTAATTTTAAAAAAGAAAAAAATAACACGCAGCTACTATAAACCTAAAAAAGTTTTATTCCTTACGGTAGGGAAAATCATTATTTTATGTTATTAAAAACAATTGCCTTTTCATATAGAAATAATATTGAAAAAAAGTGAAACGATATACAGTCAAACCCCGCTATAGTGAACCTTCAATTGACCGAACTTTCGATTCACTATAACCGGGAGTTCACTATATCCGTTCCGTAAACAATTTTAACAAATGATTCCGAACTCCTTCTTTTCATTTAAATAAATGACCAATAAAATGAAATACAAAAATGACTGAAAAATAATACATAGTAACAAATAATGTGTTAACTTGCTTTTATTTTTTATTACTCTTCGCTTGGGTAGGCCTTTGTTGTGTGTGATAAAAGAAGCAAAAAGTGTGATAAAAGAAGCAAACAAGAGAAAATGCTTATCGCTACATTCCACTCTACAAATGGTTTTAAAACTCAGTATAAGTATTTATTTTGAAGTAGACAGTTCAAAATTATTTTAAAAAAAGAAATTATTTATTTAAGAAAAAAAATCAGTCGAAGACAGAAAAAAGTTCATAATATCCAACTTCCTCACATTTTTAGTTCACTATATCCACAAAAAATAACATTATACGTGCATAGCAAGGTACGGGACCTAACATTTCATTCACAATATCCGGGAGTTCACTATAAACTGTGTTCACTATAGCGGGGTTTGACTGTATTATGTAGAATATATCGTAATTGATTTTTTTTAAATACGATATTTGCAAGTGAATTTATAACAAATGATTGCATTAATTGGCATGCCTGTGATACATTATAAAGTTATTCTACGCACCAGCGCAAGCTTCTGTATGTCCAATATTGCTTTTTACTGATCCAACATACATAGGCCTCTTCCTTCCGTTTCTGCAATACACTTCGGCAATAGCATTCAATTCAATAGGATCACCAACATGCGTCCCGGTACCATGACCTTCAAAGTAGTCTATATCATCTGGTATCAAACCATTCTCCGACAAAATATCCCGGGATAGCTTGATTTGCATTTTCAGAGATGGTACAGATATACCTACAAAACAAAATTCATCCGATTTGATGACTACAAGACAAAATATTTACAATATGAGGTTTCAAGTTTGTACTCTTTAATCAATGCTGTTCACGCATTCAAAATTACGTTTTAAAATCTTAATTTCCTTGAATAATTTTTGTTTACATCTAGAGTTTTTTTTTATACTTTAGTTAATAAGTTATATCTTAAACAGATATTTTACACATGCAAAAATCTTCTTTGTTTTAATCTTTCAGTTTCAAAGACATCTTTATAAAAAATTATTAAAATGTCACACGCCTTATTCTTTTTTTCAAGATTTTAAACTCTTTGTTACGCTTGACTTTTAAGGAGAGAATGGCTCATTTAAAATTTTTGAAATTTTGAAGATACATTTTTAACTTGCAAGATTCTTAAGACACATCGATTGTAAGTACAACTTATTAACTGACGATTACTTATCACTGTAATTTGCTCAAAAGAATAGGATAGTGCCATTAATTTTACAGCATATTTATATTTAAAAGCAAACTCTAATGAACCGAGTTTGAAACCTATTAGTCACTTAGATTTTAAACTTTTTGTTACGTTTAACTTTTAATGAGTGAATGGCTCCTTTTAAATTTTTAGAAATTTCCAAGATACATTTTTAACTTGCAAGATTCTTAAAACACATCGATTGTAAGTACCATTTATTAACTGACGATTTCTTATTGCTTTAATTTGCTCAAAAGAATAGGATAGTGCCATTAATTTTACAGCATATTTACATTTAAAATCAAACTCTAATGAACCGAGTTTGAAACGTATTAGTCACTTAGATTTTAAACTCTTTGTTACGTTTAACTTTTAAGGAGTGAATGGCTCCTTTTAAATTTTTAGAAATTTCCAAGATACATTTTTAACTTGCAAGATTCTTAAAACACATCGATTGTAAGTACCATTTATTAACTGACGATTTCTTATTGCTTTAATTTGCTCAAAAGAATAGGATAGTGCCATTAATTTTACAGCATATTTACATTTAAAATCAAACTCTAATGAACCGAGTTTGAAACGTATTAGTCACTTAGATTTTAAACTCTTTGTTACGTTTAACTTTTAAGGAGTGAATGGCTCCTTTTAAATTTTTAGAAATTTCCAAGATACATTTTTAACTTGCAAGATTCTTAAAACACATCGATTGTAAGTACCATTTATTAACTGACGATTTCTTATTGCTTTAATTTGCTCAAAAGAATAGGATAGTGCCATTAATTTTACAGCATATTTACATTTAAAATCAAACTCTAATGAACCGAGTTTGAAACGTATTAGTCACTTAGATTTTAAACTCTTTGTTACGTTTAACTTTTAAGGAGTGAATGGCTCCTTTTAAATTTTTAGAAATTTCCAAGATACATTTTTAACTTGCAAGATTCTTAAAACACATCGATTGTAAGTACCATTTATTAACTGACGATTTCTTATTGCTTTAATTTGCTCAAAAGAATAGGATAGTGCCATTAATTTTACAGCGTATTTCTAATTAAAATCAAACTCTAATGAACCGAGTTTAAAACATATTAGTCACTGCGTTTGACAAATTTTATCATTTGCAAAATTTATTTCGTGTAAATTAAAATCGATTAAAATTAATTTGATAACGATATAAATTTGAGTAATGTTAAAAGAACATTTGTGTTGCCTTTTTATTTCAATACTAGTCACATACGAAAAACAGATAAAGTGTTCAATTGTGCTTTTAAACACATAGAATAATTTGGATTTTATATATATTTGGATTTTGGTGAAATTATGGATTTTATACAAGTTAAAACTGATATTAAACAAAATTTAAAAAGGAAGACAGACCTTCAGGAACGAATCCAGATGTTACAAACTTTGTTGAATAAACTTTAGCATAGACTCTTCGAGCATGTTTTGCTTTTTGAATGAATATAGCTGCCACTGCTTCTGTTCTATTCATACCATCAGCTATAAAGTTAAAAATCCATATAAGGGTGCCGTACCAAATTTTCAAATGATAAAAATCTCGAAGGATCTTCCAAAATCTTTTTTAAAAAAAATAAAACAAGAATATATTTCAAAACTTTCGCAGTAAAAATAAAAAAGTTCCAAGAAAATACTAGCGGTTTTCAATAAATATCAGTTCAGAGCACGTATTTTTTGAAAAAACTGGCCAGACGTTTATAGTTTTGACCATCGGATTGTTAACGCGAATTGTTTTAGAGTTACAAAAGCCTTATACCCGTAACATTAAATAACAGTAATCAGATCAGAGCACGTATTTTTCGAAAAAACTGGCCAGACGTTCATAGTTTTGACCATCGGTCTATTAACATAAATTGTTTTAGAGTTACAAAAGCTCTATACCCGTAAAATTAAATAACAGTAATCAGGTCAGAGCACGTATTTTTCGGAAAACCTGATCAGACGTTTATAGTTTTGACCATCGGATTGTTAACATGAATTGTTTTAGAGTTGCAAAAGCCCTATACCCGTAACATTAAATAACAGTAATCAGGTCAGAGCACGTATTTTTCGAAAAAACAGACGTTTATAGTTTTGACCATCGGATTGTTAACATGAATTGTTTTAGAGTTACAAAAGCCCTATACCCGTAACATTAAATAACAGTAATCAGGTCAGAGCACGTATTTTTCGAAAAAACTGGCCAGACGTTTATAGTTTTGACCATCGGATTGTTAACGCGAATAGTTTTAGAGTTGCAAAAGTCCTATACCCGTAACATTAAATAACAGTAATCAGGTCAGAGCACGTATTTTTTGAAAAAACTAGCCGGACGTTTATAGTTTTGACCATCGGATTGTTAACGCGAATTGTTTTAGAGTAACAAAAGCCCTATACCCGTAACATTAAATAACAGTAATTACGTCAATGTTGGCAATACGTTTTTATCAATAAATATGCTTAGGAGGATATGTATGAATAGGATACGATTAGAATTTGAAGTTTTTTTTTGTGTAACTTATTGACAATGGTTGTCATAACTAATAGTTATAAGACTTACCAGGGATTTTAGTTATTACGGAATGAATAAGTAACTTTTAAGCAGAATTTTGTCATAACATAAATGTTAGATTGCAAAATTCTGAAAAAATATCAGTTTTTATGGAGTTGTTTAACTTACTGTTTGCATCAAACGGCATGCTGTTGGATCCTGTTGGAGAACAGATGCCATGTTTCAAATAAGCTAGAGTGATGTTAGGGTTCATGTCCAGTTGACAAGCATTTACCACAGCAGCTTCTACTCTGTTTTCTACGAGATCCTTCATGGCGGCCCAAGTTGCAACAGCTGACGAGGAGCAAGCTGTGTCCACTGAATAGCTGGGACCTGTTTAAAATAGAAGAATGCGATTATGGGAAGAGGATTTTGATGATTTAGGCAAATATTGCTTGCTGAATTAAATACAACGAATGCTCTTACAGAAGATATAGTAAATATATATTTTTTTAAATTGTTTTTTTAGGGATAGCCTGGTCGGTAGGGTGTCGGGCCCATGCCCGAGGGTTCGTGGGTTCGAACCCCACCGGCCGAAGACTTCGAAATAAAGTGACTGATGCACGTTAAATCTGCCGAGTCGCAAAAGTCCTCCATGTTCCCATAACAAATCAATACATCTGGGGGTAATGGATTGGAGATCGATCGTTCTCTGATTCAGGTCAAAATTACGATCTGTGGATAAATGAATGGATGTATGAATGGGTTCGCCCTATAAGCGGGTGCGACGTATGGTGAGGCAGAAGTCGAATTCTTGACCATAGATGGCGCCACTGGAAAAACAAAAACAATCGCGCTCCCTATGCCTAAACAGGCATACGTCAGCAACAACTTTTTTTAACTTTCGTGATATTCATTTTTTAGTTTTGTGCTTCATTGTGGATTACTGCTTTACTGGTTGTTTATTTAATATTTTTTTATCTCGTCGAAAGAATGTGTATTTAGATGGTGTGGTGCAAAAATGTAGAAGAAAAGAATTATTTCATTGTCTAAATGTGAAGAAAAAAAACGCTGCGTAAAATGTATTTCACGACATATTATTCATTTTACAACTTACCCAAGAAATCAAATGCATACGACACTCTGTTAGCATGCAGACACCTCAACCAAGAAAATCCAGTTAGTTTTTGTTCCTCGCTCAGTGTAAGAAGTTGAGAATCATCGTTTGTTGTCGCATTGTACACTCCAATATTTGCTCCTCTCAAACTTGTTGGATCAAATCCTAAAAACAAAACACTATTTTAGTTTTGTCTCGTGTCTGTGAGGGTGAGAGGGGAACCTGTCAGGTTATACTAAAGCTTTCTTCGTGGTGACCATGCTTTCTAATCGTTTTCTATTTTTTTAAAAAATTTTTTCTAAAGCAGAATGCTGTCATTTTATTACCAAATAACGCTCATGGCAATCAAAATTATAACCGCTTTCGAGTTAACTAGAGCACTCCAATCTCATTTAGAAATCAAAGCCCGATAAAATTACGAGTTTTATTATTTTCCTGATCACCTATCAAAATCACTTTACGACTGCAAAAAACTAGCATGGGTGAAACTAGCAAAAAGAAAACTGCAAATTAGAGGAAAAGTTTTAAAAACTAATTTTTTCATGTAGATTGAAGCAAAAAAATATAATTTAATATTTGGCAGGCCTGAAACAAAATAACGTTGACTGAATCCTATTTGAAATAAGCTTCTGCCATCACCAAAAATTCCTTCTACGTCTTAAGAAAGTGATGCGCCCTATGTTTCTGTTTTAGGTCTGAAAGAAACAAAATTGATTTCTCGGTTTTAATCTATGTGTAAAACAAATACCTGATAATAAGTAATAATAATGCAAAGAAAGGCAAATTTTTGGAACTTTATAAAAACGATAATTTTCAATGGTTGTATTGCGATACCTTACGTTGCTTGTAACGCATAAAACATAATTTAAAGCATTTGAGGTAAAAACATACAGGAAACGTTTTAAAATTATAAGCTAATAATAAATCAAGTTAACTGAGAGTATTGTTTACCAATCTTATAAACGCAAAAGAGAATTATTTCATTATATTGAATTGCGTCCCGCAGTGGATTGATCGTTATAACATGGTTCCCAGTAGATCACCGTTGCCAAGCCTCACTAGCAGCGGTCAGCAGACTGAACTAAGTGGTAGGTGACCATTTTGATTAGCCTGCGAAGGAACCTAAGATGTGCAGACTGTTCTACCGTAAAGAGCTCGACTTCGCGTTGGGCTACAAAAGTGGAGGATCAAAATTATGATGGCACGTCTTCGGATCATCTTCAGGGTTGTTTCCTAAGCCGCTGCCAATAACTCATTGTGCAGCTCTAGGGTGACGTAAGTAAAGTAATACTACTACCACATTATATTGAATCAATAGAAAATTTTAATTTGGGAGACATATTTAAATTGGAATGTGAAAAGACGTATAAATTGTAGAGGATTAATATCAGAGATATTTTGCAGGTTTTTTCGTATAAGTTCGTACGCTCCCGTAATACGCTGTCGTTTAAATCTGTTGAAAGAAATCTGTAAAACACACGAACGAAATTTTTGCATCGGCAAGAAAATGGTTAAAAAGAAAGGAAAAATGTTAAAATTTTGTGAAATTCTTTTAAATTTTATCATATATTTATACATGGATTAATTATGTTATTTAAAACACTTGCACAGTTATATATATATATACTGGTTTAAAAATTTACTTTTTAAATAAAATATTTACGTAAGACCTTTACATATATTTTTATTTTTATGAATAAAAATTCCTGCTTTAAGGAAAACTCTCTTTTAATAGTATGTTAACTATAATGACATAATATTTTGCATGACGTGTAAAATTACTTTTGTTCAAATCATTACTATTTATTGAAACTAACATCTCATTTTTGTCCATGTTACATTCATTTGGACATAAAAAACGCTTTTTTTTATTTCATGAATATTTTGTTGTTTATAAACATATTATTAAAAATAATTTTGGAAAGATGTTGCATAATTCTGTTAGGTAATTGAACGAACTTGATCTAAAGACGAATCTTTCACTAAGTCGCTCACCTTTAGAAGTAATTAGATTGTAATTTGCGAACGCAACGACCGAAAGGGGGCGTTGTCATTTGAGACGAATGACTGCTAGCAGAACAACACGATCATCATTTGCACTAGAGATTTCTTCAGTGTAGCATGGTAACGTTCCTTCCTTATTGCGTCGTATTAAATTTAAGAAAGAAAATGCTTGATATTCTTTCTTATGCAAGGGAACACAAAATGGAATCGTTTTCTTTAGAGAAGGAACATCCAAAACGCTACGGAAAATATTTGTAAATAAACAGAAAAAGAAATATGTATCTTCTTATTAGAGTTGCAACCTAATGCCTACGAAAACGCTCTATTAAATTTAATAATTTAATATGAAAGGTCCATTCAAACTTTATATTATATGCTTTTCTGAATCACATATTACTTTAAACATTAAAATATGCAAAAAGTATACAGAAACTGTATACTTTTTGAAAAACTGTATACTGTAATACGCAAAATATTTGGAGAAAAACAATTTGTACGTAGAAAATTTGCATAAGTTAAGAAGAGTAATTACAGTATGGAAAGAATATTGCTGCTATTGTACAATAGTTCGAAGATATATATATATATATATATTGAAAAATTTTTATCAAAGAATGCATGGTCGAAAACAAAACGCAAAACCGCTAGAGGGCGTCAAAGTTTATGTTCTTATGTGAGGCAAAAACACACAAAGAACGATGAAGTTAAGTTATAAAAGCAAATTTAATGGCATGTGATTACAATAAGTGTTCAAAACAGTGGCCGACAGCGGCTATGCACGCAGTACAACGGCGAAGAAAAGATAGGCGAACATTCTGAAACACACCAGGCATATCACGAACTTTCCCTGCAGCGGCCGAAAGCTTGGCGACAAGTAACGCAGCGCAGTAACTCGCAACTGGAATGGAGCTTTCACGTTTGCATCAAACAACTTTCCAAATGCGCCAGCACCTTTGCGTTTTGTTTTCGACCATGCATTCTTCGATAAAAATTGTTTGCTTGGGTGTGTACTATCACTTCCTAAAATTTTACCCATCTTTTTAGAGTTATCCTATATATATATATATATATATATATATATATATATATATATATATATATATATATATATATATATATATATATATATATATATATATATATATATATATATATATATATATATATATATATATATATATATATATATATATATATATATATATATATATATATATATATATATATATATATATATATATATATATATATATATATATATAATGTTAAACAATTAATAAGTTGTTAGTAATTATTGTCTCTTCTACAGATAATGGACAAACCTGAAAACTATCGTTACCGTCATTAGTAGTTACTATTTTTGAGTTAAGATTATCTTTTTTAATTTGCCTTCTTTTTTAATTGCACAACAAATGACAGTTAAATATTTGAAAAACAAAATGCTCAAACCAGAATCTACTATGGCTTCATAGCTGATCTCGGTAACTTTTCTTGTTGCTGGGTCAAAAGCATTCACTGCTGCATATGGAACACAAAAGTAATCGGCGTCGAATTTATCTAGTCCTGAGATAAGACCTGCTGAGCTAAATGGAAGCTTCACAGCACCTTCGAAAAAAAAAAAGACATGAAAGTAGTTATATTTTAAATTTTATAAAACATATTTTTAAAGTTATATATACAATATTTTTAAAAGTTTGCTATTTATCATTTTGAATTAAAATTAAGTAAAACTGGTGATTGTTTTCTTTCTTCTGAAATTTCATTGAATTAATTTTGTGAGTCGCAGAAAAACATAATTCTTACTGTTACTAAACATCGAATAAAACTAATTAGAGGGAAAAGAGCACTACTATGTCTTCGATTAAAAATATGAATCTCTGTCTCATCGAGATAGATTAATGAAATGAATTGTATTTCTCAAATGCACTGTTGGGTATTTAATTGCTTTTTTTAAATATTTGTAGAACCATGTAAAATTCCGTCTTTGATCATATTATAAAAGACTAAAAGAAAAAAAAAGAAAAAAATGTGTTACCTTTTTCAAAGCGTTCATCCGAGTAGACAATCAATTGTTTCTTCGTCATGAGACCCTCGAATAGTTCTCCAACTGAATGACATTCTGGAAAACGACCGGCTACACCAGTAATGACAATATCTTCAGGATCATAGCCGCCGGTGCAGTATTCGTGATGGTCATCGATGAAGTCCATACTTGATAAAAGTCACTGTGGGGAAATTTTTTAAAAAAATTCTCCTTAAACAATAACTTATCTTGAATAAGACACGAATATAGCGTGATGCTAAAAAGTAGTTTAGCTGTGAAATATGGATCAAATATAAATGTTTTGTTTTAAAATGTAGGTTCTGAAAATTTTCTGAAACGCTATACTCTGTTGCAAGTTAAGAAAAAACCATTATCCCTATGGAGAGAACTTGTTTTCATATAAGTGCACGCCAAATGGATGCCAAGCTCCCAGCGCTAACGTATATCAACAGCGCTAACTATTGAAACGACATTGCACAGTCTCATTTTTGCTTACTTCCTTATTAAACTTCCAGCACGCGTGTCTGCACAAATTTTACGACAAATCTGTTTTTTAATGGATTTTTTTTCATATATCGTATCTGAGAGGTGTAAAAATAATTTCTATTCCTCCTTTCAACCCTTCCTCAATCATGGAATGTGCCAACAGGAAGTTATGTGACATCTTTCACTTAATTGAGATCTTGTACTACAAGGTTGTTTGTTCGTAAAATTTACGACACGTGCGTAGTCATAGGGGACAATTCGAAAAATATTTATTTTGTAATTTTGTGTTAATACTCGGAATGTATTATTTTATCTATATTTTAAAATCGTATCTATAATTTTTAAATCGGGGCAAAAAAAAATATACAATCAGGTGATTCCCCCTGCTTTCTTGGAGGATTGTCTGAAGAAAGATAAAAGGGGAAGGGGATTTGAGATTGATAGCGATTGGATTAAAGAAAATATAGAAATAAGTAATATTAGAAGTGAATTTAAAAAATATACTTCACATAATTATGATAATTATAGAGGGAAAAGGAATGATGATGACATGTTCTATGTTTGCAAGGATAAATTTTCTAAGTGGTGAAAAGTAAAGTATGCAAACTGCTCAAAAGCGAAATAGAAGAATAGCGTAAAAATGTCTCCTGGCCTTAAGCACCATGACAAGAATAAAGAGGTGGAAATAGGATCATTTCTAAACATAATTGACTTAAATGTGATGGATTAAATTTTGGAGTATTCGAATAAATATATAAGTTTGCTAAAAGGGATACTCAAGAGATACAGACTGTCCTGTTACCTCAATAGTGGAAATGATGGAATACTTTGAATTGTTATACATGATAGGATTGTTTCTTGCCGAAATTATATTTTATTTCATAACCGTCGCTGTACAGCTGACCTAATTTCAGGGTTTACGCCAACTAATGTTCAACTCCGTAGCCTTGTAATTTTGAACCCAATCCAGGAGACAAGGGAACTCCTGGATCAAGTATTGAGAGAAATTTATCCTTGCGGAGGATTTTTTGAAGGAACTAACCCGCATTTGCGTTACATAGATAGGAAGATCACGAGAACCTTCCACAGTTGGCCTAACGGCAAGGGGACTCTAACTCATGATCAATCTACCACTGAGGATATTTCACGCCAGCACAGTGATCGGTACAAGCCAGATGCGGAATTCGTATTAGCCAGTCATCGCTGGGATCGAACCCCGGTCCACCTCACTGGAAGGCGAATGCTCTATCCCCTATGTCATGGTGGCTTGTCGAAATTATTATTAATATTCATTCATTTCTGTGGTTTCCGTGTCCACAACAGTAAAATGACAGCTGTCGTTAAAAATACGACGCGGTCACGCTCATGTAAAATTACTGCGAGAGCGTGTTGGAAGGTTAGCAACAATAATCAATTAACAAATAACAAGAATTAATAAAAATGATAATTAAAAATCATATCATATATACGTTTTCCTGTTCGCATTTGAAGAAATTGATGGAAGAGTAATCAATATTGTTATTTGCAGACGATTTTCCACTTCAGCGAAACAAAAGTAAATATTCTTTATCTCGCGTTTGATTTGTTAAGAACATGTCAACATAACACGGGCGAATTTTAGTGTTCCAAAGAAATCCAATGCTCTTGCAACGTTATGTAGTTGTTTCTTTTTCAGGAACGAATGTTCTTTTTATTTATCGAAATCTGTCACCAAATCTAGGATTCCAATACTACGAAACTATAACCTTTTTTAATAATTCTATGACATATATCGTAAAAGATAGCTCGAATTAAATTTCCCTCTGACGTGTTCACCTTTTAAAACCTTTTATAATGTTTGAAAAGTATGTTTGCATAATTTGAAAACGAAATAAAACGGAACCCTATGCAGTCGCAGATAATGATTTAAATCCTATACCGCAATGGTATTTTCTTAACTGGCAACGTAGTACAGTTCCATTTTTCTCAAAACTGTCCTATATAAATTTTTGAACCAATAAATGTTTATTAACTCGTGCTGACTTCAAGAATAAATACCTAAAATTATGACAGTGGTGACTTTCTCGTCTATTGTTTTGTATTTCTTTTTAGACAAGCGAAAGTTATAATGTGTCTCGTTCATTATTGTTTCGCAGCATGGCAATGGGATTCCTGCAGGTGATGTAGTGTGGGTATCTCGATTCTGATTGATTGTTAAAAAGTGGCATTTGTTTACGTTAGCATCTGTTCTTTCCATTTTATTTCGAGTAAGTCAAGCCCGTCAAGTTTCAGTTCTCTTAAGTGACACATTCTATATTCTTACTCAAAGATTATTCCACAAAGACTTCAATTCTTCCCAGGGCTCGAAAAACAGCCCGTCCGCCAGTCCTCGGCGGTCAAAAATTCCCCGCGGACAACAAATTTCTAGTATCCGACTTCCGCGCGGACGGCCATTTCTCCGTTAATGTTCGTGATACATTTTCAATTTTTGTTATCTTACAAGAGTCTAGCGCCTCACTTCTAAACTGACCCTCTAATCTAGAAATACAGCAACTTACTGCTCATGGTGGAATTGATGTTTTCTCTGTCTGGGAGTACTGCAGCGGTTGAAAGAGGCTTTTTAGCAATGAACTTACAAAAAAACACATTTCGTACTGGTCTTAAACAAGAAGCGTTTAGCGCAGTTATGAACATCTACCTAAATGGAAAACCCCTTTCAGATTTCTATGCAGAAACCTCTGTAAATCATTGGCTTGATTGTGGAACTGCCAGACGTCATATTTGATTGATTTAAAAAACGCAGTACCCTCGGATAAATTGACATTCCAGATAACTTGACCCTTGTCATTTAAATTATTTCATAAAGGAAATACTAGGTTACTATTAGTAACCTAGTATATACTATATAATGTAATGCGTATTACTGCATAATGTAATCCTAGTATTTACTAATTCATTGTGCAATTTATGTAAATGTTTGTAATAAATAAGAGAAATTATATTTTTATTTATTTAGAAGCGACGGGTTAGTTTCAAAGGAGGACGGGTACATTGTTGGACAAGCCGTCCTCGGGGACGGATAAAATTTCTGGGTTTTTTCGAGACCTGATTCTTCCACTATATATTTCTTACGTAACACAAAGACAGGTATGAAGCCATGTCGAAAATAAACAAACTAATTATGTATCGATGTTGCCAGATACACAAAACAAAAATATATCATGGTTACAATAAAATACTTAAACAAATAATAAATCTTAGTTAAGTAAAAGATGCAGACGAGGAAGAATTATATTTCATCGAATTCAGCATTATATTTAATTATTTTCACGTTAATTAACACTAACTTTTGTAAAGAAACTTAGCTCTACATTAACACGCCATTTTGTTTATCAGCTGGTACTGACGTCGTAGGTCGCATGTGTGGGTATCCGTGATATTCTTCTTCTTGAAGTGCAATGAATCATTTACTTCAGTTTTAATTTCTTGCAAATGGCTATTATAGCTAACACTATGGCCTAGGTTTCTATGAAGACATATGTTTGCAAGTGTTCCCACAAAATTTAAGTAATGATGCGTTAATAAATTAATTCACTTTTATTATTCCTGGAGGAATCTCTGAAGAAATTGAAAAATTTAAATCAATTAGAGACAAAAAATAAACGTGCAGATTTTATATAGTAGCACAACTGTTTCAAACTTAAAATTTCGATGCACGCCCTTTGGGTAGAAAGGGAATTTATTCTAAATAAGGGTTTTTGGTTAGATAGCAACTTACCAAGAGGAAGTTTTTATTACTAAAATCTTTTTATATACTGAAAAAAAGTTACCAGTTTTTACTAATAACAAAATTAAGCTTGCACCATTCTATCTTACAGCTAGTCAGTAAGCTGCACGACAAAGTAAACTATTTATCAATGCTAATGGCATTTGCTTATTTCAGAAAACGGGGAATATCCAAATTTGATATTATTACAGAAAAAATATGATGCTCTGATATCACTGCTAAAATGATGTAAACAGCAAGCAAAACACGGAAACATACAGATGAAGCTATACTTGGTTTTTCTGAAGAACTCAGTGACAGAAATCTACCTGCGTAACGAAAATTTTATAAAGTATTTTCTTCTTGTTCAACAAAAGTTTGAGTCGGGAGCTTCATTTTGTGAAACGGCGCCTATTTTTACAGAAAGGATAATACAGATATGAAACAAAATGAAATAATCTAATGCTTCTTATTTAAACAGTGGATCGTAAATCTTAAAACTTATTTTGAAAAATGGAATAAACTTTGAAACACTTCCAAAATATCGCAAATCTACTCAAGAAAAAAAAATCAACGATTATAAGGAGCATGCAAAGTGTTTATTTGACATTTGCAAATGCAAATATAAGGATTTTTTAGCATGTAATTGTAGCAAAAAAGTGAGCTTTTTAAAGCGCGAGTTTCTATAAGATCAGAACACGCTGATTTTCCTCTAACTTAAAAAAAATGAAAAAACAGAAGATATTGCAAACTGAAGAAAGGCGCCGCACGTTATAAATGTCCCCCTATGAAAAACAAAGAAATCGAAATTAGCGAAATGGGTATGCACAAGGAAATACGACAAAAATGGTATATCGTTTCAAATACTTCTACAAAGAAGACATAGACAAACAAAATAAGTTAATTATCTCTCAAATGACTGTACGTTTTCCTACAGTTGCGAAAGTGGCTCAGAGTTTCTTTGTCATCCTCTGCTGCTATCAACGATGTAATCAAGGACGCCCTCCTAGCTTCTTTTTTTTTAAACAATTAAAGCTATGCAGAAAAACAACTTTGTTATAAAATGTTTTTATTAAAAATATTCTTATTGAAAGACAAATAGTTAAATAATTGATACGTAACAATTAAAAAAATTGTTTTGTCAAACAAGAATTGTAATCGTCTTGTTTGCTGTCCAAATCTGTTTGTAACTTTTTCAATGAATTGTGAGTCATCTTTGATTCTTTTGCTATGCACACTGAGCATGCTCAAACTTGGCAGATATCTAAGCTATATTTTTATATTTCATTTAATAAAATATAAATAATATTTTATTTTCTATTAGTTATTTAGTTTAACAAAGATGTATAACCTCATCCTCTGCTGCTATCAACGATGTAATCAAGGGTGCACCCCTAGCTTCTTTTTTTTAAAACAATTAAAGCTATGCAGAAAAACAATTTTGTCATAAAATGTTTTTATTAAAAATATTCTTATTGAAAGACAAATAATTGATACGTAACAATTAAAATTTTTTTTAATCAAACAAGAATTGTAATCGTCTTGTTTGCTGTCCAAATCTGTTTGCAACTTTTTCAATGAATTCTGAGCACACTTCTTAAGCACACTGAGCATGCTCATGCTTGGCAGATATCTAAGCTATATTTTTAAATTTAATTTAATAAAATATTAATAATATTATATTTCCTATAAGTTATTTAGTTTAACAAAGGTGTAAAACACAAACTGACTTCTCACAACTGTAAAACTTCATCAACACAATAAATACCAATGTTAAGTGTGCACAAACACGTTAGTATACGAAACTACTGTTTGTAGTTATTTGTGTTTCAAAGTCAGTAGCTATGCCAGCGCCATCGATACAGTTTCTCGTGGCAAACTTTGCAAGTACAAGAAATTCGTACTTTTTTTTTTAAATATCTTGTTAACAATTAAGAAATGTATGTTGAAAAAAATTAACAGATGAAAGTATATGTAATAACAAAACAAAATGCAATAACAGAATCTTTTAATTTTTTTTTTGGGGGGGGGGTAGTTTGTTAGAGGGTTGCACCCCCTTTTATATTATTCTGCCCGCGCTTTTAGATGAAATATCAGAGAATGATACGACAAAAGTTATCTACTAGATATAGTAACGATAAAAGGCGTAAAACTGTTAATGAGATAGAATTCAACTAAAAGGAATTTATTTTGACAGTCGAAAGGATTCAACAGTAACTGTGGAGAAGTATGAGAAAAAGAGGAGCAAAAGAACTGTAAGCTGTCATGTAATGTTGGCAGGACCACTGTCCACTTGCATATGTCATGGAACACTAGTAAACCTGAACTTCAGCTTCCATCGCGTCCAGCATTACGGATGTCTTGTTAAAAGAAAAAATGAGCACGAAACATTAAAAAGGATTATTTCATAACTTTAGAGAAGTTAAGTTCATGGGATTTTTCATACTTAGCAATAAGATTTGAAGCTTTCAGAGGTTTGGGTGACTGACAATAAATTAAGAAGGAAAACAAGTATTTTTGAACACCCTATGCCAGAAAATAAAGAAATAGGCTTGTAACTTGTATTGATTATTTTAGTTGTTAATTAAAATTACTTCCTAAAATTTCATAAACCTAGAGTAAATATTTATAGAAATAGGGACATTTAAAAAAAAAAAATAAAAAAAATATTTTGCCTAACGTTTTTTTTTTGTTGCTATAACCTTAGAAATATTCAATAGAATCAAGCAATATTTTTGGAGCAGTTAAAAATCAATTACAAAATTACTTAGTATTTAAAATTTAAATAAACAATTGTTAAAAACTGATCAAGATATAAGTATTTAAGGTAGCTCTTTCTTACTGCGCTTGCACAGAAAAAGTTTCAAAGAAAGTTTTTTTAATTTTATAGTGTATCGTATTTGGCAAATAATGAAAAAATGAAAAATGCTTGATTTAAATATTTAAAAAAGCTGTAAAAGTTTCAAGCAAATTTTTTTTGGTAAATTATTCTACTTTCTAAAAGAAAGCTCGAAATTATCAGAGTTTTCCGTAAATTTAATATTGTTTCATAAAACAAAATATAATATCAAATGACATACAACAATCGACCGGAAACCAAAATGTGGTGGTATAAGGAAAGAAAACTTTTATGAGGGATGATCCCCCATAATGCTGGTCTCATTTTTAATAAAACTTGTTTAATAGATCCAAATAAAATTTTGATTTTGATCTGAAAATTTAGAATTTCAATTTTATATATACGATTTTACTTTATATATACGATCTTACTTTATATATACCATTTTACTTTATATATACGATTTTACTTTATATATACGATTTTACTTTATATATACGATTTTTCTTTATATATACGATTTTTCTTTATATATACGATTTATCTTTATATACACGATTTATCTTTATATATACGATTTTACTTTATATATACGATTTTACTTTATATATATACGATTTTACTTTATATGTACGATTTATCTTTATATACACGATTTATCTTTATATATACGATTTTACTTTATATATACGATTTTACTTTATATATACCATTTTTCTTTATATATACGATTTTTCTTTATATATACGATTTATCTTTATATACACGATTTTACTTTATATACACGATTTATCTTTACATATACGATTTTACTTTATATATATACGATTTTACTTTATATATACGATTTATCTTTATATATACGATTTTACTTTATATACACGATTTATCTTTACATATACGATTTTACTTTATATATACGATTTTTCTTTATATATACGATTTTTCTTTATATATACGATTTATCTTTATATATACCATTTTACTTTATATACACGATTTATCTTTATATATATAAGATTTTACTTTATAAATACGATTTTACTTTATATATACGATTTATCTTTATATATACGATTTTACTTTATATATACGATTTTACTTTATATATACGATTTTACTTCTCATATACGATTTTACTTTATATATACGATTTTACTTTATATATACGATTTTTCTTTATATATACGATTTTTCTTTATATATACGATTTATCTTTATATATACCATTTTACTTTATATACACGATTTATCTTTATGTATATAAGATTTTACTTTATAAATACGATTTTACTTTATATATACGATTTATCTTTATATATACGATTTTATTTTATATATACGATTTTACTTTATATATACGATTTTACTTTATATATACGATTTATCTTTATATATACGATTTTACTTTATATATACGATTTTTTTTATATATACGATTTTACTTTATATATACGATTTATCTTTATCTATACGATTTATCTTTATATATACGAAATTCAATTTCTCAGGAACAATTCAACCGATTTCGCTCCAATTTTATATTTTGCCATATAAAATTAGATACTTTAAAACGATGTGAAAAACTGTATTCCTTACAATTCAAAATTTTTTAGACGATTAATAAATAAAATTATTTAAAAAAAAATGAATATTTACTAAACTTTATTTTTTGCATGGATACTTCATTTTTTGTATGGTCCTTGGATAAATGAATTCTATAATTGTATGCAAAAAGTTTTCAATTCGCTTCAAAAGTTCTCGAGATATGGCGAAGGAGGCAAAAAGTAAAATTAACTTCATGGGGTCCAAACACTGGACTGCTCTCCTGATCGAACTATTGGGACCACAATTCCCATGCGGTATCTCCCTATATTTTATGAGTCAGTAATCAGAAGCCGTCCAAAAAAAGGCATGTTTATTCAGTGAAAGTACGTTTTTGTAACAGATTTCGTAACTTAAAATATCATTTTCACTAATAAATTAGCATATTTAAGATCCCCCTCCTTGAACTATTAAAAATGAGTCCTAAAACGTGAAGATCAGATTATTAGATCAAAAGTCATTCAGAGTGGTTCGTTCTTTTTGACACACTGTACAGGAAATATAGATTGTACAATTACAAATTTAAACTGCATATTGGATGAGTAAAAAATAAATTTAATGCTGAGTGAGTAAAAAGTTTGTGTTCATTTAAAAACATCATTGGGATTCAACAGTATCTGAAATTTTTTGAAAACCTTTGAAAGTAGTCAATTTAAGACTAACTCATACACAGAATTTCCATTGATATATATATATATAGCTCTTCCAACTGAAAATATTTAAAAAAAAACTGTAACGTTTATTTATGTCAATAAGTTAAAAATCATAACTGTTGCCATTAAATTTTATAACTTTTGAAGTATTTCTTGTATAAAAAAAGCGAATATGTATTTGTTATAGTAAATTTTCGTATATCAACTAAATTTTTATGATAGTTTCCTTATATTATAAAAATATTTCAAGACTATATTGTGTAATAATTGATAAATTTTACAAATAAGTTACTATTTAACAAACTTCTAATAAACCTTTATTACTATTACAAATTATAGTGTTTTATCATGATTCAGAATGATTTTTTTAATCATGATATACACCGAAGAGCCATTACATTATGACCACCCTCCATCTATAACAATGGGCTCGCCCAGGTTTTCATGGTTTCTCGCCCAGGAACAATTTTTTTCATGGGGCACATTAGGACCCATAATCCTCATAGAACAATCCCTGATGCCTGTAAGCTACTTGAACATAGTTGCAGACCAGGTTCACCCATTCATGGCAACAGTTTTTCCTGCGGGGGATGGTGCTTACCAGCAGGATAATGCACCATGTCATAAGGGTCGAATCGTCGAGGAACATTCCAGTGACTTTTAAGTCATGTCGTGGTCCCCAAATTTACCTTGCCTTAATCCAATAGAGCATTTGTGGTCCTACTTGGAAAACCATATTCGTGCTGCCACGCTCACAATGTGAGGGAATTGCAGGACTAGTTGGTGAGCGCTTGGTACCAGATACCTCAGACTACCTATCAGCACCTTGTGGAATCAATGCCACGGCGGGTGCTAGCAGTTTTGAGGGCTAAAGGTGGTCCTACATGTTATTAACAGTGTAGTCATAATGTAATGGCTCAGTGTATATATATATATATATATATATATATATATATATATATATATATATATATATATATATATATATATATATATATATATATATATATATATATATATATATATATATATATATATATATATATATATATATATATATATATATATATATATATATATATATATATATATATATATATATATATATATATATATATATATATATATATATATATATATATATATATATATATGATGTATTAATGTTTAACGTGTTTTACTTTACAAGCGGAAAAACTTAAGATTAGTTAATATTTTTCAATGAATTTTGATTTTGTTTTAATGAGTATTTTGATCTGAAAACAATCGAGGTAATTTCCCAGAAACAATTTCAAAAAAATATAAGGTTATTGTAAAATATATAAATCATAATATTTTTAGAAATAGTTCTATAACAGTAATTTTCACATAAAGACTCATGTAATGGACAACGAATTTACAAACGCTTATCATTCACATAGATAAAAAAAAATTAGTAAGAACAAATGTGTAAATTATCTATTAGTAAATTGTTAATGAAAGGATTGATCCAAACTGAGTTTTAAAATGATAATGATAAATGAGTTTTAAAATGAAAAGATATAAGGCTAGCTTCTCACTTTATATGTATGAATGCCGTATAACATTATGAAAAAAAAAAACATTATTTTTTTCTGCCTATCGAAATTGTAATACCAATTTGTAGAAAAGAAACTTTCGTCTAATAAAATATATCTTAAAAATTATTTTTTAATGTTCTAAATATGTTACAAAAATAAATTGAGCAAAGCTGATTTATAAATAAGTTATTATTTTACAAACGTGATATGAATTTTAATTAATAATTCATTACAGCTTAAAGTATAGTTTCAGCATAAATTGTTGTGAGTTCTTGCAAAAATTTGTTCAAGTGATCTGGACAAATATAGAAACATGTTTTTAATGCATGTATAAAATAATAAAAATTAACGTGTGAATGTTTAATGTATTTTACATTACAAACGAGCTTGGTCTAGTATATACCAGTTTTTTAACAAGTAGAGATTTATTTTTCATTTCAAATAAATAAATAAATAAAATCTAAATATAAAATTTTAAAGTTTAGTTAATTCTTTTCAATCAGTTTTGATTTAATTTTTGCTTCACCAGATTTTATACTTTTAATACAATTATTGACATAGATAATTTTTACAGATAGTTTATATAGATACTTTTATCAATACAGATAAGAGTTTAGTACAAAATAATGTGTAAATACAGATTAACGAAATGTCATGTGAAATTGTATATCAGAAATGAGTTTTAAGATCAAGGGACTCAACAGTGGTTTTTCACTTAATATATATGAATACCGTATTACAATATGAGTAAAATAATTTGTTTTCTTAACAATCATTAATAAGTAAAACCAATAGAAACATATTTTTCATTCAATAAAAGTTAGCATTTAAATTGTTATAGTTTAGTTTATGTTTCTCAATGAAGTTTGGCTCAATATTTATTAAATTGGAATTATTGTTGTAGGGCAATAGGATGCAAGTTTCCTTAAAACAATTTAAACAAAATATGATGATTCTAAAACATTAACAAAAAAAATTAAAATTTTTATTGAAAATTGGAATTTTTACTTCAAAATTCACACTCAGATTTCAGATTATACAAAAAGCATTTTTTCCATAGATACGAAAAAAGTAAAAAAAAAAAAAAACTATATATAAATATGGAGTAATTAAATAGCGTTGAGGAAGAATATACTAGTAATAAATAATAAAAAAAATTATTGCAATGGAAAATATAATTTCAGAATAATTGGACATAATTTCAAAGAGCAATTGAAAATATATCCCATATCTAAAAAGAAAAAAGAAAAGGAAAGAAAATGAATTGATTTTTTTTTATCTCAGCAAAGTAGTTTTTAACTAAAAATTTACGTACAAATTTCAGAATGCTCCGAAAAATTATTCACTTGTAAATGAAAAGAGTAAAGAACAATATGTAAATGTGGGATGATAAATGGAGCAAAAGGATACAATTTAAAATAAATTTGAACAAAAAGTTAGGGACTTACGTCTGGTCTGTTTGCTTGCTATTAAAAATTAGAGAAAAAACGGAGGAAGTTAAGAATTGTTTTTGTGAGTTTATATTCCTTATTTTTTTATAAAATGTCTCTAAGAGTCTCTTTCCTGTACAAGGGGCGTTGTCTAAGCAATAAATGGCTCATTTGAATGAATGATGTGATGTGGGGTGATTTAGAACTATCGATAAAGATTGGGAGTCTCATTACTTATTTCGTAATATACGTCATCATAATTTTAATAAAATCTTCGAAGATCTTAAATTCCAAATAAAATTAGCTTGAAATTTTGAAAATCATGCACATGTCCATTAGGTTATAAAAACCATTGAACAAGGATCAAGTAATTGGTTATTTACAATCATACTGAAATCGCCACGCCTCTGGTTCATATTCAAAGTGAATCCGTAATCTTACTAATAAGCATTTGTTTCCTGTAATCGTATAACTATCTTTTAAAAACGGGTTGCCGTAAAATTAAGTTTACTTTCAGGTTAAGGATTATGCTAATTGAAGTGTATCGATAAGTATTATCGATCTTTAATCGATTCGATGAATATTTTAAACGTTGCATCATATTAATAGTTCTCCATCCATATTTTTTGAATGTTTTTCGTTATGCTGGAATTTAAAAGTTCATAATGTTCACCTATAAATATTAATCATGAATATTTTTAAAAAAATATTAGATTTAATAGTTAAGAATAAGAGTCTCTTTCCTAATTCAGTTTCCTAATTCTTGAGTTTTTTTCCTGATTCATAAGAAGAAATAAAAACATTTTATATGTTGTTGTTATCGTACGTAATTAAGGCAAGGGATGCGATTGTTCTTGTATTCCAGTGGCGCCATCTATGGCCAAGAATTCGACTTCTGCCACACCCATTTACAGGGCAAGCAAATTCATACATCTATTCATTCATCCAAAGATTGTAATTTTGACCTGAACTAAAAAACGGTCAATCTCTAACTAAAACATACTAAAAAAAATATATTATATACTATAAAATGTAATTAATAATCACTCTCAATCTTTATGGGTGTTGTTTTTATAGTATATTTTTTACTTTTAGTACAATAAAAAATAAAATGTTGTCGTTTTCAAAATTTATTTTCTGGATTCCAGGATACAAATATCTTTTAAAAGATAATTAAGTATAATTAAGTAAGTAGTTGGACGAAAATGTAGTCGATTAGATTTTTCCATTACAGTAATCAATTACTTGTTATCATGATCAGAAGATAACATAATTTTGATTACATCTGTAATCGCGATTACAGGAACCAATTACAGTAATCAATTACTTGTAATCGTGATTACAACTTTTTGTTTATGGCTGTAATCATGATCACAATAATTGATTACAATAATTGATATATACATAAATACAATATACATAACTATATTATTATATACATAATACAATACGTATGTTTTGTATGTTCGTATACACTAACAATCTATGTATGAACGTATGTGAAAATAATGTCTATACGTATACATGCATTCATGTACGTAAGTACATACATTGGGTGAATGTACCGTAATTTCATGTCTATACTATATGTATGTACATTGTACGTATTTACGTACGAATAGTACGTATTTACGTACGTATAGTACTTATTTACGTACAAAATGTAAGAATATTTTTTATAGGTATACTATATGTACATAGTTGTGTAAATAAAATGCGTGTATGTATGCATTACGCTTACATGCACATAGATATATGGTTTGTAAGCACAACATAAATGAATGCCTCTTCACTGAGAATAAAATATGGTGAAAACTGCCATAATTTTGCTGATTTTATCGTGTTTCTGGCTCTATGGGAACACCAAAAAGCATGATAATTTTTACGAAAGTTCTTCGGTAAAGAATTTGGTAAAATTAACAATAAAATATGGTATATTAACAATAAAATATGGTATATAATTAACAATAAAATAATATAATATGTGATAAAATTCGTTAATTTTGTCATCATGCTTTAGAGCATGGAATTAAAACTATTTATTCGTTTAAATTTACTTTTCAGTTTTGTATTTTTTTCAAAATCCACGGTAATAAGAACTATAATTTCAAAATCCAGAATTTCCGGTAACTCGTTTTTCTATGAACGGCAAAATTACCAAACTGATGCTTTAAATACTGTATATTTTGCTTTTATTAGCGAGAATTATGTTTCTTTTTTCATCAGAAATGTCATTAAGGCAATTTTACCAAGATTTTTTTCTCCGTGTTAGTTTAATGATGTATTTAAAAATCAACTTATACTTTTGCATAATATTTCCCATTATAGTTGATAATTGAAGCCCTTAACATGTTAAAGGTGATCCAATGCAATCATTCAAGTATTTCCCTCCTCTTATCAAAACAGGAGCATGAATTTCTTAATGTAAAAAAATAAATAAAGTAGGATCGATTAAAAACCATAATTAAATGCTGAAGTAAATTGAATCCTTCTGAAAAGTTTTGAATTTAATAACCTCATTAAAAAAATCTTATTCTGCTTTGCATCTTAAAGGAAATTACTGAAAAATCATTAAGTTAAATTGCTTTTGGGAAAGCAAAGAAAAACTAACTTATTAAAATATATATAAAAAGTATTAAATTGTAAAGATTCCTTAACTGGAATTAAAATTCTGGGTAGCTGGAACTAAATTTAACTGGATAATTGGAAATAAATTTTCTAAAGATTGCCCGATTTCTCCGAAAATTTATGCGCATGCATAGCTCTTACCCCCCCCCTCCCCCCGAAAAAAAAAACGACAAATATTTTTTGAAAGAAATAGAAAGTACAATAATAATTTTACAAAAGTTAAAAAGAAGCTCAAGTTAACCACATATTAATGGTAAAACGAACACAATTTGTATCTAGCTTTTATTTGTAATTTTGAAGTTCTTAAAAAAATATTTACTCATGTTTTTTATTTAAAATAAGAAATTTAACCTTTAATTTTTCTTTTGGGTGAATTGTTCACTCAATCAGCAACAAATTTAAAGCGTTTTCCTTTTCACGTTTTGTCATATCATTTAATTTCTGTTAGTGATATTCTTAAAATTTTGTATAGGTTAAGTACATCGAAGAGCCATAACATTATGACCACCCTGCTAATAACATGTAGGACCACCTTTAGCCCTCAAAACTGCTAGCACCCGCCGTGGCATTGATTCCACAAGGTGCTGATGGGTAGTCTGAGGTATTTAGTACCAAGTGCTCACCAACTGGTCCTGCAATTCCCTCACATTGCGAGGGGGTAGAGCGTGGCAGCACGAATTTGATTTTCCAAGTAGGACCACACATGCTCTATTGGATTAAGGTCAGGTGAATTTGAGGCCAAAGCATGACTTGAAAGTCACTGGAATGTTCCTCGAACCAATCCATGACGATTCGACCCTTATGACATGGTGCATTATCCTGTTGGTAAACACCATCTCCAGAAGGAAAAACTGTTGCCATAAATGGACGAACCTGGTCTGCAACTATGTTCAAGTAGCTTACAGACGTCAGGGATTGTTCTATGAGGGTTATGGGTCCTAATGTGTCCCATGAAAACATTGTTCTTGGGCGAGACCATTGTTATAGATGGAGGTTGGTCATAATGTAATGGCTCTTCGGTGTACATCTTCTTTTCTAGAAAACTTTACACAATTAGACAAAAAAAATCTATTTTGTGACGGCTCTCCTGAATTGAAAATAGTTTGAAAATGACGGCTAATATCTTCTCATATTTAAATACTATTTTTTATAATTGACAAAAATAACTTAACGTTAGAAATTTCTTTTAATGTAAATTATTTAAATTTACTCCATTTTAATAAGTTTTTATATGTTAAAAGTGATATAAAAATGCTTCCCTCTGATTAGTAAAGAGTTTAATAAAAAAAATTTTCATGTTTAAAAAAATTTTTTTTTATTGGATGAAATAAAAAAGGAGAAAAAAAGAAAGAAAAAAAAACTATTTTTATGTTAGAAATTTCTCTGAAAGTAATTGACAAATCAAAAAAAATATTTGTCATGTTGAAGTAAACAAATGACTAAGTTTCCCCCCCCCCCCTATTTCGAACAATAATTATAAGCGTTGCTTAAGTAAACGCTCATTACCTTGATCGTTACGTGTTAATCGATGGAAAAAGGAATGGAAAATGCATGAATAATAAAAATATTGTTACTCATTTATTGAAACAATACTTATATTTTGCTTTAATGATTTCCGCCTTGTAGAATCTATTGCAATACTTTTGATCGCAATTTTTAATCTGAAACAGATCACGTTAATGAATAATAACTAATGTAATTTTTAATAACTTAGTTAAGTAACTTTAAATGAGTTACTCAAGTATATAAGGCGCTTTCCTCAATGTGATAAAAGGAAAGTGGATGCGAGAAACGTCGTTATTTCTACTATGAATCGCTTGTCAAAAAAAAGGTTATTCTTAAATCATTGTAATTTTAAATATATAACTTTATTTCATTACTTAAGTATGTTGTGCTATATTACTTATTAGGAGGACAACTTTATTTTATATATTCCTTGTTTAAATTATATCTAATTATATTTTTATTCTGAGTCTTATATTTTTATTCTGAGTTATTTATATTTTTATTCTGAGTCTTAAATTATATTTTTATTTTTATATTTTAGTCAATTTCTAATCACACATCATATGCACCGAAGAGCCATTACATTATGACCACCCTGCTAATAACATGTAGGACTACCTTCAGACCTCAAAACTGCTAGCACCCGCCGTGGCATTGATTCCACAAGGTGCTGATAGATAGTCTGAGGTATCTGGTGCCAAGCGCTCACCAACTGGTACTGCAATTCCCTCACATTGCGAGGGGGTAGTGTGGCAGCGCGAATTTGGTTTTCCAAGTAGGACCACACATGCTCTATTGAATTTAGGTCAGGTGAATTTGGGGGCCAAGACATAACTTGAAAGTCACTGGAATGTTCCTCGAACCAATCCATGACGATTCGACCCTTATGACATGGTGCATTATCCTGTTGGTAAACACCATCCCCAGCAGGAAAAGCTGTTGCCCTGAATGGGTGAACCTGGTCTGCAAACTATGTTCAAGTAGCTTACAGACGTCAGGGATTGTTCTATGAGGATTATGGGTCCTAATGTGCCCCATGGAAACATTGGTCCTGGGCGAGAAACCATCAAAACCTGAGAGAGTCCATTGTTATAGATGGAGGGTGGTCATAATGTAATGGCTCTTCGGTGTATCATAAAGTATGGCTAATACAGTGTTAATTTGAGCTATCTCTTTTGATGAATTATAAACACAATTCATAAAGTAAAGGTTGTTTATTTAATTATTGAGCTTAAAGTGTATTGTAATTGAGAATTTTTTAAATTAGATACTGTGATTTCCAGAGTAGAAGTCCGAGAGTTTCATTTTAATTGCTTTTATGCGCAAATGTTTTATCACTCCCACTGCGTGATTAAAATCAATCGTTAATTTACGAAAGAAAATGCTTGAGTTTTCTTTTTAATGAAGATTGATGTTTAAAGGAATTTAATTTTATGCAAATATATTACTAAGTTGCTGATGACAAAGAATCAATTAAAAGAATTAAAATAATAAAAAAAGAATTAAAATAATGAAAAAGAATTAAAATAATAAAAAGAATTATAACTATTTAAAATAATTTAATTTCATGCAAATATCTTACTAAGTTGACTGATAAAAAGAACTACGTCTAAAACACTGACGTTTACATTAAAATTATGCCGATAGGTCTGTGTAGGGGTTAGGGAACTGCCCTTGAATCAGAAAGGTTCTGGGTTCGAATCCCGGGCAAGGCATGGATGTTCTTTCCTTCTCTGCACTATCTCTCCTTATTGTGGGAGCAACGTTGGCCCACCTAATATGGCGCCCCTGAAAGAGTGGCCCACAAATCTGCCTTTCAGATACCTGTATGACCTAGGTCATTCTCCAGGTGGGCATTGGAAAAAAAAAAACATTAAAATTATACTAATAGCCGGTCAACATATCTAAATACTTGGGCAAGTAGGTGGTACACTCTACAATATGAATTTCAATCAAAAGATTTCTATAAAATATTCCTTAATTCACTTTAGAAATAAAAATATTCCTTAACTAAACTTTGAATATAATTATCGTAAGTTAGTGAGTTATTTCCCTGTATTTTTAAGATAAATTTCATTTCAATGTGGTTAGTCAGTAAGATTATACTATGTTCCAATTTAGTGCTTTTCCTAAATCCCGTCTTTTCATCACAATTTAATTGCTGATTAATTATCATTAAAATAATTGAAATTAATCTAAATTAAAATTCTCGATTGTTTCTTCACAGTGTTCCTGTCTCATATTATGATCTTATAAAAAAAATTATGTTAAGTCTAAGATAGGGCTCATTTATAATTTCCCGCAGGACGGCGCACCGAAATCTATGTACGCCACTGGCATAATTGAAAATCGTAATAGAAGTTTTTATTTATTTTATAAGTTAGAATTCAAGCTGCAATTTTGAGTATCACTCATATGTATCCAAGCATTGAAGAAACCTAAACAAAATCTAAAATCAAGAAAATTTAAAGTCAAACACTCATCAGAAATCACGATATCAAATCATTTATAGTTGCAAAAAATAATAATAAAAAAATACTATTACAGTTTTTTTTTTCCTTTTTAAGAAAATTTTAAGTTTTTTTAAATGAAATGTTTTTGACAATATCTAAGCAGGCAAACGAAATCATTTTTAATTATAATAGGAAATAAAATTATTTACTGATGTTTATATATCATTATCTGATTTGTATTTGCAAATGGGAATCATTGTAAATTCATTTAGTTACTCGCAAACTTATAAAAATTGCTAATATTTAAATGTATAAGGATTTCATCCATATGAATTGCCAAAATTGGAAAAAAGCTATAAATGCTATGTTTATTTCGTAAACGTTATTTTTTTTAATCGCTGTAAAAATCATATTTTCAAGTATAGATGGCAACAGAACCTTCAATCAGTTAAACTTTTCAAATGTTAGACTTGATGTATAATTCGTTCACCAGGAGTTGGCACTTGGCTCCACCTCCTCTGACGCAAAGTTCATTTCAGCGCGAGAGAAAGAAGAGAAACATCTCAACTCTTGAAATTGTAATAACCCTTAATGCGTGCCAAACACAGTGATTTCTTTTTCAGTCACTTACTTCGCTTTATCATCTGTTATTATACCTTTCGTTTCTCTAGCTATTAAATATATTTTAAATTTAAAAACTGCTGTTTTCCCAGCAAATGTCTCAAAAAGGACAAACTATTCACTCAAAGAAGAGAAATGTCGTAAAAAATGGCGCGAAATATCATCAAATTTATAAAATATTTGATGTTAAAAAAATGCAGATAAAGTTTGCGAAATAAATATTTTTGTCATACGATCGCCAAATAGCAACCTTGTTGTTCAGGATTGCTAACAACCTTCTCCCAAAACTAGCTAAATAGTATCATCGCATACCACGCGATGAAGGCGGGGCCAAGTGCCAACTCCTGGTGAACGAGCTATATCTATTGCGCATTTTAAATTTAAAAACTGCTGTTTTCCCAGCAAATGTCTCAAAAAGGACAAACTATTCACTGAAAGAAGAGAAATGTCATAAAAAATGGCGCGAAATATCATCAAATTTATAAAATATTTGATGTTAAAAAAATGCAGATAAAGTTTGCGAAATAAATATTTTTGTCATACGATCGCCAAATAGCAACCTTGTTGTTCAGGATTGCTAACAACCTTCTCCCAAAACTAGCTAAATAGTATCATCGCATACCACGCGATGAAGGCGGGGCCAAGTGCCAACTCCTGGTGAACGAGCTATATCTATTGCGCATTTTAAATTTAAAAACTGCTGTTTTCCCAGCAAATGTCTCAAAAAGGACAAACTATTCACTGAAAGAAGAGAAATGTCGTAAAAAATGGCGCGAAATATCATCAAATTTATAAAATATTTGATGTTAAAAAAATGCAGATAAAGTTTGCGAAATAAATATTTTTGTCATACGATCGCCAAATAGCAACCTTGTTGTTCAGGATTGCTAACAACCTTCTCCCAAAACTAGCTAAATAGTATCATCGCATACCACGCGATGAAGGCGGGGCCAAGTGCCAACTCCTGGTGAACGAGCTATATCTATTGCGCATTTTAAATTTAAAAACTGCTGTTTTCCCAGCAAATGTCTCAAAAAGGACAAACTATTCACTGAAAGAAGAGAAATGTCATAAAAAATGGCGCGAAATATCATCAAATTTATAAAATATTTGATGTTAAAAAAATGCAGATAAAGTTTGCGAAATAAATATTTTTGTCATACGATCGCCAAATAGCAACCTTGTTGTTCAGGATTGCTAACAACCTTCTCCCAAAACTAGCTAAATAGTATCATCGCATACCACGCGATGAAGGCGGGGCCAAGTGCCAACTCCTGGTGAACGAGCTATATCTATTGCGCATTTTAAATTTAAAAACTGCTGTTTTCCCAGCAAATGTCTCAAAAAGGACAAACTATTCACTGAAAGAAGAGAAATGTCATAAAAAATGGCGCGAAATATCATCAAATTTATAAAATATTTGATGTTAAAAAAATGCAGATAAAGTTTGCGAAATAAATATTTTTGTCATACGATCGCCAAATAGCAACCTTGTTGTTCAGGATTGCTAACAACCTTCTCCCAAAACTAGCTAAATAGTATCATCGCATACCACGCGATGAAGGCGGGGCCAAGTGCCAACTCCTGGTGAACGAGCTATATCTATTGCGCATTTTAAATTTAAAAACTGCTGTTTTCCCAGCAAATGTCTCAAAAAGGACAAACTATTCACTCAAAGAAGAGAAATGTCGTAAAAAATGGCGCGAAATATCATCAAATTTATAAAATATTTGATGTTAAAAAAATGCAGATAAAGTTTGCGAAATAAATATTTTTGTCATACGATCGCCAAATAGCAACCTTGTTGTTCAGGATTGCTAACAACCTTCTCCCAAAACTAGCTAAATAGTATCATCGCATACCACGCGATGAAGGCGGGGCCAAGTGTCAACTCCTGGTGAACGAGCTATATCTATTGCGCATTTTAAATTTAAAAACTGCTGTTTTCCCAGCAAATGTCTCAAAAAGGACAAACTATTCACTCAAAGAAGAGAAATGTCGTAAAAAATGGCGCGAAATATCATCAAATTTATAAAATATTTGATGTTAAAAAAATGCAGATAAAGTTTGCGAAATAAATATTTTTGTCATACGATCGCCAAATAGCAACCTTGTTGTTCAGGATTGCTAACAACCTTCTCCCAAAACTAGCTAAATAGTATCATCGCATACCACGCGATGAAGGCGGGGCCAAGTGCCAACTCCTGGTGAACGAGCTATATCTATTGCGCATTTTAAATTTAAAAACTGCTGTTTTCCCAGCAAATGTCTCAAAAAGGACAAACTATTCACTGAAAGAAGAGAAATGTCATAAAAAATGGCGCGAAATATCATCAAATTTATAAAATATTTGATGTTAAAAAAATGCAGATAAAGTTTGCGAAATAAATATTTTTGTCATACGATCGCCAAATAGCAACCTTGTTGTTCAGGATTGCTAACAACCTTCTCCCAAAACTAGCTAAATAGTATCATCGCATACCACGCGATGAAGGCGGGGCCAAGTGCCAACTCCTGGTGAACGAGCTATATCTATTGCGCATTTTAAATTTAAAAACTGCTGTTTTCCCAGCAAATGTCTCAAAAAGGACAAACTATTCACTCAAAGAAGAGAAATGTCGTAAAAAATGGCGCGAAATATCATCAAATTTATAAAATATTTGATGTTAAAAAAATGCAGATAAAGTTTGCGAAATAAATATTTTTGTCATACGATCGCCAAATAGCAACCTTGTTGTTCAGGATTGCTAACAACCTTCTCCCAAAACTAGCTAAATAGTATCATCGCATACCACGCGACGTAGGCGAGGCCAAGTGCCAACTTCTGGTGCTCGAGCTATTGCTCAGGCGCTACCGGTAGTGCGAATAGCTTATTGTAGAGACTAATGATGGCACTGCCGGCGTGAATAACATCGGCCAAAACCTGTAAAGGGTTTTTTCTCATTAGTCTCGTAAATTGATACTATTCTAAGTTTCAAAATCGCTGTGTGCAACCTTGAACCTTAATTTTCTGTGTTGTGAGTAGTCGCAGCCCTTGATTAGTTTAATGATGTTTGCGCCGAAAACTACTCTGTGTAAACGATGTATCTCATAAAATGCATTACGAAATAAAAGGAAATTGTCACTTGCGTCAACAGTTCAATTACCTTCCAAACAACGGTTAAAAATACAAACAAACGAAGTGTATTTGTTGAAATCATACTCAAAATAGAATCATTGTCTCTAGGAAATAACTAAGTAGGATTGTTTTTTAACCCTCAATTGTTTTGAGGCTAATTAAAGAAGAATGACTTTGATAAGGTGTTTATAAGTTTATATATTTTTTGTAGTGTAGGTAATTTATTGTGAAATTATATTTAATGATAAATTGAAAACAGTGATCAATAGATAATAAGTTAATGAGTGAGGGGTCCACTACAGATATCTGAAGTCTGTCTCCACTCGTTGTGGTAGGGTTGAAGCTGAGAGGCTGTTTTTCGAAAACTCCGTCGTCATTTGAAATGATGTTTATTTTTGCGAATAATATGCTATTTTCATAACTGCTGTGAGTTTGGAACAGTTATTTATGACTGATTTTTTTTGTCGTATGCCTGTGGGGGTGCGATTGTTCTTGTTTTTCAGTGGCGCCATCTATCGCCAAGAATTCGACTTCTGTCACACCATTCACGCAACCACAAACCCGTTTATAGGGCGGGTCCCATTCACACACACAAAGGAGAAAGGACATAGAACACACAGAGAGAAAGAAACATACATGCCTTGCCCGGGATTCGAACCTAGAACCTTTCCAATGCAAGGGCAGTTCCCTGCCCCCTACACAGGCCGGTCGGCGTTTATGACTGATAGGTATCAAGTTTAGCCAATTTAAAGTTAGCGCTGTCGATTCTTATTTTGAAAATGGAGAAAAGCCACACTATAAAAAGCCACAGTTTTGTTGAATATGAAAAAGTGTTTGTGAATTTAGTTGTGAATTAGGGAGTGTATTTAAAAAGTATTCCAATGATGCATTACTTAGGCTCATAAAAATTAGAAAAGACTCAGAATAGGCACCACCTCCTAGAACAAAGAAGACCTCATCACGGATTAATTCAGTAGTCCGAGGTAATGAGCATAAACTGCGCAAAGGATGAAAAATAAGAGAGATGTCAGGACGCTCGGGCTACAAAACTCCGCAGTGGTGATGGTAAATACGAAAGATGTCATGATGTTTGAACTACTAAAGGATCAAATTTCCTGTTTATGGTACTGAGGCATTCTCTTCTCTAGGAGGTATTGCAATAAGGGAGTTATTCTTATAAATTTAATCTAGTTGGAAATATGTTGCCAATTTGGCGATTTTTAAACAAGTTTAATAACTTTCAAAATATTCAAGTTATTGGTCCGTTCTAAGGCCAAGATAATTTTTCATCGAAAAATTATATATATAATTTACAAATAACGCTTTGCTTCAAGTATAAGGCACACACTTAAAAACACAATGTTAATGACTAGAAGTGGTTAAAGGGAAAAAGAATTTAACATTGATAGAAAAGTGAGTGTTATGAAATGAAAGATTTTTTTTCCATATAATTCAAAACTAAATTATTATTTCTTTTAATCCTTTCAGCAATAAATAGAAATCATTAATATCTTTTTACTCAACACCTTTGACTTGCTTGTGGAGATCAATCTGTTTTTAGAGATTCCCTCTAATTCTGCATGGAATTTAGAAGCATGGAATTCATGGTTGCTAGAATGTTTAGCTTTTATTAAAAAGTTGTTATTTCTCATATCACAAACACAGTTTATATCGTAAATCTAAAATATGGATAAAATCTTTTAACCAAAGACCTTGGCAGTAATTTATAACAATTAATGAGAAAATCATTTACTATTTTACGAAATTTGTTATCGTCTCAATTTTAATGTGTTATATTTTATAATTATATAACTATGTACGATATGAAAGTTCATTTCGGAATTTTATCTCTGAATTTTTTTTTTTTTAAATGCATAATTTTGCTCTATGCTGTTGTTTTTTAAGAAATAAAAAGTTTATTTTTATTAATACCTTGCTTCAATTATATTTTATTTTATTTTTAACGTACGTGAAATTTGGAATTTATTTTTATCTGAAATATCATCCATCGATGCTGTGAATGAAACTGCGAAGAATAAGTATTATTTTCCATTTGTTTTATTTTCTGTTTTTGATCCGTAATTATAATATATTCCTTTTCATGAAAAATAATCAACAAATTCGTCTACTTATATCCGCCCCTCCTGCATCATTTCCATTAGAATCATACCTGTCCATCCAAAAGGTGTGTGGGGGGGGATAACAGTAAATATGATCGATCAATGTGTCAAAGGGGGAAATATATTATCATGGATAAATATTTGAAGTGCAGACTCCTGAATTTTAACTAATGTCCATCGCCAAACATTTGGCGGAGAAGACATGTTTGAAATTATAGTTCTCTTTAGCAATCCTTTTAAAAACTATGCCACAACGTGTAGTCAATGCTAGCAACCACCATGAGTAAATTAGGTAATAAACATGGAGAACATATCTTTTCATTATTCGAAGTTTGGACGAACTATTTCTTGTATTTATTGTTTTTATTATTCGAAGAAAGCAATGAATATTAAAAATCGTTTGTTATAAGATTTTTTAAAAATGGCGTTGAAAAGATTTTGCCGTTCAAAATGGGCGATGAGTCCAAAGGTATAGAATCGGTGATCTGCGCCATGTCACCTGATAGGGTTTTTAAAGTAATGACATTGCAAGTTAATGATATAAAGTCTTTGTTAAATATTAAAACGTATTCTTAAATTCAAATACATTTTTAATATGCTTCTTCCAAGAATCTCTAAAAAAAAATTTATTTTTTAAAAAAAAATTATTACACGTAGCATAAAATGCTCTCTATCTTGCAACGTTTGTAGTTTTTTACGATTTTTCATTTTTAAATTTCAAATCAGTAATTTTGTAATTAATTTTAAATTGCTCAAAAAATTTTATTCAATTCCTCTGAATATTTTTAAAGTTATAGCAAAAAACCCGTAAGACAAAAAAGTAGTTTTTTTACAAAAATGTTCATATCTCCATAAATATTTACGCTAGGGTTACGAAATTTTATGCAGATTTTAAGAACAACATCTTAAGTAATTGGTACAAGTTCTAAGCTTATCGCTTGATTTTCTAGCATAGGTTCTTCAAACCTACTTGTTATTTTTCGTAGTTTAGTATAGGTCTTCAAACCTTTGAAAGCTTTAAATCTTATAGCTAAGTATTAAAAATCGCATGAACTAAACTTATCTAAATTTACAAAATAATCCTTTTTCTTGAGAAATCTAAAAAAAGTGTCAAAAACTGAAAGTGTCTTTACCATTATTGTAGGGTAGTGTATATATACATACTATGCATAGCATGAAATGCATCCCACAGTTCGAGTTTTTTATTTATCCTGAAGTCTGTAAACGTTTTTACTAAAAAAGATAGGTCTATTTATGAACTTAATGTTTTTCTTATTTCTCGAAGTTCCAATTAGCTTGAAAGCCATTGCAATTTAAATCGGGGGGGTTTTTTTCAGCAATTTTTTCACACTTTTTTTTAACATTTATATTTTATTTTGTCGCGCAAAAACAAATTGACTTTGTAACGCGAAATTTCGAAGGTACTTAGAAAAATGTAAGGAATACGATGGAATAAAAAATAAAGGACCTAACATTTGTAAACTTGTTCGAGAATTATTAATTGTTAAACTCGTATTAATAAATACAACATTATCCACGTAGCAGTTCGCGTAACTAAAAGTACAGAGGGGCTGAAAGGGCCATTCTCATTTACCACTTTATGCTCTTTTTTGGCATTTCTTTCACTTCTTTTGCGTTGAATAATTCCTATTTATCTATTCTTTTTTTTCCCTCGAAATCTTCAATTTGCACACTTGCACTTGACTTCGTGTCACAAGTTACAAAAAAAAAAAAATTTTAAAAAAATAAATAAAATATAAAAAAAAATTTTTTAATTAATAAAGCACTGTAAGAGTCTGAGATTTGGTGCTGCTAGCTACAAAGTTAATATTTTTATCGAAATTTTTAAAAATATCAACCGCTCAACAGAAATGAAAACGATTTCTTATTTTAACTTATTTATTATTAACGATTTCTTATTTTAAGTTACATTTATAAATTTTTTAACAAGTGAAATTAAATGTTAACAAAATGTGCTTAAACGAAATAACGAGCATTTTAAAAACAAATCATCTTTTTTTAAAATTAATTTTAATCGAACAGAAAGAAAAACTAAAATGATAGCGATATATGTTGTACAGGAGTCGTTAAGAGAAGCGATTGTTAAGAATATTTCTCAATGATAATAATAATAATTTCTAAAATCCAACAGATGGCGCTCTGCGCAGTTATGTGAAGGATTAATTATTATTGTATTCAGTTTTCTCTATGGCATTGTACCAAGAACATCATTCCTTGTTTTTGTAACTAAATATACTTTGTTAAAGGCGTTTGTAATGATTTAAAACCTCGAGATCATTGTATTTAACAGAAATAGCGTAATAACAGTAATTAAAAAAAAGATTATTTGTATTTCCTTAAAAACTAATGTTGATTTCATGAAAATGTAGGACAAATTGTTTGTTGTTTATATGTTTTAATTAAGATAAAACATGGCTAATAATTGATCTTTTCAAAAATATAAGTTAAATCAAATCCTTGGGAATAGAATTCATTTACTAGACTTCTAATTTTACTTATTTTTTGTAAACTACACAATTTTTTTAGAGTTTCGCTTTGTTTGGATTTGAAAATAAAATGCGGTGTTTTAAAAATCATTATCAGCGTACAGAAATACAGAGAATAAATATATCATTACAGTTAATTAGTAAACATAATCGTTGTAGAATATTTAATCGTAAAACAACATCGATGTAATTTTTAAATTTCAGGAAAGATAAATAGCTACGTTAAAAAGGAGAGATAGTGTACTTTTCATATTAAGAATACATTTGAACAAAGTTAATAATTAATCGTATTAGAAATCTACTAAGAAAATTTTTAACTGTCAAGATAATTTATACATTGCAGTTCAAAATTTAAAAAATGACATTAAGAAATGCTTATAATCCGCAGCTATTTTGACTAGTACTTGTTTTATTCAGCATCGCCATTTTTTTTTCTTCGCACGTTCTTAGTTGTAACATTTTTGTAACTGCAAATCATTAAAGACGACTATTTTACGCTTCATTCATGAGAAGGCGGCCATCAATGGAAAAGAAACATTACCCATGAAATATCATTCCATCTATATTTGGCTTTATTTCGCTATTCTGGCGCACACACATGAAATTTTTCTGTCGCAGTCTATGTTGAACTGTTAGATGGGAGTTCATCTAAGGCAGCTATGAAGGATGCTTAATTATGGGGTTAGATTCTGGAAGGATAGTGCTGTACCCTTTTTCCAATACTGCAGGTGACATATAAGAATGCGGTGGTTTCCTAAGAAATTTTTACGATGAGCGGCATATCAAATCGATAGAACTATTAGAGTTATTAGGGTTTTAGGCATATTAGTATAAACATGATATTCTACTTTTTATGCATAAAACTTTATAATTTTAAAATAATTAGTTGTACACTCTTTGTCTTGATTTCATCTGATTAAGCGTAAAGAAAAATACAGTAAAAATACTTCATTTACATCATTCGCATAAGCAAGTAAAGACAGTAAACTTTTATTCTTATGAAATTTCTTCTTCGAACTCCTAAAATATTTCTTCGAACGACTTGCTTTTTATTTCATTTGATTTAGCATGCAATTTTCAAGTAGGACAATATCAGGCCTGGTAGTTCATCAAATAAAAATAAAAAGATCAGGACATTTTTACTATTTATCATCTCAAAACTATTTTGTTTGGGTTTAGGTTAATTTAATTAATGCAGCGCTGAACAATTCCTCATAGCTAAATATCAATACATAGAAAATTTTAAAGTAATGTTGCATAAAAAGAATAAGCAGCACCAGTTAGTCAATATTCTTTCATAATAGAAATTTTATTTGATTAAGCTTTTTAATCCAGTTAAGATTTTTAATCTTATTAGTTAAATAATTTTAAAGTATCTTTTTTTAAATAATCTTAAAGAAAAAAAATAGTAATTTAATAAGTTATTCCCTAATTCACCATTTAAAAATTGCATGATATAATTACTCTGGTGTGTTTGTTGCGGAATTGGTCGAAAATAATAAATAAGTGCATGAACTTGAATTCATCATCATAAAAATTTGATTGTGTAAAATGTTTAATAATTGTATCAAATTTTTATTATTAATTAAAATGAAAAGATGTTCGATTGAAAATCTATGTTTTCCTGTTCCTCAATACGAATCAATTATTTTAAAATCCTAGTTTACTTTGGTAGAAAATAGTGGTCTTCTGAACGTGCGCAAAATTCGGGAATATCAAAGCAAAAAGCTGCAAGTTAGAAAAAATCAAGACAGTCTTAATTTAGCAGAAAATCTGGGATATCAAAAACTACAAACCTTGCAATGTAGAAAGCATTTCATGCTATGTCTAATATTTTCTTTCATTAAAAAAAATAATCATTCTTTAAAGGTACTCGGAAAAAGTATACTAAAAATGTACTTAAATTTCAGAATAATTTTTATATGTAACAAAAACTTTATTCATAAACTTTAAAAATCCTATCAGGAGACACGATTTAGATTCTATGGCTATTGACTCATCGCCCATTTTGAAAGACAAAATTTTTTCAACTCCATTTTTTAAAAATCTTATGACAAACGTTTATTAAACAATACGATTTTTAATATTCATTGTTTTCTTCGAATAATGAAAACAATGAATACAAAAAATCGTTTGTCCAAACTTCGAATAATGAAAAGATATCTCCTCCATGTTTATTACTAAATTTACTAATGCTGGTTGCTAACATTGACTACACCTGGTGGTATAGTCTTTAAAAAGATTGCTAAAGAGAACTATAATTCGAAACCTGTTTTTTTCGCCAAATATTTGGCGATGAATATTACTTAAAGTTCAGGAGTCTGCACTTAAAAAATAAATGCAAAAATATATTCATAACAATACATTTCCCCCTTTGACACACTGTATTGTTATGACTACACCTCCTTTGGAATAGAATTTCCCTGGATGTACAGGCATGATCCCCGATATTCGAGTATTGTAAGACTGCAGTAAAAAAAAAAATAGTGCGTGGAGACCCTCCGCGCGGAAGAAGTTAAACTTCGTAACCTGCGACGTTAATTGTAGAAGAATCAGCAGTCGTAGAAGGATCACTAGTTCTATTCAACGACTCTTTTGCCTGCTCCGCTCGCCTCCGTGCTCTGTAATAACGGTAATAGTATGCATTTTTCTCTCGTGGACCTCTTGAACCAGTGGAAGTGCTTGTGGTTGCCTCATCGTCTCGCCATGGAAAATGTATTTGTATTAATAATGTATGTGAATGCGTCATAATGTAATTTCAGAAGAGAAAACCTAACAATCAATTGATATTCACGAGAGACGTACCTTGACATAGCCTTAAAACCGTCGCATTGTCCGTGGGATTGTTTTCACTCATTTTTTACAATTGTTGTGCACTAAGTTTGAAACTAAAAAGTACTATCCTATTAAACAATGTGTGTATCAAATCAAACTAAAAAAATATTTATAGAAAAACAATACTTTTATGATTCTTATTATTTTTATGCTAGTGAGAACCAAAACAATATGGAAATAAAAGGGAAAACTGGATCCTACCACGTGATTTCCCGGCCAATAAAAATGTAGCGTTAAACGTTTAACGCAACCTTGTTGGAAGTCGCATAAGAAGTATAACTTCAAAAAAAAAAAAAAATTGCCCCTTTTTTTAAAAGGAAAAAGTCGACTTTTGAAAAAGTGACTGAACTGCCGCGAATTGAGTATCAAAAAGTTATTAGTTATAACTACCAAAGACGAGTTGTACTATCGTCAGGAAGTTTAAAAAAGAATAACAACGCGAAAATTAGTGGAAAAGTTTGCCGGAAAATGATTTAAATAGGATCTAGATTTACGATGGAGTCGGGGCGAATCACGCGTATTTTATTCTTTTATATTAGGACTGAGACAAGTCGACACTTTTGGCGACTGAAGTTTGATAGTTTGGTAGCCATTTTCTATGTAATAGTCCAGGGCCAGATCTGGAAACGTGGTAACCCTGGGCACGAAACTCTCAAGGGCCACCGTCGCGTAACTTTGAAACCAGATTTACTTGTTTATTTACGAAGTTCCTTTAAATTATTTATAACATGAGTGAATGACGAGATTATATTTATTACAATTTTTGCTAAATCAATATTCTAAAAGACAATTTTTGAAGAAAAACACAATGAGAAATTATTTGACGCTTTTAGAGGGCCCTCAGAAATGTGGGGGCCCCAGGTCTGGGCATCTCCGCCCTTATGATAAATTAGGCACGGTGATGATCGCCAGTTGGAGTCTGGCGATTTCTAATCTAGAGCTCGGTTCTGAGATCTCTTCCGTATGCGCAAAGAGCAGACTTGGCTGTCAATAGTTGATTTTCCAACTAACCATAAACAATTGCCCATACTTAAGTCCTTAAATAATCCCACAAGAAAAAAAAATATCAATGGTTTAAGAATTTTCTGTTATCGATCGCAATTTTAAGGGGATATAGGCCAACCTTTTCATTGTATTTAAAACCTTGTTATTTTTCTTCCAGTGGGGTTATTTAACGAGGAAAGTTACGCAAATTCTTCCTGGAACTCGCACAATAAATCATGTCAACAATTTTAAAAACTATTCGATGTCAAATATATACTATTTTTAAAACTATACTAACTCTAAGAAAATGAAAAACAAAAATTATTTTTTAATTTCAGAAAAAGAAAATTGTTTTTTTGGATTTTTATAAAAAATAAATTTATTTTGACCCAAAAAAATTCTCAATATTTGTCAATATTCAAACGCTAGTAAGAATTTGAGCAACATGCCATATTCAAGCCAATTACCAAGTTTGAATCAGGTGAAAAAATTTGAATTGAGAATTAAAGACAAAATTCTAAATCAAAAACTTCAAACAAAAAAAAATAGTTTGCATACAAATCCATTTAAAAAAATGAGTGTTATTTTCTGTTTTTAGTGAGTGGATTTCAGTATTTTTGTCGTAAATAAGGAAGACTTTGAATATTACTTTATACTTGATGTCAAATTTCTCAAAATAAAGTAAGGTAAGTCGAAATTTTCGTTAGGAAAAATCATCTAGACCGCTTAAAGATGAACATCTCCTAAGCTCTTTATCATTAATTTCTAAAACTTGATTTTGATATATATCATTAAAATCATTTCATCATCTTGATCGTTAGAATCATTTGTATCAAAATTTTGAATAGTTTCAAACACCACTCTATTAGATAGTCATTGTTGCTGATGTGCGGTGCACCAAAATAAAAAAAAGGACTACTCTAAATAACTTTTGATCTAATGATCGGATCTCCACGTTCTAGGACTCAATCTTAATGATTCGAGAGTTTGATCTCCAAATATGCTAATTAATTATGCAGACGATATTTTAAGTTACGAAATCAGACATAAAAACGAACTTTCTCTGAATAAACATGTCTTCTTTCGAATGTAGGGAGATGCTGCAATCTGGGGAATATGGTCCCCATAGTTTGAATGGGAGAGCGATCTAAAAATTGGATCGCTTAACTTTTTGCGTATTTAGCCATGACAAAAGAACTTTTCAAGCCATTTGAAAACATTTCGCACAAAATTATAAAATTCGCTTATCCGAAGATAATATAAAGCAAGAAATAAATTTTTGTAAGTATTTATTTTTTTACTGAATTTTAGTTAAAACATTTTAAATTGTTAGGTATACAGTTTTTTATGTTATTTTAAAGTATGTCATTTTACGAGACAAAATACAAAATTTGAGTGAAATCGGTTGAATATAGTTCCTAATAAATCAAATTTTAAAGATATTTGAAATCCGATTTTTCAGGAGCTATTCAACCGTTTTCGCTCATATTTTGTATTTTGCCATGCAAAATTACGCACTTTAAAATGGGGTAAAAAATGAATATCCTACACTTCTAAAATGTTTCGACTATTATTTAACAAACAAATAAATATTTACTTACATTTATTTTTTGCTTGGAATTATCGTTGGATAAACGGATTTTATAATTGTGTGCAAAAATTTTTCAATTTACTTCAAAAGTTCTCGAGACATGGCGAAATACAAGTAAAATTAACATTAAGGGGATCAAACTTTGGATAGCTCTCCTGACCAAACTATGGGGACCATATATCCCAGATTGCCGCTACCCCTTATATTTTGGGGGTCAGAAATTCGAATTCGCTGACGAAAAAAGGAATATTTATTCAGAGAAGGTACGTTTTTATGTCTGATTTCGTAATTTAAAATATCGTTTGCATTAATTAATTAGCACAGTTGAAGTCAATCCCTCGAACCATTAAGAATGAGTCCTAGAACATGTAGATCCAATCATTAGATCAAAATTTATACAGGGCGGTCCTTTTTTTTTGACACACTGTACATCTCAGGTAGTTCCTGCTTAAAATATCGCAATGATATTTCATTTTGTTTCAAGAACTCGATGTTTTTTTTAAAAATAATTAAACTAATAATAATAATACTTTAAAATAATTTCTTTAAGGGATCGAAGTTCTCCGTTCTAATTTTTCCGGATAAAAGTTTTTCTTGATTTACGTCATCTTTATACTGTGTCAAAAAAAGATAATTTTTTTTGTATCTACAAAGTAGGTTGTGGGTACTAAAAAGTGTCAAAGTAAAAAGACTATCTTGAGTATTCATCTAACTCAAAAAGAAGTACTTCTAAAGTACCTATTTAAATACGTTTGAACTTTTTTTGTAGTAATCACATTATAAATAAAAGCAAAACAATTGTAGCATCACATTTTAATTACAAAAAACACATTATAATTAGATAATAACATCACATTTCAAAATACTAGGGAACCAATTATTCTCACATTAACGCTTAAAATAATTATACATAAATAAAAATACAATAAAAAAGTTTGTATATAAAATAAGTTCTGACATATTAACCATTCGTATTTTTAACTTATTTTCATACAAAGTTAGGGAAAGAATTATTTGGCTGCAGTACACGATTAGATAAATACAGACAATTAAAAATCGGGCTTAATGCACGAATTCAGTCCGGTGCTGGACTGGCTAAGTGTGAATCACTATCCGAGCTCAGCTCAAGTGACTAGCCAAAGTTGTAGTTGTTTGAGGAAGGTTTTAGTTACATTCATACAATTGCTGACAAACACAGAACATTACAAATACAATATTACAAAAGAAACATTTACAATTAATATACAATGATTTTATTTTTGATGTTTTACAATAAATGTAAGGCACAAGTTCAGTTGTTTTTACCAATATACAGTATTGGTTTAATTTCACTTCTTCATTAATCTCAATGTCATTGGTATAATAAATAATCTCCACCAGGACTGAATAAATTATTTATTTGAAAAGAAAATTAGGATTGTATGGCACCAGGGAGAAATTTCTCTGAAAAAATGCCCTAGGGCTTGTTTAAAAATTGTCTATTATCATTTCACACTAACAATTAATCAGAAGATGTGTTATGAAAAATACATTTATTAACAATTGTTCAGAAAAATTATTCATTTTCATTTAGTTCTGTTTAGAAATTTTTGTTAGAAAACATTAAACACATTTCATTTGTATACTTATAATTATTGATGTAAAAGTATATTCATATATCAAATTTTTATTATTATTGTTAAAACCTTATCTTCACTTCGTATTTTATTGATACCAATTTTCTTTTATATTCAGTATAAAATTTATAAAATAGTTTGTTTCGCCAAATATATATAGATTGTCAAAACTCTGTAATTTCAACAGTTATGATAGACAGTTTTTGGACGCGTGTACAACCATTTATCACTTATATCAGACTTCTATTATTGTACAATTTATTGAATATAGTTTAATGCAGTTTTGCGAAAGGCTTTTTTTTTCTGTGCGATTTCAATTACATATTGCTCAATATCATTTTTAAAAAAAATGCAGGTTTAAATAATTAATTGAAATACGTTCATATATTCTATTAATTTTAGACTTGCAGTCACAATGATTATGCATTGTAACCGTGATATTGCAAATTATTAATTTGTAAGTATATTAAAATTCTGTTTGCGCGGCAAATGTCTTAAGTATTTGCATTTTTTTTTAAATATTTGTATACTTTATTGATTTCTAAGGCATTTATGATATATGTCAACATAACTACCTTCTCTTTTTACCAAAAATCATTACAATAAATTATTTCCAAATTGGTAATCATTCTGCCTTGTCTTTAAATGTTTCCTCGAATCTGTCATGTTGCAAAACGGATGGCATTGAGTATGAAGTGGTTTGAACTTATAAACGTGGCACAAAAATATATATTTGTTCTTTAAATACTTAAAAATAAAACTTAATCACAATGGCATTTGAAATTCTCTTACGTAACCACTATTAAGTCGTGACATGTAGCGACTCAGAGGACTGTCTTGGTCATCGTTATTGGAAGATGGCAAGTCTTTGTGGTTTTTCTTGGGGGATTCTTGCTGTTTCTGCAAACTCTCCCACCTCCCATTATAACCCGCTTTATTATCTTTGTGGGCACAGTGATAAGCGCCCATTCGAGAGCCTTTCAAATCGTCATCGTCGACGAACCCAGGATTGACATGGTCTTGCCTTTCCCGAGTTCTTGGCGAGTCACTTGGTTGGCCCACCGCTGTGAGCTTGGACGAGCTTCCGTGCAGCTGGTGTGAGTGGTCAATGATTTCATCATTGCCACGCCAGCTACCGTCACTACTTTCACCACTAGTGCCGATGCCCTGATCCAAATCTCCATTATCAGTCCAAGTAGCTGTTGTCTTGTACTTGGGCTCTTCTGTGATAATGGACAAGTGAGGATCGGCAAGTGTTCTGTAGGTTGGTGTTTTACCATCATGGTTAGCAAGTATGTCATTTTGCTGGGACGTGATATAAAATGGAGGAGTGCCTTCTTTTTCAGGCTTCTCCCTCCTGGAGCCTGAGCACCAACCATCAGTCAATGATAGCAAAACAGGTAGTAACAGGAGACCGTGTACAGCTGCAAATAATATCACTAGAAAAACAGTTTTGAAAAATACTGAAAATATATATGAGGGGGCAGCATTAAGTACAACGATGCCCAGTATTGTAGAAACGCTCCCTTGAGCAATAGGTAATCCCAATGAATGCAGAGCAGTTTTCATTCGCTCATTCGGATCTTTGTTGGTAGAAGATATGAAGGCATACGTTATGTGGGCCGAATAGTCAACAGAAAATCCTATGCATAGAATTAGGTTTATCATAGATATAGCATCCAGATTTACATTCCATAAACTCATAAATCCGACCACTCCGATTTCAATCGAAAATATAGAGAAGGCTACCCATAAGGCACAATTAGGGTTGGGTATGAAGAGGAATGATATGACCATCATTACTGCCGTCGCTACACCAACCGCCTGTATGGACGTTTCTTTAATTAATAAGAACTGATCAAACAACACGAACAGCTGATTGAATACTACAACGGGCAAAGTTGAATTAGCGGCTATAGCCCTTAGCTCTATCAGCATATTCTTTTCGTCATTCGCATCCATAATGTTTTCTGTTTGCAAAACGAATCGAGCAGCGGTAATTTCAGTAAAATCTTCGTTAAATTTTATATCCTGTTGGAAATAATTTTGCGACAGCCTGAAGAAAACTTGCCGGATACCTTTGTAAAAATCTTCTTTCAAACTCATGTTGTAGCCCTGCAGAAAAACTTGCGTTCTGGAATCTTTCATGAATCTGTGGTATATTCTTAACCACGATTCAGTGAATCTGTTTCCAGCCATCAATCGATTATTCTCTAATCTATGCAAGAGCTCCTCAACTTCTTCTTGGACTTTTGGATCGGAGTAATCAAGGGTTTTGTTTATAATTACTTGGATCCGATAAGGGTATTTTCTGAAATATTTGTCCTCGAAGTCATAATAATCAAGGGAATAAGAATCGTATCTCGCCATTTTGAAACGCTCCAAGCCTTCTTTTACTTTGGTGCAACCATATAATCCAACTGAGAGGTAGATGAGGAAGAAAAAGATAACCGTCATCTTTACGGATTTCTTACTTAGGAATACTCCGAGCTTGTCTCTAAAAAATTTCATCATCATGTTTTCTTCATTATCCAGAGGATTATCAGGATCCAAAGGATTTCTTCCACCCGTACAGAAAAGATTATAGCATTTACCTCGATCCTCTGAAATAGAAAGAAATCAATTAGGAGACTTTGATTGCACTACAAATCTTTATAATTTTAGACCTGTATGCGAAGTGGAAAAATTCATGTCTTGTAACATATTTTCTTTGTAAATTAAAAGTTGGTTGTTTGCTTTTTATTTGAATTTATGAAGAATTATTAATTTATGAAGTTAAGAAATTGCTCCAAACATACCATTCTTCAGCAAAAATCATTACCAGCACTTTTTTTTTTACGATAAACAATTTTCATTGAAGAGATGACATTTTATAGGATCTGGGTTTGACAAGCTTATAAGCAAAGATTTATTTTTTTAAGTTCTTATATAAAGCTGAAAACTGTTTTGGATGAAAACTATTATTTAGCAAACAGTTTCTTAATGTTTCAGTACATTCTAAATTTGACTTTTTCAAACTCTCTAAAATGACTAATCCCTTTGCACGTTCTTTCCTAAGCTTTACAACCTTTAATATAATTTTTTTTTCGTCTACAGAGGGGTCAACTTTCCAAACTAGCTATCAGCAATCAAAAGTATAATAGTACAGGAATACATGCTGTTAGTGTTTACGAAATTTGAAAGAGCGTTATTTTAAGGTATATATACTACTTAATTCTGTATAGGTTTATAACATTATTAAGATTGTGCATGAATTTACAATTAAATATAAAAGTTATACAATTAAATATAAAAGTTATACAATTAAATATATTAAAAAGCTTACAATTAAATATAAAATGCAAAGATAAAAGTACTAAAAAAAAGTACACAACACTAAAATTTTATGCTGCATTATAAAGTGATAAATTAAATTGATTGCCTGGAATTAATGTTCTAGTTTTTGAATAAAATAGGAATAGCATTTTTATCATCCTGCATTTAAGCCACTAAACGTTTTTTCTCACACTATTTCAGATATGAGTTTATGTTAATTTGCTTTTTGATATAAAAAGATCATTAAATTTCAGAATAGCTTGTTGGAAGTGGAAGAGATGAGATGTTTCTTTATTTTTTTATTTCTTGTTTCTAAGAACATGTTGTTTTTTTTCGAGTTCCCTTTAAGGTGTAAAAAAAATTGCTGATAAGTTGCAAACGAAAAAATTTAAAAAAAGGAAACGCTCAATTTAAACAGATTATTATGGAAATTCTCAAAAACCGTAATTTTTATATCACTCAACCACCATAAGACCGTAATCTTGATTATGAAATGGTAAACATTATGAATAAATCGTAATTGTTGGCACCTCTGCGCTTACAATGCATTTATCTTGACTACTAAAGGAAATTTAAACTTCATGAAACTAATAAATTACGTTCAAGACAACAACTCTGCCATTGTTCTAGAATAAAGTAAAGTCATAACGGAATACCCGGAGATTGCCAAACACTGCAATTAAACCGATATTGCCATTGCCGATCACAATGCTTACTCAAAATATCCTCATTGGTAGACGGATCATGGGTTAGAGTCCCCTTACCGCCGGGAAGTTTTCGTGATTTTTCTTTCCACGTAACGCAAATATGAATTAGTTTCATCAAAAAGTTCTCCAGGACAAATTTTTCCAATTACTTGATCCTGGAATTCCCTTGACTTCTGGATTGGGTTTAAAATGACAAGGCTACGGATTTTGTTTAATCAATGAAATATACGTTCAAATAATATTCGAATAAACCTACTGGAAATATTACGATTGCTATACAATTATGCTTATTTTTAAAACGCGTTTAGAAAATAATTACAAAAATAAAAAAAATTAAAACTTATAAAATAGTCAAGTAAAATTTCGACAGTTTCCAGATTCGCTTTCCGTCTTATTTGAAGACTGCAAAGATACTGAAATTCTCAATTCAATAATAGTTGAAAAGTAATAGGATTTTCGAAAGTGATTGGGAATTAGACTCATTGAATTATCCCCATTGCATTTCAGCATTTTTATTATTCTTTTATTTTTAATTTCGTGCATACAATTTTTTGTTTAATGAAAATGTAAATAGAATTTGGAAATGATTCAAAATTAAATTGGTGGAACAAAAGGAGAAATTATGATTAGATACTATTAGATATCGGGCCGCGACCAGTTTGTCTGGGAAGTAAAGTTTGGAAGTTGGTCACGAAATTTTGAAGCCCTAACATTCATGAGCCCCCTGGTCTACACCGGGGTGTTGGCGGAATGCCTTACGATTAATTTCCTTTTTTCCAGTAAGTATAACAAGTTAAGAGTATTATTAAAAAATAAATAAAATTAATTCTTAAAAAACCACGAATGAATTAAATCTTAAAAAAATCATGAAGTGATTAAACGATGATTCGTTGAAAACTAATTCCAAAGAGCATTTAAGGGAACTTTTTAAGACAAGGCGGGTAATATGTAAGTAGTATTTTCAAAATTGTACTTATCTAAACTTGATTTCAAGAAACTTCAAATTTTAAGACAAAAATTATTGTAAGAATACATAAAAAAAAGGTAATAAAAACAAATAATGAATCTATATTTTATTTAGTATTGACCGAATTCTTTTTGAAAATGATTACTTACAAAAATTTATTTATTCAACAAATGTTAAACTGAGTTAAAAGTTTGTTGAAAATCCATTTAACCACAATGAATCAACAATCATTGCTATCAATGATTTTTTTTTCTGAGAAATGTAAAGATAGAAATCTGGCCTTGAATTGTGTTTGGTTATCATTTCGGAAGAAAATTTATTTTGAAACCAGTTTTCACCCACTTACGATTCATAAAAGTTTAATGACAAGTAATTAAAACACTTCAATTTTTTTTACTTTATGCAAAACAAGCTGCCGCGAAAGGGAATTCCGAAACAAAATGAGGAAATTTAACGAAAAATAGACCTGAAAATTTTAATTTTCAGTTAGTTGCCAGTGGCCATGACTTAGTACTGTTGCCAGTGGCAACTTTTTCATCAAAACTAATGATTTGGTGACCGATATCGACAGGACCTTTTAATTGTAAACTATTTTTTAAACTTTACTTTAAAAAAAAATCATGTTAGAAATAATCTACGGCCATAAAAAGTTAATTCGACAATAAAAATAACATAAATCTGTGACAAAATTTAGTTTGACATACTGACTTGAAAGAACTTTATATAGAATATTTGGGAATTCAAAAGGCATTTTATGTGTACATTACAATTTTCAAATATGCGAACTGAAGAACTCCCTTTTTACATGAATCTTTCCACAGTAAAGTTTAAAGTTGGTTTTACTAAACGAATTTTTTTTTATTTTAAAGATAAACTCTATGAAGGTTGTAACGAGTAGATTCAAATTATTTAACTAAGTTTAGTTGTAACTATCCTTTTCCCTAACACTAAAATCTTGGCAACTTTGGGTGAGGGATTTTCGTCAGGTGCCCAGCTAGCGGTTAAGAACCAAAAACTTTTAATGTCGGTGTTTACAATAAAAGTCTACTCAAATTTGTGTTTATACTAACGTACTTTTCTCCCTGTTGGAAAAAAAAAGAAGAAAAGTTTTCGTTTTATGTTTATTTTTTTATTCTGCATTTTTACACCATTAATAAACAGTACTGTACTACTTATAAACAGCACTGTACTATTAATTAAGATATTTCTTTGAGAATACATTTTTGTCATCCATGCTAATAAATTTGCTAACACCGTTTGACATAGAAAGAAAGAATAAAACGGCGTTTAGTGGGAGGCAGTGTACCCATGCATGGGTAGTTGTCCAACGACCAGTTCACTGGTGATGTACCTTCTGACTGTCATTTTGCTTCTTATGCAAATGTCCTGGATCATAGTACACATGGTGCTATGCTAAGCCTACTGTTGACCCTGTAAGTTGTTTTTCCGGTATACCGTACCACACACCGAGTAGTTCCCCGCATTAGTTACGTTTTCGAAGAGCTGGACTTGCTCACACGCTTGATATTTTAATTCTTTTTTTTGCTAAAACGAATAAGAAATGAGAACTTACTTTGTCGACGTGTAAAAGCAATATTTATAAATCCTGTATTAACAAGCAATCAATATTTATACCACTAAAAACTACAGGTGTGAATTTATGGGTGTTTCATTTGAATTGTATTGAACTTATGTGAATCTTACTAAACTTAAGAAAAATGCTTTGAATTATGATTGTACAAAACTATTTTATGCAATAAATAGTTTTATATAGTTTTATGCAATAAATAGCAATATAATCTTATGTATAAGGACTTACGTGCTAGTGATTTAGGCATGGTAGGAGTACAAATGAATGAATGCAGATTTCTTTGTTCAGCATATCCACTGAGAGCCATGACACCTCCAAAAAATGTAATATGATAGATGTACGTAAAGAGTACGGCCATTGCAGTATAGATACAGAAAATACGGACACAGGGAAATGGCGTGATGACACCGATCCAGAAAGATATGAAATTTGTTAATGATGTTATGGTGATTGATACCCCTGCATCCGCAAATGTGATGGACAGTCTTTCGGGAACACTCAATCTATCATCTGTTCTACGCCAAGCAGCCAGTAAGACGAAAGTGTCGTCCATTCCAATCCCTAAAAATTTAAAATAGAGAACAATTAATATTTATTTTCTTCACAAAATATATTTCACTTCACAAATTAAAGAAACCTTCTGAATAACTTTTGATCTAATGGTGGAGTGCAATTATACAATCTTAATGATAAGTAGAGGGAAACCTATAGTTTGTTTATGGAAAGAACTCCCCTCGCCACAAAATCGAAGACAATTTGCTCATTTTATTCCCTTTCTTTGGCCGATACGAGCCAAATCCTGTTTAAATATTGACCTAACTTGAAATAATAAAACTTCGTAAGCATAATCTGTTATGCTTACTGTTATGCAAATTACTGCTCAATGCATTATCTGTTATGCAAAATACTGCTCCAGACGAATAGCAATGGAGTTCTTTCGATAAACAAACCATAAGACGTGATATAAGAGAAGATTTCCTATTTATTAACCCACTATTTTGTTTTTCTTTTTTAAGTCTTTTGTTTCATTTTATTCATTAAAACTTATTTTACTGACAATTTTAAACTTAACTATCAAATTTTATTCTTCAGGCTCTTACTATTTTGTAGAAATAATCTTGACGAAATTTATAAAAATATTTAAAAACTTATAATTTATACTATTTAATAAAAGTCCCACACATTCTAATGAATAAATCAAACAATAAGCATTCCAAAATCGAGAGGTAATAAATAAAGAGGTAACTTGCAACAAATATTTCAAAATTATGATTAAGAAATTTGGTGTTCACTTAAATTAAATCATCATGGGTTGCAATAGTATTCACGCAAAAATTAAATTTAATTTCTGAATAAGATTATTAAGTTATGAAGTCACATATGAGATCTCATTAACCTCTGAACAACACAACTTCCAACACCGTTAAAAAAATTATGAAAATAATAATAATTTAAAAAATAATAATAATAATAAAAGAAAAATCTTGACTTAAAACAGAGATGTATTACTGTGTATCGTGTTATTTGTTTATTTTTATGATTTTCATTAGAAAGAACATCCTTTTTATGGCTATCACATTCATGTATTTTATAACTGAGGAACTTCTAATAAAATGAAACATAAAATAATTAAAAGCAAAAAACTTTCCAAATAAGTAAAAGAATAAATGGAAAAAAAAAAGGAAAAAAAATCTGAATAATGTTAATGAGACTTTCATCCAGGTTTCTTGTGTTCCTCAGTTGTAGTTTATACCATTGTGTAACAGTTTTACTGCCGGTTAAAGCTTCATTTTACGATTGAATAGAATAAAAATAATTATAATAGTAGTTGGTCATTAAAAAGAGGCTACTTTAAAAAAAATTTCCTGTAAATTACGTAAACTTATGCTGTAAAATGAATATTTTATTTATGATAAATCATAGTAGTTAATAATTTGCTATAAAAGATACTAACTTTAAAAATAACTATAGAAACTCTAACTTTACAAGATTTTCAGATGAAATTTGAAAAAAAAAATGCTAATTTAATCTTGAAATAAAATAATTCGTATTTTTAAATTTCAAATATAAATTTATCAGTTGTCTGGTGAAGGCTTGTTATAGACATTACGTAATGAAAGGTCAAGTATTAGTTGTTGTATAAAACAGTAGATGGCAGCAGCAAACAAAAAGTTAGTCTCAACTTAAAATGAATAATCCAATGCCTTTTCTTTTTCTCATTATACTGGTGGTATATGGCAATGTACTTTGAATGATTTTCAAATGAAAGACTATGCAATTTATTTTGTCTTGATTTGATTATTATATAATAAATGGTACGCTGTTAAATTAATAAAATAATTATTAATAAATTAATATTTTTAAAAAATATTAAAACTAAAATCTTTGCAGCGCAAAATTTAGTTTATAGAAAATATGTTCAGAAAATCATTCCAATTATCATTAAAATCTTCAGAAGTTGTGAATGTTTAGTTAAAAAGTTCTGAATTATATTGCTCATAAAAACGCAATTGCAGTTTTAGCCAATAGATGGTAGCACTGTTTCGCATTTAAAAAACATTTCGTCCATCCACCCCGCTTAACTCCACGCTCAATTTAAAATTATTTTTAAAAATTGTACAGAATTAAATAAATAACTAATTCCAGAAAATTTTTATTGATTGATACACACAATGTACTCTCAATAAGTTTACCTCTTAAAATTATTGTTATTTCAAGAAAAGAAAAGTTGATAATTTTTCTAATATAAAACTTTTCGATCGTCTTTTTAAAATATTAAACAGAGGTAAATTTTCATTCCCATTACATTGAATATTCATAAAATTTTTTTATTGTTAAATAGCTTTAATATAAATTAATATAATGTTAATAGCGTTGAGTGCGAAATTTTTGAATCATATGATATTCGTAACAAGAAGAAAATGTTTTACGCAATATGACTGATATTCAAACCAATATTGAAATACAATAAACTAATATCTGTTAAATAATTTAGAAGAAATCTATAAAATACATATTATAAATCACATTTTAAAGGCTTTTAACATTGTTTTTGTCAAATATCAACCGGAATCAAATAAAACAGGATTTGCAGCAAGATTTGCAATGTTAAATACACGCTTTCATTAAAATCTGATACATTATCAGATCATATTTTTATTTATGCTAATTCTTATTCTGATATCATTATAATTTATAAAATGCATGAAGATTGCCATTATTGACATATCATTGCTGATTAATAGCAAAGAAGCTTAGTTAGAAGCTAATGATATCACTTAAATTTTGGACACAGTGTCTGATGACAATGCATAAACACGTAAATGTTTTTTTTCTCTTTTTCTTCTTCTTAACTATTCAATTTATTCGCTTTTAATGAAACATATATATTACAGAATTTTTAAGAAACTGAAAACAAACTTTGTTACATAAAAAAAGTATATATAATTAAGAATCATTTTCATGATAATGATAAGTACCCTGATACTTAATTATGCATAATATATATACAGTACAGAACCCGTTATCCGGAAATCAGAAAACCGGAAAACCAAAAAACCGGAACGAAATTCGAGGAATTTTCCTGCCATTTAAAAAAAAAAATTTTTTTTTCATCATTGATTTTAGGATTTCTCTTTCTTTTTTGAAAGATTTTTACCCTACCCTCATTTTGGAAATAATCATTATTAACCATTCATATTATTCAATCATTTGGAATAATATTACTTCATCGTTTTTTTCTTCTTTTTAAGATTATTTCCAAATTTTTTTTTTTAGTTGGGTTTAACAATAAAAAAATTTTTGTAGCAATTCAGAAAACCGGAAAAATCAGTTATCCGGAATAGCGATGGTCCCGATGGTTCCGGATAATCGGTTCCCTACTGTATAAGAAAAAAAAGGAAAAGAAGAAGAAAAAACTCCATTGATTTTCGCATTCTCTTATGAACATTATAAAAATTCATTATCAGTTCTATTAACATTCATACCTGTTTTGCACTGTAAAAAACTCTGGTGTAAAGTGCCGTCACTTTGGATGCATCATCCGCAAAACTCATTTTTCCTTAAAATCCATTTTTACCGTAAAATATTAAACCGTAATTTTTGCAGTAATATTTATTTAATTATAGTGATTCAGTGATTTTACGATAATTATTACTGTAAAAATTACTGTCCATCAGATTTTTCATTCCGTAACATCCGGTAAAAATGGATTTTTCAATAAAAAGTACAGGCACTCTGAGTGCCGGTACTTTTTACCGTAATTTGATGCGACATTTTTTAACAGTGTATATAAACAATAAAAACTCTAATTTTTTATTTTTTATTGTTAAAGTAAATAATTTTCACCTACGAAAACTACATATAGGTACTTTTTGTTTTAGTCAATCTTTTTCAATTGTAAAATTTGTAAATTAGTTCCTTTCATTTTAAAAGATAATTTTGAAGCATGAAAATTATATTTTGTTTCGTATTGTTATCGAAAAAAAAAAGAGAATTAAATAAACATTATTTTTTATAAGCTTTCGGTTTATGTATTTGGTACATGGTATAGTCATTGTTGATCATATGCCATGGCAAATTATTTTTCATTTGACTCTTTCTATTTTTTGTTCAATAAATACGTTTTTAAATGGAAAATCTCATGCATTCCCAAATCATGTACCAAAATACGAAAAGATGAAAAATAATGATAATTCGAGCAGAAACTAAAAAGTACTTAAAGATTTTTATTATTACTTTTATAAAAGCAAAAAGGCGAAAGTATTTATATCTTTTTAAGGAGGTATTTCTTTGTATGGAGTTCACAAAAACAGAGGAGAAAGTTAACAATTTCCTTCCAGAAGAATATTGAGGGCAAGGTCGAGAGAAATTTCATCAAGGTAGAGCTTGTTCGTTATGCTCCGCTTCACAATACTTGGAAATAATATTATTTTGCTTTCACTGAATCACCAGAGCGTTTTAATTTGAGGGGGGGGGGAAATAATCCTGTCGAAACATCCCTATTACTACATTCTAATGTAATTAAATTGTCTAATGATTTCTGCTTCAACCATAGGTGAAGAATCGTTACAGAGTGAGCAATTAAAACACGGACGACTTAAGACCAATCGATGATGACACATAAGATTTGAAACGACGTGACAAAATGAGTAATCTCTTTTCTAATGGATTACACCTGAAAATTTAAATTTTCAGTTAGTAGCCAGTGGCCGGTAGACTCTAATAACTTAGTAGTCACTTTTTCCTCAAAACCTAATAGGTAGGTGACCAATATCGATAAGTTCTATTCATTTCATAGCCGTTTTTTGCTTGAATTATTATATATTCAAAATTATTATGTTTACAAAAAGTGTATAATTCTATTATATACACTCATGGACAAAAAAATTAGCGCACCTAGAAGGAGTCGTCAAAATGAAACGAAATTTTACATACGTAATCACTACTTTGATATAAGTAAATGATTAGAAAATCAAAGATTATCGTTCTTCTTTGTTTTTCGAATGATTTACTTATATCAAAGTAGTCATTACGCATGTACAATTACGTTTCATTTTGGCGACTCCTTCTAGGTGCGCTAATTTTTTTGTCCATGAGTGTATTTTTTGAAGAAGAAAAATATAATAGAAATAATCTACGCCTATAAAAAGTTAATTTATCAATAAAGATATGAAGAAATTTATAGTTAAACATATTGACATATTGACTTTGACTTCACTGTGCAAGAAAATTCGATGCGCAATAAAACACAAAAAAATATGGAAAAAAGTGACCGGTTGCTTATTTAAGACGCCAAGACACCTTCTTGACACGTCACTTGGCTGGTGGCGAGTGGTTAGTTTCAGGTCTATAATGGATGATCCCATGCGGAAAAAATCACATAAAAACGAAACTTCTGGTGAATTCTTATTATTTTCAGATCAGTTTTAACAGATTTAAAGGGAATGGTGCTTATTCTCTCAAGTTTAATTCCAATCTTACTGAATTTTTCATTAAATAGATAAGACGCTTTCACTATTACATCTTTTGTAGTGATAACAAAGTATTGATTGTCACAGATTCTCCTTAACTTTCTTTAGGCTTAAAAGGGATTTTTTTTTTTAACAAAAAATCTCTGTTTTTTATTTAAATATTTTGTTGTTTTGCATTTTTTTTAATAGAAAAACAAGCTTTTTTTTATTTACTTATTTGTTGTTACTTTTAATTTATTGAATCGCTGACTTGCCGTTGATAGTTTTTAATTTTATGATCATAAAATATTTAGTAATGTACTATTTTCGGAATTGAGAAGAAAAGATGAAAGGAATCATCCTAATCAAGAAAAAAATTCATTTATTTTCGTAAAAAAAGAAGGGGAAATAGAATGCAAGTAAAAAAAAAACTCCTGAGTGAAAAAGTTACCTTATTAACTAGCGAGAGTTATTGAAAGTTTCTCTAATCGTTTTCTCAATTCTTGAGATAATAATCCTATACTGTTTAATTTTTTAATACTAAGAAAAACATTAATATCGAATCACTAATCATTTTGCATTCGAAATTATTTTAATTTCATTGGATTGGTTCATAGAAAATATCAAGTTTTCTGCAAATTGAGCAATTAGGTAAATTGCCCAAGACACTCATGGAAAATGAAAACTTCCGCATTCCATTTGAAAACAAAGAAGAAAAAGAAACTAATAAGTTTTTCTTTCTTTAAATATTCTATAATATATATTTTTTGCCCAATTATAACTTAATCAACTAAACCAATTTCCTATATTGTGCAAAGCTACACATAATAAATGGACCTTAAAATAAATATTTCTGAAAAAAAGTTCTCTAAAAAGTTTTTTATATTGTTCACTTAGTTTTTATTCTTTTGTTCTCTATTTATTTTTTAAATTCGTGAAAAATAAGCAAGGGAATTTTTAAACTAAATCTTTACTCGGGAAAACATAACTCTACAACTTCGTAAACCCACCCTCGAACTCTCACCTCCGGTAAAAATTCGAAAAGTTTCAAAACGTAGTTTTTTCTTTTTTTTTTCATGAAATGTACTTTGATAAAAGTACATAGTTGCATGAACATATTTAATGAGTATTTCATGCTATCTGTTTTTTTTTCTTTTAAATAAAATGTGAAAAATATTTTTCAAACAAATATAGCTTCAGTTTTTAAATTTTAAAACAAGTTTTCAAATATGAGCTAAAATTATTCAAATAATTTTTTAAACATGTTAATAAACAATTTTAAAAGCAAGTAAAAAGTACTAAATACGTTCATTTTTAAGATTAGAAAAACGAATTCATTCTATACCGAATTTATTGAGCTATTTAGGAAGTATGTATTCTATAATGTAGCAGTTTCCATTATAGGTTTTATATAAGAATTTTTTCTTTTCTTTTTAAATAAAATTTCAATTTAGGTATTTTATAACGAATTAAAAGAATTGTTAAAATAACCAGAAGGAAATGCTAAATCTAAAAATTGCACTTATCTCTTGGTAAAATCTTGATGTTTAAATTAAGTGTATTACAAAAAGCTTAATTGAAATTTTTTTGGTTTCATAAATGTAAAAGCTTTCGAAAATTTTAGCATTGTAATTATTTTTAAGAAAAACTAAAAAATACTATATTTTAAAATTTACATTGTTTTATAAAACGTGACTTTTACTTCAGTGGCCTTTTTTTTAAAAAAAAAAATACGGTCTTGACTGCGTACAGAAAAATTTACAGACTTTTTAAAAAATATTCAATTTTACAACTCCTATTTATGAAATTTATGTTGGGTCTTTATCTGAAACAACAGGTAATAAAAAATAATCGTTATGGAGGTATGTATCTAAGAGTGGGTTTATAAGAATCGAGCAGAATTAATAATTTTTAATGTATTGATTGATTGATCTGAGTGCACGATTTTGCTTTTTAGTCAGTATCAGGGGTAATATATACAAGGCTGATACTTGTTTGCAGTAAAATAAAGCAGATACAAAAGAATAAAAGAGATAGTAGTTTAAAGATTTAAAAAAAAAATCCCACAAAGCAATATTAATGCAGTTCAATGTTAGCAACTACTTTATGCGAACAAAACAAAAAGGTTTTAGTTCTATAAATTACGACTAGTAAATAAATAACGATAACACCGTCACATTTCTTTGCTGTAAAATATAGCCACTTAAAAAAAAAATCGAAAAACAGAAGATACAGCAAATAAATAAAACTGTAGAAATCCCGCAGAAAGAAAATAACAAAACGATTTTCAATTATTATTGCATATGAAAAAATTACATTTCTTTGCAATAGTGTATAGCTATAACAATTTTAAAATTATTTCGAATTTTCCTAAAGAAATGAAATCTAAATTGAAAGGGCAATTAAGTATCTTTAAATAGCCTCAATTTTGTAACAATATTGCTCTCGTTTTTTCTCTAAAATGTTAACAATTCTTAAAATCTTTGATTATGTAATCAAATAATAACAACAATACACCGATATTTAGAGTAGTTCAATCATTTAGTCTTAAAAGAAAAGGCCAACGTTTAATAATTCCAGCAGTGATTTTCCGCTTGACTTCCTCCATAATTTTTTCGTTGCTCGTAATCAACAATAATCATGAAATTTCAAAACTAACGATGACCTTTATAACGTTTATTTAACAAAAATCTTTAACTCGCACCTTAGTTTGATTTACGTTAAAAGAAATGTAAAGCATTTTACCTTAACTTTACATTTAATTAAAGATATTGTTGTCTAATGCGTCATTGCGGCTTTATGTAAGCTTCATTTGCTTTATTATGTCAATATCAAAATTATTTTTTTAAAAAAAGTTAGCTTATATTATGTAAGACTGTTGTAGTTAGACAAGCATGGTGAGTTTTTTAAACGTCTAGCACATTTAATTATAAGATTCAAATTACAGATATTTAATGTATTTATTCAATTTAAATATTGTATTAATATTAAATGCAGATTGCAATGAATATAGATAGCATGTTTCGAAAAAACAATCTTTACATAAATGTTTTTAGTAAGAATTTTCTATAACGTTGCGTGCTTTCCTTTATTTTATTTATGATTTGTTGTTGCCTCGGATATTTTTTGTGTTTCAGAATTTTCAACATAAATAGACATACAAAAGGTTTTAAGTAGTATTTACATAGATAATTGTTTTAGTTTTCTTTCTCTATTGAAAATGGCCATATTACAAATAATTCAATAAGGAACTTTTCATGCAGCTCATAACAGACTTCTTTCCTCTAAGGCAGGGGTGTCAAACTCAAAAGCTAACTTGGGCCAAATAAATAATGCTTTACTTTAGGTGGGCCGCAAAGAAAAAAAAATTAATGTTCATAGAAACAAATCTTTTTATTTTGAATGGTACAATAAACATATATAAAGTTAAATTATTGTTTGATACTTGACATCTCTTCTCTGCTACTATCTTTCCTATTTCGGGAGAAATTTTATTGACCGAGACTACTTTCAAAATTGACCCAACGTGAGCGTTATTAATACAGTTTCGGACAGGAGATTTATTTCCATTCATAACAGAAAATAATTGCTCGCACTTCCAAACGTGGAAATAATTTCATGTGCGAATTTTCGAGTATTTTCAAACCTTGCCGGTAAATATTTGTAAAATTCAGTCACACCCACTTCAATGAATTTTGCCTTCAAATTTGAGTCGTACTGAATCTCAATCACATCCAATTGCATATTACTGGGTACTGAGTCTATATTTATTGGGAAAATTGAAGAAAACAAACAAAATTTGTCTCCCAAAGAATTAAAATCTTTAAACCTTGTTTCAAATTCTGTTTTAAGATTTGAAATTTTTTCTACGTATTTTTGACACGATGCAGTATCCCTGGAATGGCAGGTGCCACAAGCCAATTAGAACTTTACATTTTCGCGCGTACAATTTAAAATGATCCTTATAGTTTATAAATAAAGTATATTCTAATTTTATATGCTAGTTTTCTTTCTAATTCACATTTCTATTTTATTTTTACTTTGAGTCGGATATATTGACTGGGCCGCAAAAATGTTCATATCGGGCCGCATGCGCCCCGCGGGCCGCGAATTTGACACCCCTGCTCTAAGGATAATAACCAAATTAAAAAATATATACTCTTAATCTAAGTCGAAATCCTTTTAAAGCAAAGATTTTAGATTAAGTAAGTTCGTTTCTAGTTTATGTATAGTTGTTGTGGAGTGAATCTTTATAATTCGTGTAAAGAATTCACTGTTAATAGCTTGACCAGCTTATTGACAGTTAAGGTTAAATAAGGTAAAATAACATTAAAATAAATTGCTTTTTAACAATTTTTGTCTATAAATTTCTAACAGTGTGCAAAAAAGGAATGCAGATAGTAATGACAATTTTACAATTGTATAATAAAAAGCGTTATTTTTTGTTATTTCACATATTTAAAGTATCGACCTTAAAATTATTCAGAACATATTTCTATCGCAGTTAGAAATTACTGAGAGCAATTTATCTCGAATTGTTACTTTTGGTTAACCACAAATGCTTATTAATATTTTTTCTTCAGAACCAAACTTGTCAATTTCGTATACCTCAGTAATGACAGGTTTTCTTAAAAAGAAGTTGCTCATCTTGTTTTTAGGAAAAAACCCAGCCATAAAATGACCCTGGAGAATAAGTACAGAAATTGTCAATTTTATGATGGGTGGACTGGACTGCCTACATTCGAGAACAAATGCTTAAGAACAAAAACAAATAATAAATTCCAATCTCTACAAAACAGGTTCAAATCTCATAGGTCATTTTTTTTCATTAGGAATTTTCTAATAACTTTCTTTTATTACAGTCAACATTCAATTTCCTCGGTAGAGAAGATTCTAGAATAAGAACTTTTTATTGAACTTAAGAAGACAGAATAATAGTAATTTTGCTTACTTTAATCTGTCTTTTCCATAAACAATTATTATAATTAATTTGAAGTCAATAACTATTTTGAAGTATACTACACGTTGAAAATTTTTTTAAATATAAATATATTAAAAACCAATTAGTAACGTTTAGTAGTGAATAAAATAACAGAAAATATATTGGCTATATCAAGCTAAACAAATGTTTTCGATTTGCTTGAAACATGGAGTATATCGGGGTTTAAATGAGAAAGAAATATAATTTTTCACTGCGAATTAAGCTGTTTAATCTAAAACGAAATGTTTGATATTAAACGAAATAATGAAAAATAATGTGAACATTAAATTGAGAAAATGTATTGATTCTAAAACGTTGAACAAATTCAAGCGATTTTTATTAAATATCGGCAGCTAATATGAGAAAAAAAAATTTTGAAATAGATATTCATAACATATATTTTAAAAATTGTATTTATGACAGTTTAATCTAGAACAAAATAGAAAACAATTATTAATAAAAAAGAATTGCCTTCGAAAAATATAAACTAAATCTTGAGATATTAAATATAGAATGATTTAAATCAGGGCTGTCCAACTGGCGGCCCGCGGGCCACATCTGGCCCGCCAGCACATATTGTGCGGCCCGCCAACTTCTTATTCAGGCTGATGACCCTCAGTTTTCCCATTAAAATATAAGCAAATTGTTTTATAATCCTTCTGTTCCATTGTTTTATAATTAATAATTCAACTATTAATTGTTATTGTTTAAGAGGTTATTGTTCAACTTTTTCAAACTGCGGCCCGCCAGGTGATCAGTGACCGGAATTCTGGCCCGTGGGCTTTTTGCAGTTGGACAGCCCTGATTTAAATCATAATAATACACTGTAATAAATTTCGGATCAAATTTCGGTAAAAAGTACCTTCACTCAGGGTCTCGGTACTTTTTACTATAAAATTAATTTTTACAGGGACATGTTACGGAACAAAAAATCTGATAAAGCGTAATTTTTACAGTAATAATTACTCGAAAGGCACAGAATTACTCTAATTAAGTAAATAAAAAAATTTAAAAATTATAGTATAATATTTTTCGGAAAAAATTTATTTTACTGTAATATGGATTGTATGAATGATGTACTCAAAGTGCCGGTACTTAATAGCGTAATTCGATCCGAAATATTTTTAAATGTATGAAAAAAAAGTCTATACTTCCCCTTTTATTTTTAATTTGTGGTTAAAAAATAAACAGAGAGGAGTTTACTGATAAGGGACGAAGGCAAAAGAATCGGCAACTAAGACAACTATAAAATTTTGGCAAGTGTAAGAAAATGAAACCTGCTTTTATTGTACCAAAACAGCCTAATGCTTTCACTTTTTTTCCGTTAAAACTCAAAATATTGCTTTTTTTGTTGCTTTATTTAATAGAGAACAAAGATAAATGTTCTATCTTTGGATAAGATGCAAAATATTTTCAAAATATCATAAAATTGAATGCATATTTAGTTCTATAGTTAATATCGTAAAAACTTTGTAAACCTATATTTTTAAAAAAATATCCTTTTTTTTTCGTATAACTTTAATCATATAGCATGAATACTGATAAAAAAATGCAATGAATACTGATAAAAAAAAAAAGCTAGTGAAGAGGAAACATGCTCCCGTAAAAAACATCACTTACGAAAAAAAGAACATTTTTTTCAAAAAACGAAAGAATTACGCATGTTTGCAATAGCCTTGACATTTTGTTGCTGTAAAGATTTCTAAAGATATATTAATAATTTTGCTTTTATTTGTACAAAAACTTCATTAATTATCTTTTTTATATTATTATTGTTTTACTTGTTTTCTTTCCTCCTCTAATTTAAATTTGTTTTTTAATTTGACTGCATCTGGATTTTGACCACTTTTCAACTAGTTATTAACAATATATAGTTTTGTTCAAAATTAAACCGTAGCTTTGTTCTAGATGCTATAAAGTTAGAATCGTTTCCTGCAGAATTTATACGGCCAATTTATATTCAATCGAAGTGTCGACACATTATCGTCTAGATAGTGTACTCAAATTTCAACTACGGTTATATATTTGAAGTCAATTCAAGTTAATATTTTTTGATTCAAGAAAACTTCATCTCCAAGTTCATTTAAATTTTAACCATTTCTGACGTAAACTATCCAATATCAATAATCCAATTATCCAATTTCCAAATATCAGTAGTGTAAAGCAAAGTTTTTTTAAAAAAAAAATTGTGGTTTGAGTCCATTTGGATATAATTATATTAAGTAAATAAACACATGAAAAATTAGTCCATTATGAGGTGTTTAAAAGCTTTTGTATTATTTATACATCATTTATTTGTTTTTATTAGTTTAATTTAATTAATTTATTTTTATTATTTTTTATGTTTCTACATTGTTGTTAGTTTCATAGAACTTGACGAAAGTATTTCAGAGATTTTGAAGAGGAACGGGATCCTGTTATATTGGAGCAGCAAAATTGATCTAGTAAATATTGTCTTCTAGTATTGATAAAGTTCTGAAACGAAAATGCAAGTTGGTTGCTAATTTCCAGCTAATTAACTAGAATTTCACCCCATTGTCATTCTTTATAACATACTTTTCGTAAACGCATGAACTAATAACTTTTTTAATGAAAAAATTATTCTTAAATAATCGTTTGCAATAAATTAAATTAAAAAAAATTAATACATTATTTACAATCTTAATTATCTGTAATCTTTTGTTGATTCGCTTATTATATTTTTACAAGTTACGTTCCATGGAGCATTTTATGCATCTCATATAACGGAATTACAATAATGATGCTTGGAAAAATGAATTTGCATTAATAGTTTTCAAGCAAAACAAATCACAGAGGCGAATTTATGATATCGACTTTATAAACACAATACTTAATTATAGAGTAGAAGATGCAAAACCAACATCTATTTCAATTTTATACAAATGTATATGGAGCGAAAACTAATTTTGTACTTTCATTAAGTTGTGTTCGATTTCATTAGATATTTTGTATTCACTGATAGAAATCTCTAGGAAAAAATGGTTAAATACTTATTTAATGGTTAATAATAATAATTTATTAATGGTTAATAATAATAATTTAATAATAGTTTAATAATAATTTAATAATAGTTAGTAATAATAATTTAATAATAGTTAGTAATAATAATTTAATAATGGCTAAAGGTCAATAATTTATTTAATTATCATTACACCATATTCAAATAAAATAGTCAAATAACCTTAAATAAGATGGTATTCAAACTGTTAACTGATGGTATTCATACATATTAAAGCCGTAAGAGATAATCTGTCAATCTCATTGCCGACAGAACGGAAGTTCGGAACGGAATATGTAGTTAAATTTCGTTATTACGGTTTTGAATCCATGCTAGCTGCAAATGAATGAAAAACCGTATAGTTTCACATTCATGGTTTTTCACCCATACTAGTTGCAAGCGGTTTCAGAACCGTAAAGCTAAAAAATGTTCTTTACCGTAAACTTTATGCTTAATTAGATGGACGGACTGCTGCGGATTATTATACCATAATTTTAAAATGAAAATTCAAACAGTGTTAAATCTAATTTAAATAAAAAAACACGTCTAATATTGCATGAAGTCGAAAATTAAAAACAAGAACACTTTCTTAAACAGCGAGATCTCCAGAAAGGATTGATTAATTCATCAACTTTTATAAACTGCGAAAAGCAGGGCAATTTCTTCGGATTTTCTTTTTCAAATACTGAAAAAAGGCATAGATTTAAACTTTGCATTTTTTCACCGCTAATTATCAAGTTAATTAAAAAAAACTTTTCCAATTCAACTTAAACTATAAGTTTAAATTTAGACAATTTTTCAGGAAATGTGATTTAAAAAAACTGTAAAAATAAACAAAAAATTAAGTTAGCTTCATTAAAATTTCGTAAAAAGTCCGCGACCTAATTTTTACGATTTGTACAAATAAAAAATTTAATCCAAATACATTTAAAAAAAGTTTGTATCCAATTATAGCAATAAACTATTTTAATATGAGATGCTTAATGACACGGAATATCTGATATGACATTCTTGGTCAAGGAAGCCCTTGACCATTGCTCTCGTTTAAAAAATAATATGCACAGACCAAAATCTGCATATCAAATAATTAAACAAGAATACCCTTTTCCCTTGACCGAAAAAGAACATTTCTTCACCTTTTCTAATGCCAAGTATTATATTATTAATTCAAGAAGGCAATGCACTTCATTGAATTAGGTTTATAAACGTGATTTACATATACGACATATTTTTATTGACATAATTTTAAATAGTGTATAATGTAATAAAAATTTAAATGGATTACATCAATTTTATGAAATTATTTATTTTACTTTAAACGAATTGAAAAATAGTTTAAATGGAGTTTTAACTATTTTTAAATTTAAACGAATTAGATCTAAATAAATTGAAAAACAGTCAGATATACATGAATCATAAATTGTATACATATTTTTTTAATTTATAAATCCGTAATCTATAATTTTCTTTTTCTGATAAATTTTAATCTGTATTAAGAAAAATTAGTCTGTTTTTTTTTTAAACTTATTTAAAAGTCATGACGTAAAAAAGATCACATTAATGCTATGAGAAAAAAGTTCTGTGAAAATTACCAGAATATAGTAAAATTTACCGTGTTCTGGCTCTATGGGGAATAATCTCACTGTAAAAATTGTAGTATAATACATATACGAACTCGGTTTTGAAACACTCTGAAAATAGTGTGAATGATTATTTTATACCGAATGATAAGTTTATACCGAATAGAGTATTCTAACACACTTTAGAGAGAGTTGTTAAATCTTATCACCAATAATTGATAAAATTTATATAAATTAAATAAAGAGAGTCACACACACATTTCACGTGGGTTTATTAGTTGGTTAAAAAGACTGTATTTTTTGGAGCTCCATAAATGTATCGAATAATTAGTGTATATTTTTTGGAGCTCCATAAATGTATCGAATAATTAGTGTATATTTATTGGAGCTCCATAAATGTATCGAATAATTAGTGTACATTTATTGGAGCTCCATAAATGTATCGAACAATTAGTGTATATTTATTGGAGCTCCATAAATGTATCGAATAATTAGTGTATATTTTTTGGAGCTCCATAAATGCATCGAATAATTAGTGTATATTTAAACTAATTAACTAAATTCTGGAGTGAAATGATAGGAGACATTTTTAAACGGAGACCAAGATGGCGGTTTGTTTAGATGGAGTGTACTGGTGTCTTTTTGTCGGATTTAATTAATAATACCAAATAAATTCAATTATTTCACTAATTGATAAAAAATATTGTTTGTGGTTGATTATTTGCCTCATCATGTATGATTGATTTGAAAAATGACACCTATAAACTATTGTAAAATACACAAGTATGCTTTTAGTCGTATAATAAAGATATATTTATGTTCTCATAAAAATTATAAATGCTGTGTAAAATAATTTTATAATATTTAACTTCTATTTATCTCGGTTTTGTACGAATTCTTATTAATATTCTGTATATATATATATATATATATTACTGTGAACGATATATATTGGAGGTTGTTGACTTTCACCAGTGAATGCTGATTACCACATAGTCGCTTTAGTAAATATTCGAAATATATACTGGATCTAGTTAAGTGCCACTGTCCGGTATACATTTGCCCGGTATACCCTACACCAGGGGTGGCGAACCTTTATACACCAACGTGCCATTTTCTCTAAAAAATTGTTTAATGAGACGTGCCGTCAAATAATTTTGACTTCATGATTATTGGGAAAATATTAATACTTAATATTATCAACTCAAAACTCTTTATTTACATGGAAAAGAAAATACATTTTGCAATGTCTCAGTTATACGCGTAATTCAACTTAAAGTAGCATCAGTAGGACTTCTGTTATTGCAGATTAAGTGACAAATAACTTATATTAGGTTGTAAAATATTAGTTTAAGCAAGACTGTTGATTTTTTTTGCTAGTTATTTATTATTAGCTTGTTTTTTATGGTTATTAATTGTTCTTTTAGCATTAATTGTTTATTTTTTTTATTAATAATTGCTTATTATCTTGTTTGTTTTTTGTGAATTTTAATTTAATTGTTACATATGCTTCATAGTGTGTGGCATTTGTGTAATAAAAATTCAGAATGCAATAACAATTGTGATCGGTGGCGTGCCCAAAATATTGTGTCGCGTGCCATTGGTTCGCCATCCCTGCCCTGCACTAATGTTTTTTTAAGGTCTAGTGCCACTTCCCGGTATACATTTAATTGGCACTCCGAACACTGATATTTCTCCTAATCTGTTCTCAACAGATATTAAAATATTGAATAGATGTAATAATATCAACAAATAAATTAATATCAAATCGAATATAACAAATATTTCGGACATTAACCAAACATGACTTTGTGATTGTTAACATTCACCGGTGAAAGTTGACATTCTCTTGATTTCGGTGACTCACGGTACATTAAAAAAAAAAAAAAAAAAAACTTTTTGATGCTACTTCTAAATGATGATTATGGCCGAATAGTTTAATTTGCACTTACGTTGCTTATATATATATATATATATATATATATATATATATATATATATATATATATATATATATATATATATATATATATATATATATATATATATATATATATATTGATTATAGAGATAGATGCGAACGCTATTAATTTCATTCAAGAAAAATATCAATTTGCAAATAAAAAGAGTCGTTTCATGTAGGTTTGCTTTTACTAAAAAAAAAAAAAAAAGAAAAAAAAAGAAAGAAAAGAAAAAAAAAAAATTAAAAAAGAAAAACAGATTTTTATTTAAAAACTCTTCCAAAATTTCACTTTTAAATAAATAAAAAAAAGTTAAATCATTAGCGATCACGAGATTTAATTTTTTTCCGGGCTACAGAATTTTCAAGATTTTTCCTTTCAGTTATTCCTTTCTCTGGCATTTCTTTTTAAAATTAACCTTGACAAACGTGCATTTTCAATCACATGTTCCATTTGAAAGAATTGCACTGTGTCATTATCTTCAAGAGCATCAATGGTTATATTTTAATTCTTTAAGGAAAGTCTGAATGTAAATAAAGTTCGATATTCTTCCTCGCTAAAAGGAAGTCTTATAAGGAGTCAAGATAAATTAATGAAAAAAATGGATAGCTTCATAAAATATAGTATAATACTTATTTTGCCGTGCAATTGAAAAATCAACGAAAGCGACAAAAAATTCAAAATTGATCTATCGTTTTTTTTTTTTATCTCGTCTGATTTAAAGTTATAAAAGGTTACTAGATAACATATTTTATAATTAATTCCAGTTGCGCTTCCTATTCATGATACGATAGACTATAAAATTATGCTTATCAGAAACAGCAACTGTTAAAGATTACTTGCTAGGTTGTAGGTTTATTAGTTGTATTTTTCCTGTTAAAATAACGTTGCTGATAAGATATAAGAGAATTTACCGTAATTTGAAATATTTAGTCGTTTTCAATTTTTGTAATATCAAAAATATTTATAAAAGCTACGATAACAAAACATTGCAATACTTTTACTATAAAATTTACCGAACAGTGGATCAAAAAATGTCTAAATAAATAAAAGAAATAAAAGGAGAAAAAAAATACGGAAAAAAGTAATATTTTGAATAACTTTTGGTCTTAAAAAAGTAAAGTTTCGTGATTCCTTAGCAATCATGATACCTTAGAGCATAAGCTATTTATTTGGTTTTAAGTTTACTTTTCGGTTTTGAACTTTTTACTAAATGTGTAGTAACAGGGAATAGAATTTGGAAAACCAGAATTTCTGCTACACTTATGGTATGTAAACGGAAAAAATTTCAATTTAATTGTTTTAATAACTACTATTTTGGTCTTATTAACCAGAATTATGGTTTTTTTAAACCAGAAGTGTCGCTACCAAACAGTAGAGTAATTTTATTACAACATTTTTCTCCGAGCGTACTTTGGAAAATTTTGCATTAAAAGTTTAGTCAGAAATTCAACCATGATTTAAGTATCAATAATAACTTTTTGTGTGTGTGCGTGTGTGGAATTAATTGCTTAAAGAAAATGTGTTTTTCGTGTACAGTTATAAAAATAGATTAAACAAAAATTACTTGGCCATAAATTAACTTATTTTTGTTTACTAAGTTTCATATGAACCCAAAAATGCGTCAAAAATTTTTATTCATAGAAAATAGGTTTTTTGTGTGATTACGTATTTTATGAGTAATCGCAGAGAGTAAATTACATTTTACGACAATGTGATATTGCCGTACCGTACCGTTCACTACGGTAAAAACATTTCTGGTGGAAAAAAAAACTGTATTTCTGATAATAACATCAAAATTCAAGCTATTTATTTGATCATGTTTCCGTTTATATGGTAATGGTTTACTGAAAGTTTAAGTTTTTTAAATTATAGTTCTTCTTACCACACATTTAGAAAAAAATATAAAAGTGAAAAGTAAATAAATGGTTTTTATACCATGCTTGGTTTTATGTTCTAAGGTATAATGAAAAAATTAACAATTGACACATGTACGAAGTTTTAACGCATATTATTAAACAATATTTTGTTGTCACTCAAGGGCTTCGGTTTAAATTAGAGTGTTTTTTATAGTTCTCCTAGAGCCAGAAACACAGCAAATTTTACCATACTCTGGTAGTTTTGACCATACTATTCCTTCATAATACAACACGCAATTATTATGTTATAATAAATGATTAATGTCTTACAATTACATAAACATAAAGCTTATCTACTCTTTCCTTGTGATTACTCAAAATTTTTCGAAAATGCAGTTTTGCATCATTTCAATGATCTAAAACAAACATCTTTTTATGTCAGATAAATTTAATACAGTGATGAGTGATATTGAAATTTTTAAGGGTTTTAACCTGTGCTTTAACTAAAACTTAGTTCATTTTCGATCGCAAATGTAATGTAACAAATGTAAATGTTCTATAACAAATGCCCTATGTAACAAGTTTGATACTGGTAAACATATTTATTTTTCCTATTTCCTGGAAATTTTTGCTGTTTAAAACTAGAGCTTTCCATGTTATGGAAACAGTAATTCTCTGGGTTACAGATAAATTAAAGAAGCAAAGAATAAGACATCTTTTTTTCTTCCGAACACACTGCAAAAACTGTTGCGTAATATCTCCCCGCATATGATGCTTAACAACCCAAAAAATAGTGTAAAAAATATATATTTCAAGCAAACACCAAATTGAATTTTCATATTAATTTAAAGAGGGTAATTGAAAACTATACAACTAACGTGAAGAAGCTTGCACCAATGTCACGTGAAATCACGCCGTGATTGAATTATTTTCGCTTCCGCGAACAACAATGTTGGCGTACTTAAGATAGGGTCAATAAATTGTTTATAATGCAATACAAGTTGGCGTGAGTATGTCGTTGTCTTCTACTCTGTAATACACATACTGAAACAAAAGCTCACTGTTAAAATATGTATGTTTTTAATTGTGTAACAAGGATAATTATATTTGTAAACTGAAAACTGTAATAAATAATTTTTTAACGTGTAATTTCTGTCCGCTTCTGTGTTGTTTAGCTTGTTTTGTGCAGTTTCGTCTTAATATTCTCTCTGCGTTACGCGTATCCTTATTTTGCAAACTAATTTTATTTTAAGTATTTGTGTGCAAATGTATCATAATTAATGATTCTTACTTTATATTGTATCGTAAAAATAGCTTTACTGACTCTTATGTGTATCTTATCTTACTGTAATTATTAATTTTATTATTACTGAATACGAAAAATGGTGGCAGTTACTTTACACCAAGTAGTGTCAAAGAACATTCTAATGGCGTAATGAAGCACTGAAAATTATCTATGATGTTTCCCTAAACATTCTTATGGCGTAATGAAGAACAGCAATTTATCTATCATGTTTCCCTAAACATTCTCATGGCGTAATGGAGAACAGAAAATTATCTATGATGTTTCCCTAAACATTCTCAGGGCGTAATGAAGAACAGAAAATTATCAATGATGTTTCCCTACACCACTTTCTAAAAAATAGTAAGTGTTTTAGTGCTAATATACATTAAACATTTATACAGCGCGTTATCAAAGACGGAATCTTTCTTTAAATTAATTATTTAAATTATCCGCAATAGTCATTCTTTTAACACAATATACCTACACTCATTATTGTTATTAATTAGTACCAGTATATTGCAAAATAGGAATATTTTTAGCAATTCAACTCCTTCTCTGCTTAACAACGAAAACAGGTAAATTCGAAAACAACTACGTTGACACTGAATTACGTATTTTTTAATCTATTTCCTTTATTTAAAGGTTATAGCTGCCATTGAAAACTGTTTTGATACTAACAATTGCAAATAGAAAAAAAGATTTAGACGTATAGGGAAAGTCTTTATATCTGCCGAGCAAGACGAGGAAAGGACCGTAAACTTCATGTGTCACGTGAAGTGTTTGTACCCACGTGATTCAGACACACTTTCGATGACGACCTACATCTTTGTGCTTAATTTTGTTACGAACATCCCAAACGATTTGTCGATGGAAAGTTATGCGGTAGTATACAGAATGCAAAAAACCAGGTGGCGATGACCTCAATCTCTTGTTTTGGCGCTTAAATCGAAGGTTTCGATGCCACTGTTACAATTTTATGTGTTCTTATTGCAGAATCGTAAATGTTAGTTATTGGCAGTTCTGGTACAGCTAATTAGGTAACTTCTGTGAGAGAAAACTAACACCCATCAATGCCATTTAGAAAAGTGATGCGGCTTCTACCACTAAGTCCAGAATAACATGGTGTAAAAATAAATAAATAAAAGTGCTGCTCAAAAAAAAAAATCAAAGAAATTTTCGATTAGAGAAGGGCAAGCAAGAAAACCATCACTCAAAAAAAAACTCTAAAAAGAAACATTACCGAATCACTAGAATACAAAAATACCATGGTACTAAGGGCAAAATCTAAAACAATACATAATGTATAAAAACGAAATTGCGAATGGGCTAAAAATAAAGAATAGAACAATACTGAAAATCTGAAAAAACCATGAATCTAATGGAAACGATGAATACGAAAGAATCGTGAATCTGATAAAATTATGAAACTGAGCAAAATAAAATCAGTGATACAGCGAATCACTAACGGTTCATGAATTTTCTTTTTTTCCCCGCGGTTATAGGAAATGGGTACAATCAGTGATGACAATTGTTTAAAGATGATGTCTTACTTATTTTATGATTTTTAAAAGAATCATACTCAACATGGGACGATCAATATCAACATTTATGGGACGTAATTACCGAAGGACAATTTTAAATACGGAATATTTTAAATTTTTAACTGAGTTATCACATCTTTAAATACTATCATTTTCATTGATTTCAATCATTAAGTGAATTGGGTAAAAAAAGCTTAATTCAAATATTGATAAAACACATTTGAAAAGATAACTTACCCAACATAAGGAAAGGTGCTGCTAAATTTAGTCCAATGAATTCCAATCCACAGTAAGCTGTTAAACCAAAAGCACCCGCAACAGCAACTGCAGACGAGAAACATCCTATGACACCAAGCCACGGCTTGCTTTTTACCCAATCTAACATCATGCACGTAGATACGGAAAAAGCAAGCATAATAACAACTGTTACACTAAAAAGTGGCAACACTGATATGGTGTTTTTTTCCAACTCTGCAGACAATGTTAGCGAGGTGTAATACGCTATATTAATATGCTCGAATTCTGCTTCTTCCATCAACTGTAAGAATTCTCCTTCCCACTGATTGGCCCTCTCCACTTTTCCTGGCGCGTCTTCCAAAAAATACAGCAAATTAACAGCCCTAGCCGATTCAATTTTATCGAATTCGTCAGTTTTCACACCACCGAGAAAAGCAGCACTGAAAAATATGTTAAACGTCACTTCGTTAATCATGAGAGGGTAGTCGATGGAGTACTTTCCAGCAGCCATGTCATCAATTCGATCGTCGAAATTGAGGATATGGTTTTCGAAGCACCTCCTGTTCTTCTTGGCACACATGTTTTTGTATTTCCACAAACGATGGCTGTTCCAGATGGTAATGTTATTCACCATCTTGTCAATCTTTTTCAGATCACCATATACTTCCTTATCGAATATACTTTTACCATCCTTTGCCTCTATCATGATTCTCGCGAATGGGCTGATACGCGTCATGCGGCCCACGTCGAAATCTTTCGACAGATTCATGGGGAATAACGTCTCTATAATTTGACGTTCATACTTGGCTGGTCCGTCCGTGGGGCTGAAGAGATATTCGGGGTCTGCTACGTAATTAATCCGTTGCATTCCCGTTGCAAGAAGAGCCGAGATTAGGAAAGGAACTATGATGAAATAGCCCGGTTTCTTGCCAACCATCCATCCGAGCTGACGAAACATGTAGGAGACAAGCCGGTCCACGCAGTCACACTTCATTGTGTGCTTGTGTGGTTTATTCGGATCTGGGGCTGAAAAAGAAAGATAAATAAATCAGGCAAAATTATTTCAAACAATAATGAGATTTATTTGTTAGTATTTACGGAAATACAAATAATATTTTGAAAAAGTTCTCAAGTTAATTCTCTACTTATGTGTATAAGATAAGAAAAGAGGATAAACCAAAGTGTTTTTCACCCAAACACTGGTTGTGCCTGACATATCCATAGAGCAGTGTTTCCCAAAGTGTGGTACGCGTACCCCCAGGGGTACGGGAATAGTTTAGTGGGGGTACGCGTTCTTATGCGAAATATGTTACAACAAGCGAAAATTTCAAAATTTTTTATTTAAAAACAAAGCTAGCCATGAAAATGTACGATTCCGTATTTTTCTATTGGCTATTTTTTGCAGAGTTAACAGTTAATAATTAGTGGTGTCAACAGCCAGTTGTGCTTTTTAACTTTTGCGCAATTTTTTTTTATAATAAAAAAAAAACATAAATTTTTTAATTAGGGGTACACAGCGTTACGAAAAACTTAGAAAGGGTACACAAAAGTCATAAGTTTGGGAAACACTGCCATAGAGTGATAAGTAAGTATGAATATCCATCTCTTCGTCTTTTAGCTGAGTGTTTCGAAAAAAAAAATTTCTCTACTAATACAACATTGTACTATTATGGAACAATGAGCGTAATCTGAATTCTCTACATATGTATACGTAGAGAATTTTAGTACATTAGCCTGGTCGGTAGGCAGCTGGGCCCATGTCCGAGAGTTCGTGGGTTCGAACCCCACCAACCGAAGTGACTGATGCAAGTTAAATCTGTCGAGTCGCAAAAATCCTCCATGTTCCCGTAACATTAGGTGAAAGCAGTTATTAGGTGAAAGCATTTAATAAAAAAGTGTTTCTCACAGTCAACAGTTTGAGTACCATTTTATTCGACTGTTTTGTTTCAATATGGTAAAATAACAATTCCATTTATTGCTATTTAATAACTTTTTTCCGAGACATTTCTAACAGTGCAGGCAAGTGCATAGTAGAACAGTGCAGAATTACGTAAACAAAACATGTAACTAAACAAACCTTTCTTAATTTCATGCCTGAAAACCCTTTGAACAACTGAAATACGTTTTAAAACTTTTTTAGTTTATTTATTGGAATGAAATAAATGAGAACAAGGAGAAATAAACAGAAATCCAGAATTTTTTCGAACACTGGGCACAGAGTAGAGCAAAAGAAAGAAAGAAAATGTTATGATAATGTTTCATGAAGTAGGCCCTTGAGCTTGCGGCAACAGTTTACTTTTTCTACTATAAACGCGAGTTACTACTTCTATGTTTTTACTTTTCTTGAGAGCCTCGTTTCCAAGAGATTATTATTCAAGTAACACAACAAGGCGTGCCATGAATATAGATTAAAATATGCACGCTAATGGATTTTATTTCCTTTATTGAAGGATTTGTAAGCCAGATTTTGGTGACATTTCATGGTTAAGTGTAATATTAGAGAAAAAATGTGATAAGATGAACATTTTTTAAAAAAGAAGTGGGCGATTATGCCATATTCTATACTATTGTCATTCGATTACTAAAAGACTGATATAACTCACTTAAATTATTTAGAAACTTAAACATTATTTAAATTATGATTAACATTATTCATTGTTTGTTTAACTAATAAAGTTAATTTACTATTTTTTTAGGGTAAAAAATTCGGGCAAAAAGGAATCAATTTCTATGTTGTATGAAAAATTTAATAAAATTATTTAAATTAATACTTCAGAGATTATGAAATTTATATTGCTGATATAAAAAAGTAAATGTTGAATAACATTTTTAAAAAAATAAATTTTGATTTGAAAATAATTAATTTTACTACAATATTTGTTTAAAAATATATCAGTACAATTTTTTAAAATTATAGTACTTAATTTTATTTTGTTTAATGTTATTTTATTGTAGGGTACATCTAAGAAGTAATATTCACTTGCAAATAATTATGCATCTTTTGCCCTAGAGCTTGTTATTATTATATCTCTACTAGTTTAATTACCCGTTTTTATACAAAACACAAAAACTATATTTGTTTTTTGGACAAATATTGCCTTAGAATAACTTATATTCATTACTTTTATGTTAATGACTTCATCATACTATAAACTAAAAATTAACGCTATAAATGAATTTATTTGTATAGTTTCATGAATAGATACGGGATTCTTATTTGCCATTATTTGTAAAATTATACTTCAAAGTATGATATATTTAAAAATTTATTAATGCTTAAAAATTACTTCAAAGGTGTTATAAAGTTAATGTTAATATACAAAACTTAAAATTGTAATAAACAAAAAATATTATTCAAACTAAGCACAGACATCATTTTCTAAAAATAACTTAATTTAAAAAACAAATAGTAATATTTAAAGTATACAAATAAGAACTTATAACGTATTCATATAAAGAACGAATGGTACTTTGAATATATAGAATAAAATAAAAATGAAAGATATATAAAAATTGAAAAGTGAAAAATGAACGTGAAATACGAAAAAAAGCAGAAAAAAAGCTTAAAATTATCTGAATCAAAAAATATTTAAAAAAACATGAAAAATACCAAAAAAATTTAATTATAACTTCATTTAAAGATTCCATTGCTTATAGTACATTCGAAGATAAAATTAGTAACAGTGATTCTACATCGCTATATAATCGAAGGGATAATTTGAAAAAAAATTACTAATTTAGTATTCTACGCATACAAGCTGATTGAATTTTAAGTTCTGTTCATCTAATTTTTCAAGGCTGTTAAAGGTTCAAATACAGGTGCCTTTTACTGATGAAAAGATTCTTTGTTGAAAGATAAGTCTAAAATGTTTTCTTCTCTAATTAAACTGAAACACCAAGGTCTCTTAACTGTTTGTTTTATTTTCTTAACATGACAGAAAAATATTTCACTATATATGTATCAAACGGTCTTAAATTCTAGATATAGAACCTGTCCTACTCGTTCGTTTAGCTTATTTACAACGTGGAGTACCTTCTAGAATTCTGTGGGATGAAACACATATAATAGACAAGATGTTCAACCCTGAAGGCGATTTGTAAAGGTCGTTTTCTTTATCATATCGTGCTTTTCTAATCGGTCAAAGATAAAATCAAAAAATAATTACACTGAAATTTAAGATTGAGGTCAACAAAGTATTTCCCTTCAAATTTTAGTTTTTGTTTAAACTTCTAAACTTTTTTTTTCAATAGCATGAGTGAAATTTTAATTACTTTATAATTGAAAATCTTTATCCTTAAACGTAAAAAATCATTACAAGCCATCTTGTAACTCGCACCTTTGATCTATATAATTTTAAATTTTTTCTTACGTTTAACAACATACTGCACTTTATTATACATAACAGAAATAAACAAATAATATATATTATGTGTAACAAAAATAAAAGTTTGATACTGTTGGTTTAAAGACATAAATTGTTTGTAAGTCATGTGTAATTAAAAATAAAATTAAATTTTGTTAAAATTTTTTTTATATATACACTATCTAGCCATTAATGACCGGACACCCCTTGAAAGGCAGGTGGACTCGTCCTGGCGGAATAAATACGCAACCTGTGGTGGGGGGAAGACCATTCGTAAGCAGGCGACGGCCATACGAGCGTTAACAGTGAAAATGAGTGGACGGTGAGAGCTGAATGAGGCGGAAAAGGGCATGATCATAGGCTCCCACCGATTTGGTCATTCCATACGTGCCATCTCCGACAAGTTTCAGATACATCAATAGTTACATCAATACGGTCAATAGATACATCAATACGGTCAATAGTTGGTGACGTCGTGTTGAAATGGGAACGAGAGGGAGTGATAAAACAGAGTCCCGACCCGGCAAGCCCAAAATAATGTCCGACAGGGATCGACGATCTCTTCGACGTGCAGTGAAGGCAAACCGACAAATGTCGTTGGACACTGTCGCTACCAGCATCCGGGCTGCATCTGGCAGTGTTGCCAATACACGTACCATTCATCGGGAGCTGATTGCACAAGGATTCCATGGACGAGCAGCAGCACATAAGCCAAACATCTCTCCATCAAACGCCCGCCACCGATTTCAGTGTCGCAGAGCACGTCGCCAGTGGACAGTAGAGCAATGGAAAAGCGTCATGTGGAGTGATGAGTCACGCTACATGCTGTGGCACTCTGATGGACGGGTGTGGACCTGGCGAATGCCCGCAGAACGGTACCTACCGGAGTGTATTGTCCCCACTGTAAAGTTCGGCGGTGGAGGAATTATGGTGTGGTCCTGTTTCTCATGGTTTGGCCTTGAACCTTTGGTGTTAGTGCGTGGAACCCTGAATGCAGAAGGGTATAGAGACATCCTAGACAATTCGGCGCTTCCCACCCTGTGGCAACAGTTCGGTAATGGCCCGTTTGTGTTTCAACACGATAACGCTGCCATTCATAAAGCACATGCCATCACGGACTGGTTTGATGAAATGGGGGTGCAAGAACTTGACTGGCCATCCCAAAGACCCGACATCAATCCAATTGAGCATCTCTGGCATGAGTTGGAGCGCCGGTTGAGGGCCAGACCACAACACCCCAAAACCACCACTCAACTCTTCGCCATGTTACAGGAGGAATGGCGGGCAATACCTGCCGCCGTGTACCAACACCTAGTGGATAGCCTTCCTAGAAGGGTTAAAGCTGTGATTCGGGCGAGTGGCGACCCTACGCCCTACTGACTTGATACTAACACCTCATGTATCCGAAATGAGAGGTGTCCGGTCATTAATGGCCAGATAGTGTATATATATATATATATATATATATATATATATATATATATATATATATATATATATATATATATATATATATATATATATATATATATATATATATATATATATATGAACCACGCAGGTAAAAACGAGGTTTTAAAGCTGTGAAAGATATTAGAAATGTCAAGCGAAAAATATACTATATTTATTTTTCAGAATTTCCTGATTTCTATTGCAAAAGAAAGAATATAGAACTCTAATCACTATTTTTTACACAGGTGAACAAAAATTAGAGTACTCTTATTTAAAAAATCAACATTTTATGAATGTTGAAGAGAGAGTCAAGTTTTATAATGTTTAAACTTATAATTTTCTGAAGCTCTTAAAAAGATAAAGCTGTTTAAAATTCTATTAAACTATAAAAAATAGTTTTAGAATTGATTTTTCAACACTTTATTACGACTTATTTTAATAATCAATTATTTCGTTAAAAATGATATATTTATTTTTAACGTCTAAAAAGTGAAGGTAATGAAAATATATGCGCGTTAAAAGATTTTCGGCTTAAAATCCCAGAAAGTTTCATATTATGAATCCTGATAATTGTTATGATCATATTTTTCATATTTGCATATTTTAGCATTGTCCTTTTAGGGCATTGTTTGAGGTATTAGGATTTCTTTTCAACACAAGGCATTTTTTGAAAATTTATGCTTTAAATAGAATGTAAGCTTTTTAAATGTTTAAAAATTGGCCTTATATTTACATTTTTCACCCATTTTAACTGAGATACACCAGGTAAGTTTTTTTTATCCATCACTGAAAACACCTATCGATAAAGATAGAAATATCATTTGTGGTGTGTAGGGAAGATAAGAAACCAGAGTATAGGACTTCAAAATAACTCCTATGCTTCATCTGAAACCTATTCATGAAAATATTGACGCACTTGAAAAAGTAAAATCACTTTGCAATTTATGAGTTATTCGACATATCATTCAGATTGAAGAGTGCTGCAGGACACTTCATGTATTGGAAGAAATATTGGAGTGCCAACCCTGGGATTCGAACCCTTGTTCAGCCGGTCTAGAGATTGATTATTTTGCTCTCTCAGCTGTAGTATTTACACGGAACAAAATGGCGCAATTAGAATTCTGGTTATTAAACCGTAATAGGTAAAAACAATCAATAAACTTTATTTTTCTTAAACTTAACAATCTGAATACCATCTTATTCATTGTTATTTGTCTGTTTTATTTGAATATGGCAAAATAACAATTAAATAAATTGCTATTTAACCATTTTTAACGAGAAATTTCCAACAGTGTGAAGCAGATATATCAATTAAAAGTGTTGAAGGCGGAAGTAAACTTATAAATCAAGAGCATTTCAACGAAAACAGTATCCAACTGGTAGCCGAATACATTATCGTTAAAGTTATGACGAAACAAAATGTAATATCAAGCTGCGTTATGTCAAACGCGAATATTTTTAGAAGAAAAAATTTCCATTTATTTATCGTAAACAGGAAGAAAATCGCAAGTTATTCAATTATTTATTTTGAAACATATTGCGGACTGTGATAAATGCAAATACTCTTAATTTCCTGCGGAATTTTTAAATTGGAATTTCATAGTAGATTTTATAAATGTAATTTAAGATTTTTTTCTTATTCAGGAAAATAATGAATTATAGAACAAAATTTATTCGAGGATCACACGTTTTCGAACTTATTCTTTATGTCAGACAATTAATTATTTATCCAGGAAAGACCACTTCTGCGTCGAGACCCCCCTATTTACGACCACTTTTGTGTGGCACGAAATTTTTTCTGAAGACTTAGTGTTGAAGGAAACCTTTAAAAGTGAAAATCAAAGCCTCAAGATTAGGCAAACCTCCGCACCAAATGCGGGAAAGATCAAATAATGAAACAAGAAAAAATATTAAAACAGAAAATATTAACGAAGCAAATAAGTAAATTCAAATGTATTCAAAATACTTGAGAGTTGCTCTTAATTGAAAAGCTCTTTTTGACGATGTCTTAAAGAGACTTTGACAACCTTATGTTTCTTTCATAGTTCATTTAAAGACGACGTTATCAATAATTTATTTTTAGAGCTGAATGTTAAATTAAAAAAAAAGTTTTTTTTAGAAAAAAAAAACTAAGCATCTGAAGCAAACAAACCTCTTCTCAGTTTTTGAAGCTAACTCATTTTTACGATGTAAAATTAAAGACAAACTTAAGCAAAAAATATAGTTGTCTATTTATTTAAAATAGTTCTATCATATATGACTAGTAAATTTTTTTTACGCATAAATAGGGATCATTTTTATTGAGGCTAAGTTTTATTCATTGTTTTTAGCTTTATCGTAATATATATATATATATATACACTGGTTATCATAAATTAAGGAAAATTCACAAAAATCGCGATAACTCAAGAAATTACACATGGAATTTTATGAAACTTACCCACAATATACAACACATAGTAAGGTATTAAACAACATAAAAAGAAATTATCAGACATTAATAGTAGTATAGAAATTAGCACATGTATAAAATAAACAAATTGGAAGTATCGGTTTGCAATAGAAAAAGTACCTTTAATATGGAATATGATTGCCTCTAGAAGCAATACAGCACAAACAGCGATGTGTGATGCTTTCAATTATGCGGTCTATCAGTTCAATAGGAAGTGAGAGCCATTGCTCTTGTAAAGCAGTTGCAAGCGTGGCAAGGGTCTGAGGGGGCGGATTGATGGCAGATACACGCCTCCCTAGAGCATCCCAAACGTGCTCGATAGGATTCAAGTCCGGGGATCGAGCTGGCCACTCCATGCGAGTAATTTTTTCCTGTTGAAGATAATCATCAACAATGCGAGCTCTGTGTGGTCTTGCATTATCGTCCTGTAACAGGAAGCAATCACCAATTGCCCCGGCATATGGGCGCACATAAGCCTCAAGGATGTTGTCTCGATAAACCTGAGCATTCACGGTTCCCCTTGGAAAGACATGGAGGTATGTGCGCCCTCCTTAGGATATGCCTCCCCAAACACAGACACTGCCTCTTCCGTATGCATCTCTTTCACGGATGTTTGATGGATGATAACGGGTCCCAGGTTCTCTCCATATCAAATAACGTCTACTGTCACTTTCTAGACTAAACCTGGACTCATCCGTAAAGAGAACAGGCCTCCATTGATCTGACGTCCAGTGGACATGTTGTCGGGCCCACTGCAAACGGTCTCTCCTATGGCGTGATGTGAGCGGCACGCAAATGGCTGGTCGTCTCGCATACAGACCACCTTCGTGGAGCCTTCTGCGCACAGTTGACGTTGACACCAACCTTCCGGTGGCTGCAGCAAGAGAGGATCTAAGATGTGTCGGAGTAGCGGTTCTATTCCTGCGTGCACTTAATGTCAAATATCGGTCATCGGCACTGGTCGTAACAGTTGGCCGTCCTTGACTGAACCTCCTAGATGCCGAATCTGTGGTTTGAAATTGCCTCCAAAGTCTATGAACCACAGATGGACTCACATTTAGCCATCTGGCCACTTCTGATTGACTCTGCCCTGCCTCTAGTCTCCCGATGGCTCTCCATCGTAGTTCTTCAGGCAAATGATGCCTAGAGGTCATTATTACGAATTGGCTATCTCAGATTTTCAATGTCGCAATCACAGTAAAATTTGTGTGCTTTCTCTCAAACTTGGACTTTTATGCTCCAGGCAGATGACGTAAGCCGAGTGCAGCGCCACTAATTTGCATATTGCAATTTTACTCAGCTACTCTTAGTGGACAACATATGCAAATTTTGCACGGTTTGGCTTACTTTTGAAAGAGTTATCGCTATTTTTGTGATTTTTCCTTAATTTATGATAACCAGTGTATATATATATATATATACAGTGGCGTACGCAGAATTTTTTTAAGGGGGGTGTTCATAATTTTCTGAAACTACTAAAAGAAATTCGAATCTGTTATAAAGCACTATTATTTCCCTAATTTAGACAGCTGGGCAATTTTGACTTTTTATTTAGACAACATTGTTTAGTTAAATTTTGATTTGATTTTTTAAGTTTAAGAACATAATGTGATATTTTCTGAAAAAGTTTAATGTCATATGGGTGGAAAGTAACACTTTGAGGGCCACTTTCACATTCATCCGATTTTGTTATGCTAGAAACATTTTCTTCAACTGAAGTATCACATTTCTGTACAACAGAAAAACTTACATTGGTATTAGATGCTGTCACCTCACTAATTTCAGATCGTGATTTTTTCTCAAAATAATTAAAAATTGCTAAATTCTTGTGTTAAAAATTGTTAAATCCTAAAGATCCAAGAACAGCAAATATATGTATATATTGGCACAGAAATATCCGCTATGCTACCATCTCAAAGTTTCGAGCTGGAATGAATAACTTCAACGAGCACAGTATCTCTGGTATTGTTACTGATTTCTTCAGTAGTCGAAATACTGGCGACGACGGGTTCGGCGATTGAATGAACTTTTTGTTAAGACAAAACAAAACCGATTTAGCGACAAGCGGCAGAGATAACTCTTAGTCTGACTAACTAACTCCACTGTACTCCGTTCCCCCTTTTATATAATTTTTCACCGCGTCTCCAAAATTTTCGAATTGTCTGAAAGACGACAGAACGTCTAGGATTCCAGAATCATCGCGTAAAGACCTCGCGAATGATAGCCAGTCTCGAAAACTATACTGGCAGGACAGAAAGGAACCAGTCCATAACAGTATCACGTGAATTTGGTTTCAAAAGTACAACCCTATTATAGTAAATGTTTTTTCAGTATTCTGAGAAATACCGTGAGAAAAAAAAGTAGGCATAAGGTTAATAAAAATACATAGTCTTAAAAAATAATAGCTCGCATAATTTCTACTAAAATTTTTATTTTTGCCATTTTGTCTGAGCTCAAGGGGGTGTTTAAACCCCTAAACCCCTCCCTTGCGTACGCCACTGTATATATATATATATATATATATATATATATATATATATATATATATATATATATATATATATATATACAGTGGCGTAGAACAAAGACTGTATTAAAGATAGTTTAAATATGAAGTTGGTTCTTTATTAAATTTTTGTTATATTTGTACGAATAATTAAATATTTATCTTATACCATTGCTCGATTTCGCAGTCTTATAAATATAAAATTTAAAAAATTGGTGTAAGTAATTTAATAAATTGATAGATTTTTTTCAGAAATGATCCAAGACAAACATGCAAATTCTTTTTAATTATGAAGAAACTTCATATTTATCTTAAATTATAATAAGCTAATTAATATAAGCTAATTATAATAAGCTAATTAAAATGATAGATTTATCTTATATAATATTAGTGAGATAAGTAAGTTCTTTATATTTATGAAGAAATAATGAATTTATTTTAGGTTATTTTATATTATTACGATTTCATATTTCTATTTCTGCTTTCAAAACATGTGCAAACAATAATAATAAATGATTGCCTAAATTAAAAATAAATGTTTTACATTTTTTAATTTACGTAATTCATATTATACTAATTACGTCGCTTCATATATTAAAAATTATACGATTTTGTTTTATCCATTAATTTTCACAGTGAAAAAAATATCAATCTCTTTCTAGGTAAGATAAAATAGATTTAAATAACAAATATTTCCAACCTTTTAAATATATTTGTAAGAGAGTTTGTTTAGATTTTCGAACATTTTCTTTGAAACATATTTAAACATTGGTTTAAATTAATTTTAAATTGTAAGTCAACATAAAATGTAAGTTTATAAAAAGATAGGTCTTAAATAGTGAATTTAAGAGTGTGTAAAGGCAAACGAGCTTATTGAATCTCATACTGAATTCCATATGCACATACACTTACAGAAAAATTTGAACCATAATATCAAATATTTAAACCCTGATGTAATACAAATTTACAGTAGCCTGTATAAAGTGCAAACAGAAACATGTTTCAGAACATGAACAGAAACATGAATGTGTGAATGTGACCCGCTCTATAAACGGGTTGTGGTAGTGTGACGTGGGCGACGCTGCTCCACCGCCGTGGCTTCGCCACAGGTGCCCACTGGGTAACGAAAAGACAGTTCGCAGTTCTGGTACTTTCTGGGTCCAATGGACAATAGTTCCAAGTGCCCGCCATTAAAAAAAAATAATAAACATTTCAAGAATAGTACTCGAAACATGCTATTTGTGGGTAAAAAATAAACGCTTGATAATATAATTTTCGATATCTGTTCAATAATATCATTTTCGATTTCTTTTCAATACATATAATAAAATAATTCTCAAAGAATGGCACACTTAGAAAATAATAGTCAGGTTACATTTTCAAAATGTTCAGATAAAATATTAAAATAAAAAAAATTAATAAATATAAGTTTTTGGCTAAAAAAGGATTAAATTCGGAAATTCTTCATTAATGGGATGTGTACCTGTTTTCCTCTCAATATTTACGCCAATTTAACCTCTATTAAAAAAAAGTAATTTCATTCCGTTTGCGAAAGAGAGTCGAATGTTTAACAAGCATAAAAGGGGTTAGTCACAGAAGGTATGTCATCATCATCTCTCAGAAACTCCCTGCGAGCGCAATGCATGTTCCTGTTTTCAACCTTGGGGAGGACGATAGAGCTATAAGCCTGGCGGCATTTGTTTCACTTTCGTTAAGACTGTTAATGACGTTGCTTTGCACTAAAAGAGAAAGGCTGCTGCTGCTTTCAAGAAATAAAAATAAGAAATGTTTAGCTGTTGGAAGGCGGAGCTCTTTTCCGCTTCAGGGATCCGGTGTCGAGATCATGCGTTTGACACCGTTCGAAAACAGGACGGTGCATTTATTCGCAACACAGATCATATAGAATCATATTCAATGAGCTTATTTGTTTGGGAGAAATTCGTCATTTTTTTCTTTTTTCAAAAAACGCTGGCTTTTAAAAATGAAAACTGTATAGTTTCAAATTCCGCTTTCAAAGTTACAAGCAACCGAGAAAAATGAAATAAAATCCAATGGAGCAGAGCAGTGTTTCCCAAACTTCTGAATTTTGTGTAACCTTTCTAAATTTTTCGTAACACTGCGTACCCCCAATAAAAAAATTTATGTACTTTTTACTGTAAAAAATGCGCAAAAGTTACAAATCACAACTGGCTGTTGACACCACTAATTATTAACTGTTAACTCTTAAAAAAAAAAGCCAATAAAAAAATACGTAATCGTAAATTTTCATGGCTAGTTTTGTTTATAAATACAAATTTTTGACATGCGTTGCAAGATATTTTGCATAAAACGCGTACCCCCCCTAAACTGTTCCCGTACACCTGGTGGTACGCGTACCACACTTTGGGAAACACTGGAGTAGAGAACTGTTTACCTTTATCGGAAACACTCGTTTTTGGAAATAACAAAATTTACAGCCTTTTTTTATGTATGTATTTATAAATTCCTTTACTGTAGTTACAAACACCGGAGATCAGATGAAATTAAATTTAATGGTTTAGTTTATTTGGAAATTGTTTATTTTGTTGAAAAAAAATTTTTTTTTTTTTAAACAGCAGTGGTTTTTAGAAATAATGCAATTTTATTATTAAGTTATTTTTATTTTATTTTATTCATTTACTTTCCTTTTCTATTTATTTAAAATGTGCTAGAGTAGAGTACTATACAGGTAACAAGAGTCATGTGGAGTCAAATTCAGCAAAATTATTTGTTCTGAAGTTAATCATATGTTTTCAAAACTGTTGATTTTAGAAAACAACGAAATTTTTTTTGTATTTTTTATTTTAAGAGTTTAACTACTGTTATCAATATCATAAAATATTGACAAGGTCTTATTCTTAAATAGTGGTTATAATAAAACTCTTGTAATAAGTTATAAGTTTTTTTAGTTTGAAAATTTAAATATAAGTTTAAAATTTACTTTATTTAATATGTTATCAAATAGTATTCGATACATCAATATTAATTTTCGATTATTCTTAAATGAATTGCTTAAAAAATTTAGAGGCACATCCTATTAAAGAATTCAGTTTCGGAAAATTTAACTATAGGTTTAAGGTGCATATTTCCGCCGTGCAAAATAATTTTGAACTTAAAAGGAAACATTGAAAAAAGTATATTCGTATTAGTAAATTATTAATATTAAAAATATTTAATGTTCCATAATTTTTTTCAATTACGGTTGTCAACTGCTTTGTCAATAAAACATCTTGAAAGAGTTAACGGTGTATATTTCCTCAATGTTTTGAAAATTTTTTTAAAACTGAAAATCAAAATAAATAAATAAAAAAGCATGAAACTTTATTTTTAATTTAAAAATTGTATTATGAAAATTTTAAAAACTGAATTGTAAAAATTAAATTACTCGTGTTTCGAGCTCTATGGTAAAGAATTTGGTAAAATGAACAATAAATTTTGGTTTTCTAATATGAGGTAAAAATCGGCAAACTATGTAAAATATGGTAATTTTGTCATGATACCTTATAGCATGACATAAAAATTATTTATTCGGTTAAATTTAATTTTCAGTTTAGAATTTTTCACTAAATGTGGTGTAATAAGGATTATAATTTTCAAAACCAAAACTCCCCGTTAACAGTTACCGTTTGAACGGAAAAATTATCAAATGAATGATTTAAATATTTTGGTACACTCATAGCTTTATTTTTTTTTAATATAAAAATGTATGGTTGAATTTTTTATTGATTATGACATTTTTTAAAAATTATGCCACTAAATTATTGAAGAAAAAATAATAAAAAAATTAAATCACTCAATCGTTTCTGTGAAAATAAAAAATTATTCTACAATATTGTTAAAAAATCAATACTATGAAGGCTAAGAATAAAGATATTATACAATAAAAGTTATTTGTAAAAATTAATTGACTTTGAATTCAACAAAATCAATATTTCTTATGAAAAATATAATATTAGAAGTAAAAAGATATCGTGTCAAAAGTCTTTAAATTTGAGAGATAAACACTTTTTGCTACTAAAATAAATTAAAATACATGATAATAAACTAAATGATATCGAACTATTGATTAATATAAGGAATAGACAGTTCTTTTTTTTGAGAATTTGTTTAAAAACTGACAATTCCATAACTGACTCAGCTATTGAAAAAAAATACCGATATAATATGTAAAATTAAAGTTATTATAAACTACAAAAACTTTTTTAAAAACACCGAACAAAATAAATTAAATAATTGTATAATTACAATATTCACTTCGGTATAATTATCACAGTTTATTATTAAAAACTGTATTTGTTTAAAGCAACGTAAAAACTCCAGGGGTCAATTCACGTTTTTTGACAAAAAAATCCCGTTTCTTAATTTTTGTTTTCATCAATAAATTTAGATTATGAAAATTCGAAGCTGTTTTTATTTTTGCCAGATTCGAATTATTTTTTTGGGTTTTTTGGCTATTCATTGATATTAGTTATGTGTTTTTTTTTCTGAGAGGCGCTTTATCAAAATTGCAAATTTCAATATAAAAAGATAATCTTTTTTATATTTACTGTGCTCATATACCAGACTTTTAACCAAACACCATAATTAATAACTATAATAACATAGAATCAAAATAACATAAGTCGTATGACTTATGTTATTTAGATTATTTAAGTGTGAGATCTTTTTTTTCGTAGATATTATCAATAAATAATTTTATCAAATTAATTATGATGGTTTTTTTGTGTTATTTTTTAAAAAAAAATTCTCAAAAACGACAATTTTAATGTTAAGAGCATAGGGATTATGCTACCTGCGTGAAGTGACCCTTTTGAGGGAGCATTAACTTCAAAGGGAGCATTTATTAATTATTTTATTTTTTCAGACCTTAAAATGTAAAAAGTCAGCATATTTCATAGCACCTGTCTCTCAAAATTAAAAATGTTCTGCCTATAGTTTATTACATTATATATATATTTTTTGACCCAATAGGCCATATCTATGAATAGTTTTTTATAAAAACAATACGCCATATCTATAGCATTTTTTATAAAAACAACTTTGACAAAGGAAAAATTTATAGACTTTGCAATAGTAATGATTAGTTCATCAACAACTCCAACTCCTTCCATCCTGTTGTTAACTCCAAAGTCAATCTATTTGAACATTGTTACTTTTCTGGGTTTAACGAATTAAAATTTATCTATGATGTTGGGGTTCCGCCGAAAGAAGGTTCCTTATTTATTGTTCTATTGCCAAAAAAAAATTGGGAACGGCTGCTCTGAGGTATTTAGATTAAAATACCAAAGTTTATAACTAATTATAAAATTATATTTTAATTGTTAATTTTAACAAAATCATTAGCAAAGCGTTCCGATAAAAATTACTGAGCTTTTTGGTGCTCCCATAGAGCCAGAAACACTAAATTTTGCCATATTCCGGTAGTTTTGACCATACACACAGAGTAGTGTGATTAACACTTTTCGGTCTTGATTTGGAACAACAACATTCCTCCATCACTTATGTTCAATCAAGTGTTGATAAGGCGTCAGCTGTTACTGATGCACATAATTCTCGTACCATAGAACAACAAAGCATTTATTTTTCATTTCGAAGACTTTTAAAGTTTCATACTTGAAAAACTCGTTCCATACAGATTTCAGAAATAATAATATATTAATAAATATAAAATATACTAAAAGTTTTTAAATATTCTAAAAAAATCTAAAGGCTTAAAATATTCTAAAAGTTATTAAATTTTTTAAGAAGTTGCCGATTTGGCGACATTTTTCCACCTAGATGAAATTTATCAAAAAAACTGCCTTATTCTCAGTTTTTGCAAATTTCATGAGATCAGATAATGCAGCATTGGGGTAAGTTTTAAAATATTGAAAAATTAGACAGCAAACGATTTTCATTTTCTTAAAACTGTGTATTTTCTCCATTTTGACGTTTTGCACCATTTTCAAAAGAGGCTTAGACATCGAGGACTTTAGAAAAGCTTAACTTGACCTAACAGTTATGAGTAGCTGTTGCAAAGTCGCAGCAGTTATAAAAATAGCATATTAGTTACAAAAAAGCTTCATAGCATTTGACCACGGAATCTTCAAAAAACAGCCTCAATAAATGTAAATAAAGATAGTTACAATTCAAGTAATCGCAGATTTTAATTTAATAGCGTTAATTTAATAGATATATTTAAAAAACACTTACACTTTTTCGTAACTGTATATTTCATCTCAAATGTGGTACAGAAAAACAAATATTAAAAAAAATGTATTGAACTTGTGTTTGCTTTTAGATTTCTCTAATAAAAAAGATGTTAATTTTTATATTTAATTTTATTTATCACTGTGTTTGAAAATGTATAATTTTGAGACAATATTTTTCCTCAGTTAAACGTGTTAACTATTGTGCAATTTCCATAATAAACGGAAGAGCTTTCAAGAAAATAATGAATCACATCCTTCCACACTACTAAAAAGCAAAAAATAGTTTTTCGAAAGGACAGAAGTATTTGAAAAAGAATTTAATAGCAGAAATAAGTGACATTTTCATTTGTAGCTCTAATACTTAAAAATCTAAGTTAATATCCACTGTTTATGCACTAAGAAAAAAGGTATGGTAAAAACTATCAGAATATGGTAATATGTAGGGGAGAGTGGGATCAGTTGTAACATTTTTTACTTAACTATTTTTAACTAACAAAAAATCCAATATATTATTAATATTAATTGACAGACGAGTAAAGTAGACTATCCTCTACTAGAACAAAAATAAATACCTGATTTTAAATATTATTATATTAGTTATTAACAATTTTGGACAGTCGTGCACTTGTTACAATTATCCCCACTTACGAGGTCAATTGTAACAGTTCATAAATTCAACTAAAATATAGTTAATTATACATATTATCATAGTTGTGAGATATTTTTTTACTGATCAAAAATAGTAGTGATATTTTAGGAGTAAAAATAATAATGAGCAGAGACCTAAAGGATTAAACTTTTAACTTTAAGGGGTTAAAAATTTTAATTTATGCTGTGAAAGGTGACAAATAAAATAATGCACATGCAACATAATATAAATGATATAGGAAACTATTGGTGGTTCTTAAAGAGTTAAGTAATGGTTTGTAAACATAAGATTATTTATTTTCAGCTGTTACAATCGTCCCTTTACTTATTGTTACAATTGTCCCCAAGACGCCATTTCAGCTTCATTTGTTAAAAACAATGCTAGTTAATTAGCAAAACAAATGTTTTTTTAATTGAAATGTTAATTAAGGTGTCCACTTACATATTCGGTTACTAATTTTTATTTGTTTAAACAAAATTACTTTGTTACAATATAATATTCTAATACCATAAAAAGTACTTGCGTGGCGTGAAAATATCTTTTGTGATGTAACTCTTTCAAAAGTACATAAAAAAGGTTGCCATCAGGGGTGTACATGTAGATTTATTTAATACACCTTGTGCGCCACCTAGGAACCAAATCTAGAACCCGACACTCGAAATTTTTGCTCTGTTACAATCGTACCCTGTTACAATTGACCCCACTCTCCCCTACTGTGTTTCTGGCTTTGTAGGAAAAAAAGCTCAGCAATTTTTACTGAAGTGCTTTGGTAATGATTTTGGAAAATTAACAATAAAATTACCGTACTTTATAGTAATTACATTTCTAACAAAGTAAATAAATAAATATAATAATTTTGGTAATAAAAACCAAAATATACGGTATTTTAACTATTTATTTGGTAATTTATTTGTTAATATGGTTTAATGGAAATTCTCGTCTATTCTTATTACTGGACAATTTGAAAAAATACAAAAGTGAAAAGTAAATTTGACCGAATAAATGGTTTGTATGGCGCATGCTAATAAAGTATCATGATAAAATTATTTTACTACGTTTATCAAGTTTTATCACATTTTATTGTTACTTTTACCAAAATAATTACCAAATCGCATCGGTAAAAATTTCCAAGCATTTTCATGTTCCTTTAGAGCTAGAAAACATAGTGAATTTTACCATATTCTGGTAATTTTGACCCACATTTTTTCTCCGCGTACATTATAAAAAATCTTTTGCATATAGGGTAAAAATTAGAACTAATAAGAAAGTATTCAAAGTGTGCTATGCTAGATATTTATTTACTAATAATTGTTTAGGTTGTGAAGTAATGCATAAAATTTCTTTTCGTTATTTTAAAATAATTATTAAGTCAATTAAAAAAAAACTGCAACTTTTATTTTAAGTTCAACAACCAGTTGTACTAATTCTATAAAAGGTAGGATCATTCATTTCATTTGTCTCATTCTTTTTTCATTTGTCAACAGTTTTAATAGCCGCCTTTTAAAACGCATAAATTAATGCCAAAGTTTTACAATAACTCTTAGTTTTAAAGGAACAACTATTAATTTAATTGTCAAATAAGAACTCTCTGAAGAGAAACTGTTTGAAAAATATATTTTTTCTAAGTATCTTTAAAAGGTATAGAATAATATAATAGGTTAAATATCTTAAATTGAATATTCCAACAGTATTCGTTATCCCACATTTTGTAAAATTCCTCCGATTCTTTTAATATTTTTTTTTTCTTCATTAACTTACATTCATAATAATTCATATCTCCGTAACAATCAAAGATTTACGAGTCACATTACGAGTCTTATGATTTACGAGTCACAGTTTGAATATCTTCCTTGTAAGTACAATTTTGTTATGTTACTAAGAACCTAACTTTCTGCAATGAGTTTTGAGAAATTTCGTCGCTACAATAAATTAGAAATCATTCTTGAAGCTTTTTAACTAAATTAAAGATGCAAGTAAATCTAAGAAAATGATAATTGTTTTCTTAAAAATTTGAGTTTTACATAATATTGCATTGTTAAACGCTCTTCTCTTGGTGAGTTATGCAAAGAAGTTCAGTTTAAAAATTGTATTTCTAACCAGTAAATAATTAATTTAATAATTAGAGTTCTTTAGAGAGTGGAATTCATTTTTAGTTCAGGTTGTTTAGTATTCATTGTTAAGTAATTCGTAATATCATTTTTTTAAAAACCTTCATAAAAAAATTTTACATAAAAAATATATTCTTTAATAGAAACTAAAAATTTTATATTAACAACGATTGTTTACTAACAAATAGGATCATATTGTATTGCATATTCTCTGTAAAAATTCCAGATCGGCTTACGGCAAAGCTTAATGTCGCATCGTCCGTTAAGTTTACAGTAAAAATTTATACCATAATTTTTACAGTAATATTTATTTAATAACAGTAAATATTAATGAAACAATTATGATGCATCTAATTTGCTTTGTTCCATAAAATTTTATGATAAAATTACCGACAACCTGAGTGCCGGCACTTTTTAACGTAATTTGTAACAGTATTTTTCTGTGCAATTTTTCAAAGTAAATGTTTTGGTCGATATTTTTAATACTTTTCATTTTTAATTATAGCTTTTGTTATTTTGTTTTTAATTATAACTTTTAATCGATGTTTTTAATACTTTTCATATTACTAAATTTATGACTTCATTTCATTTTATTAATTTATTATGGTTTGATTGTTTAATTTTGTTGGAACAGTAGCGAGTTACTAAAAAATAAACATTTTATTTTGAAATATTATTGAGTTATTAATATTAAACTAAATACAGTTTAAAATTGTAAAAAAATAATTATAAAAAGCAAAACTTCTATTCATTTAAAACATGTGCTTAAAAAGCGCAACTTTATTCATTATTTATTTTGATAACATTCTGAGTTTATTAAGAAGTAAAAATAAAATAATTTTGAAATGTACATCTGAAAATTTAGTGTCTATTTTAAATTTGAAATGCATAATACACTCTATTAATATACTATTTATTATATTCAAGGAATGTTATATGCAAAATTTCATTTTCGAAGTTACTTTCAAATAAGCTACAAATAATTGCATTTTAAAATTAAAATAAAAATAGTTTCCTTATTGTAATTTTTATTTAAATATTGATACTAATAATCTCATACGGCAAAACTAATTTTAAGCAGTAACAAATTTATTTTCTAACTGGGAACTAAGACACATCTAGTTTAACTTTCACATTGAAATTGTTGATGGTTTAAGATGAAAACATTTTCAATAATCTTGAGTTAGTTTCTTGATAAAAATTTAATAAATTAATTGATCAATTAATATTTGAAAAATCAAAATAACCTATTTACTAAATTTAGAAAAAAATTACATTTTTAAAACCAACATGAATGTTGTATAAGAAAGAGAAGAAAAATAAATAGCCCAACAGAAACATAGAATTTGTATCTAATTCAATCCTAATTGATAGTCATTCTCAATTTCCTACAGTTTTCAGACAGCGTACTTTTAAACAGACCGTGAAATGATTGGCATGAAATGTAATTTTAACATGTTTAAGTTGTATACAGGTAACTTTAAACAATTTATAAAATAATTACACAATATAAAAACCGTAGTAAATATGAATGAAGTAACTATGAATCAACGTGATAAAAGTTAGTATAACTTAATAATAATAAAGTGACATAATAATTTAATGGTAAAAAATTAAAACAAAATCTTTTTACTTTTTGCATACATTATTAAATTTTTACTATTAATCTTCTTAGCATTAATCAGAAACAAGATAACTATCATTATAAAATTATTTCTTATCATTTCTTTTTTATAAAAAATGCTTTGAGACAAACTTATTTATCTTAGTTATTGATGTTATTGTAATTATATTTAAGCTACTTCAGTAGTTAAAAACTAAATTGATTATAATTAATTAATTTGATGTTCATATTTATTTAACTTTAATATTTACAGTTATATAATAACATTTACATTCATTAACTTTAGTATTTACATTTATATAACATTTACATTCATTAACTTTAATATTTACTATTATATATAACATGTTTATATTAAAATAAGTATGTTGTTAGGAGTTCATTTCAATAAAAATTTTATAAAAATTCCACATAAAGTGTGTTTTTTAGTCAATTCCACAAATTTTTAGCTCACCAATTTTTTATGATTTTTGTTTTCACTGTTTTAAGGGCTAAGCATAGCCCGAAAGTCACGTGTTGGACATAACTGTTTTATCTGGCAATTAAGTAGCGTTGAAATGTACTTAGTAATATACTTCTTTAAATTTAAGTTTGTTTAATATATCATGTATTATATTGCTGTTCTGTATAGGATTTTTTTCTTTCTTTTTTTAAAGATGTTTACCTTATCATCATTTTGGAAATAATCATTAGTGTATTACTTCATCGTTTTTTCTTATTTTTAAGATCATTTCCAAATATTTTTTTTTTAGTTGGGTTTAACAATAAAAAAAAAACGGCTTTTTGTAGCGATTCAGAAAACCGGAAAAATCAGTTATCCGGAATAGCGATGGTCCCGACCGTTCCGGATAATCGGTCCTCCACTGTATTATATTGCCTCATACTACGTATTAGGATACATTGTAAAATTCATTTTTTAACAGAACAAAGCTATTTCACTTTTCTTAAAGAATGCTTTTATTATCTATTCAATACTTCCTCAAATTTTTTTTCTCAAGTTCAGAAGGTGTACGCGGAAGTTTAATGGGGAAGTGTTTATGCGATGGTCGATGTCAACATATAGTGTTAGTTCCTTGTAGACACGTGCAGGCCTTAATCCATTAAGTTCATCTTACTCATGAATAACTATTGCCAATGGACAATGGTCACACGAGAGAGCACTTACAGAAAGTCAAAAATGCCATTGTCGTGGTCAAATTTCTACACAATTGAAGCAAAGTGCGTAGTTTGTTTATAACATTAATGTCAATCGGGGTTGAAAGACAATTGATCTTAGGCATAATGTTTGACTTAAAAAAGACTCATGATTTAATTTTTTATAGACAATATAAAGTTTTAATAAATAATTATAATTTATATCAATAAAAATAAATTATGAACCTTAAAAGTATTGTGATTTTGATGTTTTTCTCTTTTCAAACATTATATTTACTAGCTTCAATGTTATAATTTAAAATTATATACAGTATATATATTGTACTAACATATAATAAAATATTAAAAAAAAACTTAAATATTAAATAGAAATATTACAGTTTAAATAAACATCACAAAATATCTCTAAGTGATTATTATTTTTGTTTTGAATATTGGTAGGAAAATTAAATATATTTTAATGCTTTATTTGCGTATTCAACATAAACTTTTGACTCTTCTCAATGACACAAGTGAACACATTTTTTAAAAACTTTAACGATTTAACGATTTTTTGTTTTTTTAAAAACTATAACGATTACAAACATAACGTTTGAACTTTTAACTGGGCTGGTTTCAAAAACTATAAAAATAACTAATAAATTGAACATAATCATCTAAAAAATGAAATGCACATCATTCTTGTTTCAAACGCGATTTTTAAAATGGAAAACGATGTAATTTTTGGTCCAGATTCTACAATGGATATAAATTTTTACGGTTCCTTAAAACATTTTCTCATTTCTAAGAAATTCACCATTTTTTCATCTCATTTATAGTCAGCAGAATTTGAATATCAATCAAGTTTTAATCAAGTATTTAATGTAAGAAAAAATTTTTTTATCTAGATTTTCAAAACAAGTGATATAATTTTAAAGTTCTTTAAAAATTTATAAATTTTATGAAATTTTTATATGATATATCGTCAGTAACTTAATCATTGGTTTCCTTAAATTAAATTAACACCATTTATGCAATTTTATTAAGTTGATTCATCAACGCTATCTCTAAAACACTTCGGGGATATGCTTTTGTTAATATGATTAAAATGTTTACCTGGATTCCACGATACGAGAGGACACATTTTTGAGGCTGCTTTGAAGTTTTATGTTCTTTAAAAATTTATAAATGTGATGAAATTTTTAAAACTTTTATATGATTTATCGTTAACAACTTTATCATTAGTTTCCTTAAATTAAATTAACATCATTTATACAATTTTATTAAGTTGATTCATCAACGTTATCTCTAAAACACTTCGGGGATATGCTTTTGTTAATATGATTAAAATTTTTACCTGGATTCCACGATACGAGAGGACACATTTTTGAGGCTGCTTTGAAGTTTTATGTTCTTTAAAAATTTATAAATTTGATGAAATTTTTAAAACTTTTATATGATTTATCGTTAACAACTTTATCATTAGTTTCCTTAAATTAAATTAACATCATTTATACAATTTTATTAAGTTGATTCATCAACGTTATCTCTAAAACACTTCGGGGATATGCTTTTGTTAATATGATTAAAATTTTTACCTGGATTCCACGATACGAGAGGACACATTTTTGAGGCTGCTTTGAAGTTTTATGTTCTTTAAAAATTTATAAATTTGATGAAATTTTTAAAACTTTTATATGATTTATCGTTAACAACTTTATCATTAGTTTCCTTAAATTAAATTAACATCATTTATACAATTTTATTAAGTTGATTCATCAACGTTATCTCTAAAACACTTCGGGGATATGCTTTTGTTAATATGATTAAAATTTTTACCTGGATTCCACGATACGAGAGGACACATTTTTGAGGCTGCTTTGAAGTTTTATGTTCTTTAAAAATTTATAAATTTGATGAAATTTTTAAAACTTTTATATGATTTATCGTTAACAACTTTATCATTAGTTTCCTTAAATTAAATTAACATCATTTATACAATTTTATTAAGTTGATTCATCAACGTTATCTCTAAAACACTTCGGGGATATGTTTTTGTTAATATGATTAAAATTTTTACCTGGGTTCCACGATACGAGAGGACACATTTTTGAGGCTGCTTTAAAGTTTTATGTTCTTTAAAAATTTATAAATTTGATGAAATTTTTAAAACTTTTATATGATTTATCGTTAACAACTTTATCATTAGTTTCCTTAAATTAAATTAACACCATTTATGCAATTTTATTAAGTTGATTCATCAACGCTATCTCTAAAACACTTCGGGGATATGCTTTTGTTAATATGATTAAAATTTTTACCTGGATTCCACGATACGAGAGGACACATTTTTGAGGCTGCTTTGAAGTTTTATGTTCTTTAAAAATTTATAAATTTGATGAAATTTTTAAAACTTTTATATGATTTATCGTTAACAACTTTATCATTAGTTTCCTTAAATTAAATTAACATCATTTATACAATTTTATTAAGTTGATTCATCAACGTTATCTCTAAAACACTTCGGGGATATGTTTTTGTTAATATGATTAAAATTTTTACCTGGGTTCCACGATACGAGAGGACACATTTTTGAGGCTGCTTTAAAGTTTTTATGCATCCAAAGAAGCATGTATCGATACATGTATTCCATTTAGACGTGCAAACCTCACAACACTAGCCGAGGTAAAAATGTATCACACAGTAAAGAACACTAATCATAATCCATGTCTGAATGTGATGCAGAATCCATCAGGCGAGAAGATTGTATTTTTGCCTGACGTCAGAAATGTAGAAGAAAAATCATTCAAAAATTGAATGCACGCGATAATCTCACCAGAGTGCGGCGCAACGAAACAAACATAAACAAAGACAGAAATCGATAGAACGCTATGACGGACAGCAGGACACTAAACAACGTAAGAGAGAGAGTCCTCTTACTCTGGAATCAAAACGGGGACATGCCTGATCGGAAGTGTAAATATCGCACTTAAAGTAGATCAAGGGGGAGGGAAATAAAGACAAGAGAAAGAAAACTGTTAATCGACACACAACTAGTTAAAAGAGAACGAAACTACTCAAGACATAGGAAGTAAACAGAGCTTACCTGGTCCCTTCGTCATCTTGGATGTTGCCAAAAATTCGAAGTAAAAAAAGTATATTTAGCGGAAAAAGTCTCCCAGAAAATTGGATTCAAATCTTCTAAAAAACTGATTGTGAGTTCTGTGTGTAATCATCAACTTTTTTTTCAAAGTATAAATTCCTCGTGCAATCCACAACTGTTCAGAAACAGGGTATGGGCTATCGGCAGGAACTGCCCGTTCAAATCGCGGAGCCTATTCCGGCCTGATACCTTTTGTAAATTGTGGTTCAAGACAGGTGATGACTGTGAACCAGCCGGACGGAGAGAGTAGTCTTCTGTTTTATCAGCATGTAACTCTTTCTTCAGATTACCGCCATGGTTAACAACTTTTCCTCCCCCCATCTCGCCATGTGGGTTTTCTCTCTCAACATCAACGAAGGGAACCGGTTTTCCACTTTTGTTACGTCACGCGTATTGGTGCGAAGAAATTAATATAAAAATAATAACTATTAAATGCATAAAATAAAATGAAAACACTTCTTCTATTATCAAGGTTATGCTTGCCTTCTTGTGCAGTTAAATGACTTCATTTTATTATATGTGAGTGTTTGAAAAATTACTTTAAAGAATTGGTAAAAAGTAAAATTAGTTTTTGCTGATGAGAATCGTTATTACCTGGCAAAAAATCAATGAACTCCCTTACACTGCGCTAAAAAAAAAATTTTTTTTTTTTGGTTTTAATTTGAGTTTAAGAGATTTTAAAAGTAATATTTCATCATTGCTTCGACATTTAAATTGTTATAAAACTTAATATATTAGTGATACTTTGGATTTTCATAATATTTATTTGAAATTTTGAAGCAAAATTCGTGTCTGGGTTAAGCCCAGACACCAAGTCTTGAGAAAATGTGTAATAATGTAAATTACAAATTTATAATTAATTTAAATTTTATAAAATTTTTTATTTGAATATGATTTTTATATCTAAAATACATTTAGTAATGTAGATATATTTGTCCCTTTCCTTTTTTAAGAAAAAAATATAAAGGAATTAGTTTGCAATGTAAACAATAGTTTAAAAAAAGTCATAAATGATAAAAATTCTATAATAAATTAGCGAAAATAGCTCATTTAAAATAAAATAAAATCAATTAGATTTGAAAATGTTTTCAATTGCATTAAAAAGGAAATAAATTGTTTAAAAAAATGCATTTCTTACTTAAAATGAAGTAAATGATTTTAAATAACAATAATATTTAATGCAATAATATTAAATAACAATAATATTCTGAAATTTTTTGCGAAATTGTCTTTCCAAGTTCAAGTATGCATTCAAGGCAAAGAATGCAAGCATAGAAAATCTAAAATATTGATTATAAATTTAAATGCAGGATTAAAAATAATTAAAACGAGTGCAGCAAATGTCTATGTCACATATGACATATGTAACATGTTCTTTAAAATATTCTACGTGTAAATAGAAATTCATCAACAAATAGTAATCTGTAATATTTATCTGCAATAGAAGTTACAATCACTAGTGAAATAAAAACAGTTTCAATAGTTTCATCGAAAGAAACAATAGTTCAAAAATAATTTTGATAATGTTCAGTCAATTATTTCCTTTAATAAATAAATTTCTGCGATAAAATCAACGTTAAAATAAAACAAAAGAATATCCCTAATCATTTATTATTATAATAAAGGTTTCCCATTTTCGAAAGGTCTTATTTGTTGCATTAACATGCGACACCAGTCATTTATAGGTGATAATATCTAGCATTTTTAAATGGGACCTAAATCTCTGGCTTATTTTCAAATAAACTTATAAATTGACAAGGTAATTGATTTCTTATAGTAATGCTTAATAAATATATGATCTTCATACTTACGGAAGAAAATTAACAACTTTTTTACCCTATAATAACGGTAAAAAAAGTCTTTATTAAACCTTTTTCTGAATTTTATACGGAATATAAAGCAATAATACAATGTGAAATAAGATTATGACACTATCTTTCTTGCTTGATAACTACGAAATTGATTTTCATTAACTTACATGTAAATCATTATTTGATAGTATTTATTTGGGAATAAAGTGATAATTTTCACTTAAAATTGTGATACTATTCATAAACTAACAAGGGAAACTAGGGAAGTGTGACTCGCCAATTTCGAAATAAACTAGTGGGATGTATGCCTTATGAGGAATAATTTTAGGGGACAACATTCGTTTCGGCCCATAGAAGGTACTGCGAGAGATAAAAAATAATAAAATATAGAAAAATCGGTATTTTATTACTTCAATGCAGACTATTAGTTATTGTAATTGTCTCATACTCCGATTAATTTTGTGGTACTTTCATGTACTATATAATGCATATTTATTGTCAAAATTGATTTCGAAAATTTTATATATCTGTAGGTTTTCAGAAAAACCTGTTGAGTTAATTTTAAAAAAAAAATTGGCATCAAATTTTTTAAATTTTTTTTCCCAAAAACTTTCCAAATTAATTGGAGTATGTAATTGCAAATCAATTAATTAATTAATAATTAATTAACAATTAATTAATAATTAATTAACAATTAATTAACTTCCTGATTAATTTATTAATTAGCAAACTAATTAATTATCCAATTAATTACAAATTAATTGGATTATGAAACAATTGCAATAACTAATAGTCTGCATTGAAGTAATGAAATACCGATTTTTCTATATATTGAATTACTTTTTATCTCTCACAGGACCTTCTATGGGCCAAAACGACTGTTGCCCCCTAAAATTATTCCTCATAAGGCATACATCCCACTAGTTTATTTCAAAATTGGCGAGTCACACTTCCGAAGTTTCCCTTGTAAGAGTTACGATTAATAATAATTTCTCATAGAAATTTAGATATTATGTTAGATCTTATATTGGTTATCTTAGAAAAGTAGTCATGTTCTGCAAATTAAAATGAGTCTTACAAACAATCCTGTAGTGAAATAAATTGACTTTATTAAACATGATATTATTAGTAATTCATCCGCATTTGGCAATGCTCTATATTTATGTGATGTTTGGCAGCTAGAAATGAATGGAGAATTTTACTTATTAAGTCGTGTAATAAAAAATGGTTTCAGATAATTTGAAAGCTATAGAATTTACAGATAAACTTAAATTTGAAATTCACTAAAGAGAAGAAAGAAAGAGAAGGAAAAAAAAATAGAAATAAAAATTTATTTTATTTGCCCAAAATGTATTATTTGAAATGCTTGTAATCCTTTCAGTTGATGTGATTAACACTAGAAAGACTGAAACTTAGTATATATCTATATTGTCCAAAAACAGTCAAAATGACTCCATTGTGAAAGAATAACTAATATGTAAAGAAATTTGTTTAATTAATTTTTAATATTTTTTATATTATTTACAGTTATATAACAAGTTATTAGTAAATATTAACAATAAAAAAATTTACTTCACTTGGAAAGAAAATTTTAATTTATGCATTATTATTTGTACATTTTTTGCAAATGAAAATTTAAATATTAACATTGTAATTTACAGACGTGGAGCAAATTTAAATGAGACTTCTTTAATAGCAACAGAACGATTTTTATTTTCGTTGTCATAGCAACAATAGAACTTTATCTAGAATCTAAATAATTGTTTGACAGTGTTTAGTTCTTTGTAAGTTCTTTTTTAACAGCTTGAATCATGAATAAGTGTAATGTTCCCAATGCACAATTAACTTTTTTACAAAAAAAAAAGGTCGAACCAATTGAAATTTTGCGCAGATTACAGGTACAGTACGGCAATGATAATTTTGAGAAATTGAAAAGGTGGTTGCAAAAAATTACCGTCACTTTTCGGTTAACGGGTGCAAAGAAATTTAACACTTTTTTTAAATTTTACTTAAATGTACTGTGTTTAAAAAATAAATAATATTAAAAAAAAGTTGCAGCTACATGTTTTGGCGACTTTTCCCATACGCTAGGCTAACGAAAAGTACCAAATGTCCTAAATTTAGGGTAACCATTTTATTCACTCTTGTCCTAAAAATGAAGAAAAAATGTTTTACCTTTCAGCATCTATAACTAAGTAAAGTTTGATTTAATTTTAAAATTTCATTATGTTTAATCTAAAACAAGTTTTCTCTTCTCAAAATATTTAAAGGGGTTTCGATATCCCCCCCTCAGTATTGAAATTGTATTAAATAATTCTCATAACAATTTTTTTTAATTATTTTAAGAGCAATTTTAAAATTGAAGGTTGATTTTCGCTAAGAATGTGAGTAGCCACAAAGAAAAAAAAAGTGACTCGTATTATGTTTGTTATAAAGTACAGCGTGCAAAAGAAAATAATAATAAATAAATAAACGGATCAAGCTGAATACTTTTAGAGCTAATGATCGAATCTTTACGATCTAGAGGACTCAATCTTAATGGTTCAAAAGGGTGATCACAAAAATGCTAGTTAATTTGTGCAGACGCTATTAAAAATTCTGCACAATTTATGCGAAATAATTCGTGCAGAAGTTTGAAAGAAGTCGCATATTTAAAATTTGATTTCTCAGGAACTATTCGACCAATTTCGCCCAAATTTTGAATTTTGCCATTTAAAACTGCATTCTTTAAAATGGTGTATACATTTGTACACCTTACAATTCAAATTGTTTCGACTATTATTAAATAAAATAATAAATATTTAATAAAAGTTAAATTCTGCATAGAATTATCTTGAGATAAACAAATTTTATAATTGTGCGAAAAAATTTAACTCGCTCAAAGAGGTCTTGAATTATGATGAAATAAGTAAAAAGCTAAATTAACATTAAGGAATTCAAACTCCGCTCTTCTGATCAAACTATAGGCACCAGATTGCGGCTACTACTCTCAATATTTTAACGGATACATATCCGTTAAAAAAATGTATGTTTATTCCAACGGATACATATCCGTTAAAAAAATGTATGTTTATTCCGAGCAAGTATGATTTCGGGTCTGATTTCGTAACTTAAAATATCGTTCGCTCTAATTTATTAGCAAATTTGAAGTCACCCCCTTGAACCATTAAGATTGAGTCTTAGAACATGAAGATCAGAGTTATCAAAAGTTATTTATGTTGGTCCACTTATTTTTTTTGCGCATTATACATAACAGTTTCAATCATATTGGTTTTCTTGCAAAGAAACTGAAAAGAATCAATTTTCTGTGCATTTATATTTAAAAGAATGAAAAAATAGCTTTAATTTCGCTATAGCTTAATGTATCAGTGCATTTTGTAATATCCCTAACTAAAATATCTCAATGCCTCACAGTCACAGCATTACCGTGCAACACATTTTTACAAAACATACTCAAGCTAGAGCGTAAATATTTGTGCTCGGGTATTTTTCTTAAAATTATAGTTTGTTTACTTTAAAAGGAAATACAATTGACAAATAATGGCCTTGAAAACGTCTCTTCAGCATTGTGAATGTTACACATGTCATTAACATGTGTACATATAACCATAATTTATTTTTTCTCATCAAATCTTCAAGGTAACTGTCACATGCTAACTAGCCTAAGTTTTGCCTAACCAAATCTTCAAAGTGTTTGTTAATAGTCTATTGCCTCGCATTATTTAACTCAATCTTTTTTTTTCTCCAGACACTATAATCTATATATTCTATCTTAAAAATTTCAAAGATGAATGGGGCACTTCGCATAATATCTATAAAATAATGAAAGGAAAATGTTGCGTTAACCTTCAGACTATTTGATTAGTACACAATCGCAAGAAAGCGTTAAGTGAGATAAGTGGAAGGACAAACAATTTCAGGCAGGTCTTACAAGGGAGCTTAACAGACCGGACAAAGTAGAGGCAATTAATAATTTTAGAGACTGTTAGCTTGATTCTTATCCTTCCATACCCGTTTGTCACTTAAATATATTCTTTTCAAAGGTCATTAACGAGGAAGAGAAAGTTTAAACTACTTTTGAATAATATTGAATAATATAGTACTTAAATATACTTAGATTGAATAACTGATAATAATTGTGAAACTAATGCTGAACAGAAGACAAATGTTTTATTTTTAAATGCACATTTGTTCTTCAAATTTTGTAGTTGAAAATGTCTTGCAAATATTATTTATTTAATGCAAAATTTACGATTGCAAAGAAATTAAAAAATAGCGTTGTGAGCAAACAAGGAGTACAATACAGCAAAATATTTTCGTGCGTCTCATATATCTAATCTTATACGCCGAAGAACCATTGAATTATGACCTAATAGCATGTAGGACCACCTTTAGCCCTCAAAACTGCTTGCACCCGCTGTTGCATTGATTTCACAAGGTGCTGATAGGTAGTCTGAGGTATCTGGTACCAAGCGCTCACCAACTGGTCCTGCAATTCCCGCACATTGCGACGGGGTAGCGTGGCAGCACGAATTTGGTTTTCCAAGTAGGACCACAAATTCTCTATTGGATTAAGGTCAGGTGAATTTGGGGGCCAAGACATGACTTGAAAGTCACTGGAATGTTCCTCGACGATTCGATCCTTATGACATGGTGCATTATCCTATTGGTAAACACCATCCCCCGCAGGAAAACCTGTTGCCATGAATGGGTGAACCTGGTCTGCAACTATGTTCAAGTAGCTTACAGACGTCAGGAATTGTTCTATTGTTCTATTATGGGTCCTAATGTGCCCCATGAAAACATTGTTCCTGGGCGAGAAACCATGAAAACCTGGGCGAGCCCATTGTTATAGATGGAAAGTGGTCATAATGTAATGACTCTTCGGTGTATATGTTTTTTCCAAATAATATGTATGATTACCAATATATCCAATATACAATTAGAAAATATATGTTTTAATTTTAATTATTTATATTCAAAACTTTCATCTTTTCGACATAAAAATAAGCTTACCATAAATATATTTTTCAAATAAGTAATGTTACAAGTTATTTTGACTAGAATTTCTTAACCCAATGCAAAGAATTGCATCAATAAACTTTCTGTTTCAACCTTGCTTTAAATGCAAATTCTTGGAAGTATTGAATTAATGTCTAGAAGTGGTTGTTTATTATAAATTTATTTATTTTTCTTTGACGAAAATTGTTATAACTTAATTTTTTTTAATTTATTCGTTTAATTGGTCATTGGACTCACCAATTACTGCAAAATGTTTAAAAAAGCACATTTATTGCAAAAATAACATAAACCGTTACTGGTCCGGCTAATAAATTTTAATATCCATAAATATATTTATTGAGTACATTTGATATACAATAGCGAAGGTCAAATGAGCACAGCAGCATTTTTTTTTCTGAAAAAAACAAACAAAACACTTTAGTGTATATACTCTTGAATTTCGAGGGCGAGTTCTTAAATACGAGTAAACGTAAACAACTATTGAATAACGTGTATCAATGTTAGTTCTGTATTATAAAAAGAACCCTTACAATAGAATTACAATTAAAATTAAAGTTTTCAAAAACACGAATATCCAAAGTATGAAATATTCTATATTTGTAAAGGTATCGATACAAAGAGAAAAAAAAACAGTCAAATTAAAAAATAAAATTTTTTGACGTAATAATAAATCACAAATAAGTTCTATTAAATAGAATACACAATACACTTTTAGAATAAACTAGCAAGCAGTACTATATAATTATTTTTAAGCATAATATATATATATTTTGTATTAAAATGATTATTGTTTATCTCAAACATCTGCTTTTCATTTTATATTAACTTATTTGAAAGTGCATTAAAGTAAGTTATTTTAAAATTGATAAATATTTTTTACAGTTGGTTGATGCGTCATTTTACATCCCTAAAAGAGAGTTTTCATTTGTAAATCGACGATAATATTAATCGGTAATATTGTTTTTAGATGAAAAATCTTAATAATCACGTCACTATCTTTTACAAGAGTAGAGATAACAGAAATAATAATACATTTCTTTCTTGTGAGTGATTAATTAACGTTGAAATTAATATTTTTTAATTAAGATTAATTTAAACACTGTAATTACATTTTTAAAAATAAAAGTCAGCAAAAGTATTTTTCTTATATTACATCTCTTTTAGCCAAATCTGTTCTTAAGTTACTCTTTAGGATAACGCCGACGTTTTAACTAATTATTGGCATTTAAAACAATTTCTGATATGAATTTTCTCATGAATCAGAAGTGATTTCTTTTTTTTATATACTTAAACATTTTAATAGGTAACAATTTTTAGTTTTTAATTCGTCTAATTACTATAATATTGCCAGAAATTCATAATTAAAAAACACTGCTTCACATGATGATGAAATATTCCTGATACTATTTAGTTTCCTTTAAAAAAGAGCCAAAACCAATGAATCTTTTTACATATAAAACTATCTCAATTTATTCTATTTATGAACTTGATAATTATTTTCGAAAGTATTATGATTAATACCTCACATTTAAAAATACTTTTAAACAACGTATAGTTTTAATAATTCACAAAAATGAATGAAATAGGAAGAATTTATTAATTAGAACATTATAGCTTTATTATTATTACAACATTTTCGATTAATTACAACATTATAGGTTTATCAGAATTAAAATAAAACAATGAAGTAAGATTAAAAATTATCATCATTTTGAATTCATAAACGTTTATTGTTTTGCTTTATTGTAAATAATGTATTAAGAAACACTGCTTTCAATACATGAATAAACACATTGTTTATCGATTCTCTAATAACTTTGTAAGATTGTGCTGATATATCTTTATGTATATATATGTATCTGTATATACATGCATATGTATATATATGCATATAAAACAATATCTTTATGTAAGATTGTGCTAACATATCTTTATGTATATATATGTATATGTAAATACATGCATATGTATATATATATATATATATATATATATATATATATATATATATATATATATATATATATATATATATATATATATATATATATATATATATATATATATATATGTATGTATATAAAACAATATCTTTATGTCAGATTGTGTTAACATATCTATCTAGTTAGTTATAGTAAGCATAGTTAGTTATAGAAACACTGCTTTCAATCTATGAATAAACATATTGCTTATCGATTCTCTAATAACTTTGTAAGATTGAGCTGATATATCTTTATGTATATATATGTATCTGTATATACATGCATATGTATATATATATGTATATAAAACAATATCTTTATGTATATATATATATATGTATATGTATATGTATATATATGTCTATGTATATAAAACAATATCTTTATGTAAGATTGTGCTAACATATCTGTATGTATACATATGTACATGTATATATATGTATATGTATATATATATATGTATATGTATATATATATATGTATATGTATATATATATGTATATGTATATAAAACAATCTCTTTATGTAAGATTGTGCTAACATATCTTTATGTGTATATATGTATATGTATATATATGCATATATATATATGTATATATATGCATATGTATATATATGTGTATATAAAAATACGTATATGTATATATATGTATATGTATATATATGTATATGTATACATATGTATATGTATATATATGCATATGTATATAAAACAATATCTTTATGTAAGATTGTGCTAACATATCTATCTAGTTAGTTATAGTTAGTCTAGTTAGTCCCTAAATCATAAACAATATCTAATATTGGGAATGTTTACTTTCATTACTATTTGATTTCAATTTAAGAAATAATTGCCTGTTGCAAAATGTTTGCAACAAAGAAATATTTCAAAAATTGCAGTTATCATAATAGCAGTCATTTCTCAAATTAACGAATCACATGAAAGCAAAAGTTGAGTTCATTTCCTCCTCCGTCCACCCTTTAGAGTAAAAGTGACGTGTTTATCAAAAGCGGGAAAAAAAGAAGAAGTAGGCATATTTACCTGAAAATGGAGGAAAGATATGGTCATGGAAAATAAGGAAAAAACATTATTTTTTCCGGAAATAGCGTCGTTTTTATTCTCTTATAATTCGCATCAATAAGTTTCATACATCGGAATGAGTTTGATGGTCAGCTACCAGTCAAGGTCGAGACACGTAACGTCACGTGGTTTCCTCGTCCAGTCTCTGTGACACCAAGGCAAGCAAGAAAGAAGAAACTACTCATTTCATTTAAAGATATCGTATTTCCCTCTTTCTCTTTCTTCTCTTAATCAAATATATATATCTCTCTTTTTCTTTTATTCGTTTGATACTGATGGAATTTTAATTCAAAAACTAGGTCAACGATATGCAAAGAAAATTTGTATGAAATATGTCATTTATAGAGGATAACTTGTAATCAATAAATTAAAATTGTATGTTATTATGATATCGGTATACATTAGCCTAGAACAGAAAAAAAAAACATGACTGTTAGTTCTAGTTATAGTTATGAAAATTTTGGAACTAATCTCCTCCCTACGATATCAAACAAAACCTTACCCACCTAAATGACATTATTATCAATGACAATAGGCTGGGATAGCCTAGTCGGTAGGGCGCCGGGTCCATGTCCGAGAGTTTGTGGGTTCGAACCCCGCAGGCCGAAGACTCCCCGTGTAGTAAAATGGTGACTGATGCACGTTAAATCTGTCGAGTCGCATAGTCCTCCATGTTCCCATAACAAATCAATACCTCTGGGGGTGCTGAATTGGAGATTGATCGTTCTCTGATTCAGGTCAAAATTATGATGTGTGGATGAATGAATGGATGTATGAGTGGGTCACATCCTATAAACGGGTGTGGCAGAAGTTAATTCCTGGCCATAGATGGCGCCACTGGAAAACAAGAACAATCGCACCCCTATGCCTTAACAGGCATACGCCAACAACAACAACATCAATGACCAATAAAAGCAACTGAACCGTAAACTTAACGATTAAGTGGATGGACAGACTGATGTCAGTTATTTTACTGTAAATTTAAAATGGAAATTCTAATGTAGAGTATATTAAGCTAGTCATACGCATGGCTATCTTTATTTAAAGAAATTCGGACCCAAACTTTTCCCTACGCTATCAAACAAAGACCATTCATACCTAAGCGATATTGTAAATAATGACGAATAAAATCTCATTAAATTTTCTTGTCATTTCAAGTTTTGCTTGCAGTAATATAATATGTTAATGTATGCTGATGTTAATAAAAAAAATGTATTATGTTATACATAAAGAGTAAAACTTTATCAATTAAGCCAACATTATAAGGTATCATAACTTTGATATACATTAGCCCAGAGCCGAATCTAAGCTTGGCGGTCCTCTAAGCAAAGTGGCAGTTAATGAGGCCCTTATATATTTAATTATATTTACCATTCATCTTGAACAAACTGTCAGTATTTTTTTTTGTTGATTTATAAATATTGTATTAATATCACTTGGCTGTTGAGCATATTATTTCTATAAAAACTTAAATGCAGTTGTAATTATGATTATAGCCAATGCCATGGTCAACGGATGCGAAGAAGACAAAAGAATAGATGGATTGATGAAATTGAAAGGTACCTCAAAACCTTAAAAATAAAAAATCCTAAAGAAAGAACATTAGACAGACAGCTTTGAAGAAAAATTGTTTGGTAGGTCATTGCCCAACGCGGATTGTAATACCAGGGAGTTAAAACACGAACTGTAGTACCAGGAAGTGAAGTAAAATAAGTAAAATATATTGATAGAGATTATGCCAAAATGTAGAATTTATTTTTCATCTTTGGCGGAACAGAAAATTCACTACAGAAACACATTTCACACTTATTCATTTCACTTGTGAGAACGCTAAAAATCACTAAATATTTCTTCTCTGATAATGTTAACAATTGAATAAAATTAACTAATCTTTCACACTCATACGCACACATTTCCAAAAAATTCGAGCTTTTTTTTAATTGAAAATTTATCTCACCTTAAAATTATTATAAAAATTTGGACAATTGCTGAATAGTTGTAAATGGAAAAAAATAATTGAAAGATCAGATTAGTAATTGAATTGATCAAAGAAAATTTGAATAAAAGAAATTCTAACTCTAAAATAAAATAGATGGTGCAATCGGTCTTAGTTTTGGTTAAAAAATGATGTGCGATACTAATCTAAAACCTCTACAATTTAGTAATCACTTAAATAAAAGAAGAAGAAAAGAAAATGCTAAAAGAAATTATGTGCTGTTTTTCGCAGCATATGATTAGTAATAATTATAATTTGAGTAGAATTGTATGTCTGCATAGATTTTGAATCAAATTGCTTGTAAAAATATATTTTACAGTGATATAATTACTTGTATAGAATTTAAACTACAAGATTTTTAGTGCTATTATTATTGTGGTATTTTTATGATCAAGATCAGCGTATCATTAGTGTATACATACATTTACTCTAATGAGTTTTCCACACAGTCACGACAATCTATAATTAAACCGGTTTTAATACCAATAAAAAATCTTTAGTGTTTCATTCGACAAATTATATCTGAATCTAAGTTAATGTCAAAATGAAATGGGCAATTTAAAAGAGTGAACAATGTAATTCATAAAACACTTCCATAAAACAAGTTACGTATTTTAATTCTAACATGTAGGCAATTTAACAACCATAGAATTTATGTAACATCGATTCAAAACAAAGAAATATCACTCATTGATTCATATTTAATAATTTAACATTTTTAGCTCTCAACGTTAAAGATTCAGAGGACTTCCATTTCTAGAAAGTTTATAAATTTACAACTGTTAACTATTTTCAGGAGTGTTCTGACCTTAAAATACTCGAATGTGAATGTAAATCGGATGTCTCTTAAACATTTTAGCATATATTTTTGAAGAAATATTTATTTATTTATTCATGCAGCCTTAGTACAAAAAAAATTATGAAATGCATAAGAATGTATTAAAGATTATTCGAAACTCTTAAAATCGTGGTAAATATGTGGTATTTAAACCATTCAATTAGTAATTTTCCTGTTCATATGGCTTAACATCTTTTCAAATCATCATTTCTTCTTTTCAAAATTATAGTTTCCACACATGTATTAAAAGATTCAAAACAAAAAATTAACCATATAGATGGTTTTAAAGCCATGCTCTAAGGTATCATGATAAGATTGCCAAATTTTATGTCATATTATGAAACCATATTTCATTGCTAATTTTATAAAATATCAATAACAAAGCACTTCGTTATAAATTACCGATCTTTTTGGTGTACCGATAGAGTCAGGAATATGGTAAATATTACCATATTCTAATGCTTTTTACCATACTTTTCTTTTTCAATGTAGTGGTTCTTGACACTTTTTAAAAAATCATAGATCAATGACTTATTAAATTTTTTACATGTTATTTTTTAAATTTTCTTGGGTTCTTAGGTCATATTAAAATTTGACGTCTCTTGTCTAAAAAAGAGACTTCAAAACTTAATTACGACACGTTGTACTATTTAACATAAAATAAAGACATTGTTGAGCCTGTGTATCAAAAAGAAATAAGTTGAAACTAAATAAGTGATAAATGAGACTCTTCTTTGGATAGAATTTGGATCTGACACTTGAAAATGTAACTAAATTGCTTTCTACAGTTTAAAAAGTAAAAATATTGGCCTCTTTTATAATTCTTGTAAAAAGTTTTACATTTTTGCGTACGTTTATTATAACAGTATTTAATGAAATCATCATGATATGCTTTTTAATTTATCGTGTCCAGCCTTTCAGATGTATTCAATTTAAGAATAAGTTTAATAAATGCTGACACGCGAGTGTTATTGATTCGCATTAGATATTACGAATGCACCTGAGTTATTGATTTTTTCCCAGCTTATAAAGACTCTCTCATACTACTTTGCAGAAAACTAATGAACTGTAGTTTATCAATTTTAAATTTAAAAAAAATTTAAATCAAGTCGTTCATAAAACATGTTCATGCAGTTCAATATAATTTGAGCTTTCAATTTTTCATGAATGCATGTAAAAAAAAATTAAACCTTTAAGTAAATATCTAAAAATTTTAAAATCGGAAGGCGGGTAAATATATCACTGTTTTAATAAATAATAATTTGGGAGCCAAATTAGTTAAATATTTTCATTGATTTTTAATTTCTCGATTCTAAACAACAAGCGATAAAAATCACTTAAAATGTCACTTGCAATTAAATGTTCTCGTTATTAATGAGAAAGAATGACTAAAAGTCAGTGGATTGCTCTGTTTTCAAGATAGCCTCGCAACAATTATTCTCGTTATCTTAAAAATCTTTCCACTCAATGAGTAAAAGTTGGCAATTTTATTCACATGTAGCTTTCTCATCAACGATTCACAGCATATCTGTACTACTAATTACCCCAAGTCTCGCTTCAGTGAATTTTGAGAGAGAAAAAATTCATTATGTCATAGTTTCGTCTGAACTAAAATACCGAACGAGGATTTTATTTTTATTAAATGAATTCAAACTCGTGACAATGGGAGTGAGTCACCCTTTCTTTATGGAAACGTCCGTGAAAATTCTCGGGCTTTTATTGGTGCAGTTCACGTTAAGATCTTGATCTTTAAATAATAACATCAGATTGCTCTGTGAATGCTTTATATTTTTTTTCTCTTGAGTAAAAGGTCTGATGCAGAACTGAAATGTTACTGTCCTCAGGAGTTTGAATGAGATTGCAACCAGAGTTGGCAACCATTTGACAAATATAAAGAATCGAAGAAAATGCTGCTGTTTATGATTGTATGTTTGTAAAAAAAACATATTACAGTTCTTCCAATTTATATTTTAAGTAGATTTTTCATGGTAATCTACTCTATTTTTGATAAAATAATCAATAAAATATGGTTTTATAACAAGTGCTAAAATTTGGTAATTTTATCATGATATCTTCGAATGTGGCATAAAAACCATTTCTTCGGTTAAATTTACTTTTTTGCTTTTTTTTCCTTTACTTTTTTTTACATAGATACTGAGTAATAATTTTGAAAACCAGAATTTTTGTTAAAGCGTAACCATATGAATGAAAAAAGTACCAACTGAAAGGTTCAAATGCCTTACGTATGATTTGGTTTTATTAACCAGAATTACGTATGTTGCTTTCTTTTACTAGAAATGTCATTTACCTTACACACGGTAATTTTACTAGAATTATTTTCTCCGTGGAGTAGTTATCAACAAAATAACATCATAAAATCGTATTTCCCTAATAGTAACATGACATAATTCTCATCAAAGATAATCATGAATTGTTACTCTGTCTTATAAATTAATAAATATTTATTTCCATTTATTTTAATGAAATACAATTCAATTAGTTAAAATGATAGTTAAAATAAGTTATTTGTACCAGTAAAAACAATTTAAAGACATCCAAAAAACAAATTGGATGGATCTTACAAGCATCAATCATTCTGAATAAAATTTCCTAAACATAGTTAAATTTCGCAGTGAAGATAAGGATAAGTAGTTGTTTGTAAACAATGTCTCAGTAAAAATGATTTATGTTTAGACGAAAGCAATAAACATGTTTTTCTTCGTAATTTTCCTCCAATACTATTGCTCGTTTTTCAAGAAATGAAAATTTATAGATATATCCTATTTAATGCAATAGCAAGAAACATTATTTTCAATGAAGTTCAAAAACAAATGCGATTGATTTTTAATTTACTATTTTGTCTTAATGCATTAAAAACTTACCTAGAAAATTAAAATTCTACAATTTTCTTAAACAAATGAAAGATGCTTTGTGTATATATATCTTTATACATACAGCGAAATAAATAAATACAAAAAAACGCGAAGAAAATTAAGAAAAACAATAAGTTTCATTTTTGCGGATATAATCGTGTGGGCTGATGAAAAGATTATATCTTTTATTTTCCGGACTTCTTAAAATGTTACCCTTTTTTTCCCTGTTGTTTGTTATTTTTTTATTATTATTTTTCTTTCACCCCCCCCCCTTTTTTTTTCTTCATATGTCTGTAATTTTCCCTTGTTTTTTCTTCATTTTATAATATAATATAGTATAAAGGTCTGCAAATAAAATTTCGTATTTAACTGAAGCATGCACATTTAATACATGTTTCCAAGCTCCTTTTTATTGTTTCATTGAATTGAGCTATAACGCTAGAATTCCTCCACTATGTTGCATGAAATTTAAAGATAAACGTTACACTAAAAAATTCTCCAGTTCTCAAAAAGTTTAATTTCATGCACTTATACTTATTTATTATTTATTTATTTTCCTTATGTTAAAGAAATAAATTTCCATGATTGTTTTTAAGTTTAGAAACATTTTTTCAGTTCGTTATCGAAATTGGAAATATTATTTTCCTATTTCATCACATAGTGTTACTCAACCTCATCTTGAATAACACTTTTTTGTTCACACTCCATAGTTATATCATTTATATTCTAAGACTAAAAAATCCCAATTAAATTTACACTTGCACTCATTTCTAGAAATAGATAATCTAAGAATAAAAATTGTAAACAAACAGTTTATTTTTCTGTCTTAAGGTAGGATAAAAAAATAAAAAAAACATTAATAACTGTCTAGAAGAAAGCATCCGATTTATTTTTTTCATTAATTATAAATAATTTATGCTTGTCTACAATTTTTTGTTAAAAAAATTGTTTCCAAATATTGCTCCTGAAAAACCGGTTATCGCAATTCCTATTGACATTGGCTATGAAACATGTGGGTTAACTGAACCCATCATGGCGCTAAGTATTTTTATATCAAATATCCTCTACTCGGAAATCCTCTTCTGAGGACCGGAGTTTATGACGTCAGGACCAAAAATGACGTACTTCAGGCGTCGTAATTTAAATACGAGACTGACCTGTTTGATTCGACTATTGCTGATTGATAATGAAATCACTGTGAAAGTATTTGGTAGTTTAATGAAAAATGCTTAAAACCAGTTTAATTATATGTTTTCTAATTTCACGTGCGTGAGACACGTTAATAAATTATTATGAAATATTTAAATCTCGTGGTAAAAACTGTTTTTCTTTTGTATCTTTAAAGAAAACTATCTAAAATTAAAGCGAGTTTGACAAGATCAATTTATGCCGACGCATATTACAACTAATGTGTTCTGGAAATAATGTCGTCAATGCTATATTTAATTTTGGGATTACAAGATTTAATTTCACTCCTTTAAGGTTGCAGTAATATAATTGTTTTTCTTTCCTTGCAATAGCTAGATAAAAAGTACTAAAGGTTTTATATTTATTGAAACTTTATTTTGCTAAAGAACACCTACAAGTTGGAGTAAGTAAATAAATTGGAATTGTTATATGTTTAGAATCAGATTCTTACGAAATTAGAATTGTTTCGGCTTTCTGTAGTGAAGCACTGGTAATTCGTAAAAATAATTATAAAATATATAAATTTTATATCGATTAAAAAGTATATTAGGAAAATAATGAAACTAGCACTCAAATATAAGTATATTTTGCCTTGAGAAGAAGAAAATAAATTTACCTATACTTTTATATCGGGTCAACAAACTCTAGGTGTTTATAGAATCGTGGAAAAATTTAAATTTATTCTGTTTTTCAGAATTAAAAATCTTAATTTTTAATTTTCTTGATTTAAAAAAATATCCTGCTCGGACCTTTTGTAAATATAGCCTTCTTTTTTTAAAACCTCGGATTATATTAATCATTTGCTCTAGGTTTCTGTTTTCAAAAAAGAAGAAATTTTACAATTTATACAGGTAGTTCTGTAAGAATCTAAGATAAGTCTTATTCCCTATTATTTTATGTGTCAGCGTACTCAATAAGCTAGAGCGTAAATATTGATAAAGATTAAAATAAAATTAATTAAAATGAAGTCAATATATAGAATATCTGTGCCCTAATAAATAGTCAAATGTAAGAGAAAGCTGGGATTTTTAGATTACAGCCAATTCTTCCTCCAAAATGTTGATGCTTTGTTTTTCATTCCGCTCAAAGTAAAAATTCTTAAAAGAAAGTATACTTTTGACCACTTTCTTTATTTGTTTTTAAATAATAATAAAATAAAAATAATATTTTCTCTTTCGTAATTTCATAAAAACAAAAACTGGATCCTTTTCAATCCGTAATATCCCGCCTTCTAAAAAAAACGAACTTTGCATTTATTCGCTTAATTTTATATATTAAATCAGCTTATCTCAACGACTTCTCCTTTAGATCTTTTTAGTTTATCTTTGAGTTAAATGAAGAGCAAAATATTGTTACAATTTCCTGATTTTAAGAGGTTTACGAACACCTCTTATAAAAGATTAAATTAATCCATCTTAGCATTTTTGATCGAGTATAAATGTTTAAAATCGTGCTTTATTGCAGTTTAAATCTATTAAAATAATGAAAAAAAAACTTATATAATTTTGAGAGAAACGTCTGCGGAAGTAATTTTAATGAAAATAAAATGAAATGTAAGCTTCAGAAAAAGAGTTCATTTATGTAAATGAGGTCGTATAAAGATTAAATAAAATAGCCAATTAAATTATTTTATCGCCTCATTCAGAATCGTGGGAGAGAGAAAATAACGAAATTCCATTAGTATAAGAAAAATTATTACCTCTCATGCTAATAAAGTACCTCTCATAATTTTTAAATGAAGCAAAAAAAAATTTTTCATTAAAATAACACAGAATATTTTGGTATTTATTTTATATTTCAATGAAATAGAGTCATTAAATAATGCTGTTCAACTAAAATTATATTTAAAAATATATTGATTCATTTACTCTCATGGAATTGTTTAGAATTAGTCAATATTTTTTTAAACAGATGTGGCAGGTCATTATTAATTTTTAATTAATAAATATATTTTTAGTGTTTTAAGTATCAATTACTAAGTTTTCACCCTTAAGATTCCTTTAGATTGAGTTATAAACAAAGTCAATTTGGAAAATAGAGAAGAAAGTGTTAAAATAGCAAAACTGAAAAATTTAACTAAGAAAAGAATTTTTGAATTATCCGTAATAATCTCGATGGTGTTATATTTCATAAATTTAAAGGACATTGAAGAGATTAGAAAAATTTAATTCAGGAAAGTTGGATAAATATCAGCGAAATAAATTTTTGCCAAATTATGACGCACAATAGCAGCTAAAAATAATTGCGAGTAAGAGTAAACCATAAGTAATATAGAAAAAAAATCTAAAAATTCTCACATAAAACAAAGTTTATTACCAGCCAAGAAATGTTTAGATACATTTCTGTACCATAAAATACAGGAACTTCGAATATGTAAAAAAGAAAAGTCCCACTGAAATAGAACCACTTGTGTTAATACTATAACCTCCATATATTTACATACGACTTGAAATATACGGTGCTCCATAACGACAAACCCTGGAGGACATTGGCACCTACATTATGTCAGGCATTCAATGATGACAAATCTACGGTCCTACTGAAGATATCCCTTTACTTGGAGATTGAGATCAGGTAAAAGTTCAGTCTGTAATTTGTGTGCCATACACTGTAATTGCATCGCAAATATAAGGTAGATCATGACTAATCTCTTAATTGATTCAATTTTGACAATTTTAAATTTTCTGCTTTTCTTTTATGCTAAATGAATAATTACACTTTATGCTTAATTAATTATTACATTTTATGCTTATTACATTTTATGCTTAGTGAATTTTTTATGATATGTTTGATCTTTTTGATCTTAAATTCAACCTCCTTAGTAAAGGCCGGGATAGCCCGTTCGGTAGGGTGCTGGGTATATCGTCAAAATATCGAAATAACACCTTTCTTTAATTTTCCTCTTTAATTCGTATAGAACACAAGGACCAAATTTGAGACTTTAGGCTCGGTAAAATTTGCTGTTTGCTTAGCATTACTGTCAAATAGGCTAGTTGCATCGAAAGATCCCTACAGTATTACTATAAAGTATGCTTATTTTCAATACCTCTGGGGTACTGGATGTGGAGATCGATCGTTCTCTGATTCTGGTCAAAATTACGATCTGTGGATTGGGTCCACCCTATAAACGGGTGCGACGTATGATGTGGCAGAAGTCGAATTTTTGGCCATAGATGGCGCCACTGAAAGACAAGAATCACACACTACCTTAAATTTGCTCGGTTTCACGAAGCAGGCTTGGCGATGTGGCATTGGAACCGACCACTTCTTTAGTGCATAAAATATAAGAATAATTATTGGGCAGAAACTTATAGATTTAATTCTGTCGTAATAGAATTTAGAAATCAATTTACCTTTTTCGAAATCAATTTATCTTTTTAGTGAAAAATTATGCATTCTTTTTTTATATCTACTACAAATAATAAAACAGTTTTAAATAAGTAACCCCAAGACACTGAAGCGATAAGATATTACGTTAGTAAAAATTCCATTTGCTTCGAAAATATACAAATTGGAAATAGTAGTAATTAGAAAAAAAAGTGATTCGAAAAAAAGTGATTGGAATCACTTTTGTTTCTTCTCATTCACGTCTGGCAAGTAGCAATCAAATCAAAGTAGCAAGTAGCAATCAAGCAATCAATTAATTTGTTTTACTTTAGATATGATATAACATAAATGTAAGGAAAGAAATTTAAAAAAAGGCTACCTAACCATAAATATATTTAAAGAACGGCTTCTAACCTTAAAGAATATTGGTAGTGCTGAAATTTCTTTAAATTAGAGTAAGAAAAAGAAATGAGTTAAGCCTTAACCTTAAATGATAGAATTAAATTAGCAGAAATTGAATGGATTTAAATTAGGTAGAATCAGAAAAAGAAACGTATTAAGCCTTAACCTTAAATGATGGATATAAATTAGCAGAAATTGTATGGATTTAAATTAGATAGAGTAAGAAAAAGAAACGTATTAAGCCTTAACTTTAAATGATGGATTTAAATTAGCAGGAATTGAATGGATTTAAATTAGGTAGAATCAGAAAAAGAAACGTATTAAGCCTTAACCTTAAATGATGGATTTAAATTAGCAGAAATTGTATGGATTTAAATTAGATAGAGTAAGAAAAAGAAACGTATTAAGCCTTAACTTTAAATGATGGATTTAAATTAGCAGGAATTGTATTTTTTAAATTAGATAGAGTCAGAAAAGGAAATTGGACTTAAAGATATTATTATTATTATTATTATTTTTTGTCATTAAAGTAAAAGTGGTGAAACTCAAAGCCTACTCATTTAAGATAAGTTTCCACTTAAATTGAAATACTATAAAAACTGTTTTTTAAAAAACAATCGTATAAAATTCAGGTTAAATCAATTATGTCGACTTTTGTGCATTGCGAAAAAAAGTCTTTTGTATCATTACGTGTCCTTTGAACTTATTAAAAGCATTTCAAATAAATACCCAGATATGTTCTTTCCTCTTTGCGTGCTAAAGTATGTAAAACAAACTGCAAGAAACGATAAATAAGTGCCAAATTTAAAGCCGCATTTGAATGGAGGCGAGAAATACAAAAGAGTTGCCTATATAAATGAAGGGAAAATATTTGAGGAAAAAAGTAGATTCCTCGATTAAGGAGGAAAAGTGCTTTAAATCCTTGAAAGCTTTGGTTACACAAACACATCGAAGGACTCGAGTATCAGCAATTCTACAAATGCAAATCCTATTTAGTTTGTGACCGAACATGTTATTTCATGGTTTTCTTAGAAATATAATTAAGTGGTATGACGATATGTGAAAAGAAAAAAAAACTGATGTTCTTAACATGAAATCGGTGTTTAAAATGAGCCAATTAAAATACGAATATTGAGTAACGTTTCCAGAAAATACAAAATATTTCGTAATTAATTTTATCTTTTAAGGTTTTGGGGTCATCAATTTTCTAAAATTTCAATCGATAAAAAGTTCTCCTTTATTTTTTGAGCAATTAGAATCTATAGTTTGGGTACTTGCAACTTAAGAAGAAGACGATTACTGATACACAGTCACGTGACCTATAACGCCAATGTCAGATGATCGCTTATAAACAAGATTGCTTGTTAAATTCAAGCTAAGTCTCTTCACATAAGTTAAGAGTGTTAATTTGCGTGAAGTTAATTAAATAAAAAACCTTATCTCACATCGAATTTGTTAAAATATAATTATTTATCTTCTACAGCTTTTACTTAACTTAGATTTACTATTTGTTTGTGTATTTTATCGTAACCGTGAGAATTTTTTTGTTGTTGTTTACTTGGCAATTTCGATGCATAAATAGTTTGTTTATGTTCTACATTACATGTACTACATTATGTTCTACATGGCTTTGAATCTATCTTTGTGTTAAGTAAAAAATATACAGTGAAGGAATTTGAATCTTTATGAGATAGAGAAAAAAATAGAGTGTGTGCTTGAAGAAAATTGATACTTGATGGGCTCGGCTTACTAGAAATAGAATGAAAAGAACAACTAATAACGTAAACAAATATCACGTTTCCACAATCAATCAGGATCGAGATAGGGGCCGTTCAAAAAGTACGTACACAAAAATGGAGAAATTGTAACCCCCCCCCCCTTCGTACATTACCGTACATAAGGTCTTACTCCACCCTCCCCCCTTAGAGTGCGTATATTTTATTAGTCTACCCCCTTTTTTCATAAAAATTATAATAATTATGCTTGAAATAAAATTAAATACTTATTTAAAATAATTTATTCACAACATCCAACTTTATCTTTGAATCAATAAATAAAACAATCTTATCAGATCAACATAGTAATTTCCTACAATCAATACAATTAATCTACAGTATTTCACCCGGTACCATAAAAAGTTTCGGGGAAAGTTAGGTGTTTGCAATTTTTTGTTTTGCGAGACAACTTTTTTTGAGAACTGATTTACTCATTCTAACAAGTGGTCACCGTGTGAAAAAAAAATACAAGAACAAACATATGTATAATACATGTGTAGGAAAAAGTCAAATTTAAATTTGGTCCATGCTTATAATGTACGTACTTTGTATACTACCTCCCCCCTCCCCATCGTACAAAACCGTACAAAATAGCAAATCCCTCCTCCCCCCCCTTCGGGATGTTAGTACTTTTTGAACGGTCCCCATACGCAAACTGTGGTCACTTACAAGTATCCCAGTGATGCAAAATTCATGAAATACCAAAAATTAAAATTACTGTACATTTATATGAAGGAGTACAATGATATTAAAATAAAAATATCCAACATAGAATTCTTATATCTTAAGGAGTTTAGTATAATAATTTAATTTTAAGGGAATAAAATCTCACCGAAATATCAACTCGTAGAAAAGAATTTCATAAATTCATTAATTTAATTTTATGAAGATCTATATGAAACATGTTTAATTACTTTGTTTCTATTTTTTCAGCTAGAATTAAATTAAAATTTAGAAATTATTTTATTTTAATTCTATCGTCTAAATTTTCCTTAGTTTTGGGCTGACCTTAAAAATGCACGGGCATCTGCACGAATCTGAAAATCTGAAGAATTTTAAAAAAGAAATTGCAATGACGGTGCATATTCAGTAATGATAACTACGCGTTTTAATACATTGCGTGGTACATGTTATTTGCATATTTATCCCTTGCGTGCTTATAAAAAATTAATTAAAAAAATATATGCATATTTTTTAATTTTATAAATTTATATTTTGCTTTTATTTTCATTTTTTCATTTGAAAAATGATTTTAAATTTTCTTACAATGTTTAGTTATTTATTTATTTTTTGAAGTGTTTATTTTTCTTCAATTTTCAGCCATATTTTTAAATCCATAACTACATGAATTTTTCACACTCAACGGTATTAAAAATTACGTAATTTTTTTTTAAATTCAAACTTAGTGCGTATGAATTGGTGGCATTTTAAGCAAAGCGAATTCTACAGTCCACACAATGTTTTTTTTTCGTTTAGTAATTTTATGATATCGTTTATCAATATTTTTTCATTAGCAAAACCTGGTAGGTATCATAACTAAATGTACAATTATTTGCAATTTTCATATTTTGTAGAGATAATCTGTAGCTTAAAACAAAGCTTTTACACTGCTATTTTGCATGCAAATTAAACAAAAAAATTATTTATGAGTTTAATTTTCGTTGTTTTTAAACTCTTCCCTTAATTATTCTGATTGAAAATTACATTTATTTCAGTTTAATTATAGCCTTACCACGAAATATCGTAATGATGGAAAACCCATGATTAACTTCCCCCCCCCTACCTGAATGTTCCTTTTTCAAGAACGTATTACAATTAATTGCAGTTCCTCAAGGTCGATTGAATTCCCTCAAACATTGCGCCACTCATGTGGTAAGAAACCAATACCATGCTAACCTGTTCCATCCAATACCCAAATATTCGGAATACCCCCTTTTTTGTCGATTATGAAACCATGATCCTGTTTAGGGAGGGGTAATGATTTCAGTTACAACATTGAAGGCTCACACGTGGAGATCAGATCATTTCACTTTCACTTGAAGACAAATTACTTTTTTTTCTTCTTTTTTCTGTTCGAATTTTGGACCCTTCTGAGTTTTTTTCCTTGTAGAGGTCGCAGTTTTGAGGCCCACATTAAGGAGGTCTCGTGTCTATAGCTCACGTGAACCAACTTCCGCAGAAGGGAAGGGCCTCTTAGAAAATAGAAAGATCAATTACGTTTTAAACAAAATGAAGATCAAAAGCTGTCCTCACCATGTTTTTTTTTAAAATTTATTTTAAAAAAAAACATTCTTCGAGTGTAATTGGAAATTTCAAATGAAATTGCTTGCGTCATAAATGCTTATACTCCAATTATTTCCGAAATGTTTACGTTTTTTTTCCAAATATTTCACAAAATGCTTACGTTTTTTTTTCCAAATGTTTTACGAAATGCTAACTTTTTTGGATTCATATTTTACGTAATATTTACGTTTTTTACAAATGTCTTGCAAAATGATTACGTTTTTTTTTAAATTTGCGTTTTTTCTAAATGTTTTATGAAATAAATACTGTTTTTTTTTTTCCAAATGTTTTATACTGAATGCTTTGAAGTGAGGTTATATAAAGGAATACATAGAAAGTTAAAATGTAACATTTTAAAAACACTATAGAAAAAATTTCTAATTTGTTCTGAAATTTCTACAACTTCCATTTCAACAAAAATTTCTACTTTTCAAACATGACTATACTTTTTTTTTAAAATTTTATAGTTTAAGTTTCATTTAATTAATCTACTCAGCTCGATCTAAATATATGATGTACAGATTTTATGAAATTTTGACTTATTTTGTGTAGTAATATTTGACTTAATTTGCGCAGTAATATTTTCTTATTTTGAACAATAGTATTTAAGATTTTGATTGTACTTTTAGAAATAAAAAATATATAAATGCTTGAAAAATTAGCATAAATTTCCCTTTTCGGTAAAATAAGAGCATAAATATTTTTCCTACTGCAACTCTTTGTCCCACTTCTTAAATTCCACCCTGCAACGAAAAGTGCTTTTTTCGTTAAAAAAATTGAGCCCTCGAAAAATGAATTTGAATTAATCATCAAAACAAAAAATTACGACAATGAGGGAACAGGTTATAAAAAGTTCACTATTAACGCTAACGTTCACGGTTTTAACATTCTGAATGCCCTGTTATGATATAATATAGATATCTTAACTACATAATTGAGCTGAGGTAGTTAATTATAATAAGTTTTAATGCTTAGATAAAGATTTGATTCAATAATATGGATAACTTTTATTACGACAGTCGGACCTCTATTTAACGAAGTCGCTAAATCCCGATAATAAGTTCGTTATACGGAAAATTCGCTTAAAATCACCTTCTAAATTACTTAAACGACACGAAACAGGTTTTAAATTCATAAACATTAGACATAATTAAAATAGCAATTAATATACCTTCATCTTGCAAAGTATTTATTGTCTTAAAAATGTGAAGGTTAAACGAATAAAATCATACAAAACTGTTTAGAATAACAAACTGACTCATGTAAACGTGAATAAATATTTCTTAATTTCATTCATAATTTAACATAACTTAATGACATTCGTAATTTAAACATTCATAATTTCTGAACTTTAAGTCATCCATAAAAAAGCCAATTTCTTATTCAAAACCAGCTTGAACGCGTAAATTAAATTTTCCATCAAAGTTAGTCTTTTAGTGAAGTAGTGAATAAGTATCTACATTTCATTAGTACAGTAGAGAACCGATTATCCGGAACGATCGGGACCATCGCTATTCCGGATAACTGATTTTTCCGGTTTTCTGAATCGCTACAAAAAGCCGTTTTTTTTATTGTTAAATCCAACTAAAAAAAAATTATTTGGAAATAATCTTGAAAAAACGAAGTAATACACTAATGATTGTTTCCAAAATGATGGTAAGGTAAACATCTTTCAAAAAAGAAAAATCCTAAAATCTTATGAGGAAAAAAACATTTTTTTTTTTAAAAAAAATGGCGGGAAAATTTATTGAATTTCGTTCCGGGTTTTTGGTTTTCCGGTTAACTGATTTCCGGATAACGGGTTCTGTACTGTAGTTTGTAGTCACTACATTTAAAATAAAGTATTTGTAGTTAACTACAAAATTAGTCTTGTTTTTCCGGCCACTGGACAATCCCCTATATAGCACCTTTCTCATCCATTTACTCTCTTATTTATTGAAATATATTCCGTTTTATATTTGCTTTAAAATTTTTATTAAATTAGGAACGAATTGTAGTTTTAAGAATTCCTTACCATAAAAATAAAGCAAAATCCTTAACCTTTATTTAAGTATATTATTATTCATCATTTTTTCACGTCACAAAAACACATATTATATTATTTTGAATAGTCGGTGAGAAAAAAATAATAAGAAATGACAATGATATGTTTCTACGTATCAGTAATTCATACAGTACGGAATAATATCATCAAGATATTATTACGTGGTCATTTTTTTCATTGCAATTAACGTTAATGCAATGCAAAGGAGACCAAATGACCTTTAAAGGACTACTTTTCACTATTACCATGACAAAAAGCTACTGTTTTGTTTATTAACGAGGTGGAACGGGCAAATCCTATAATGACGGTGCGCAATTTTAATGCTGTGATTGAATAGCATACTTTTGTTTCTCTTCTCATTCTTTACAAGACAAGTATTTGAGAAAACAATATGTACAAGCTGCGTCAACATGCATAATAACATGCACTTGGCATAATTGTCTTGTTGTAAAGTAAAATCTTGTTCAAAATGTAAATAAAAATATTTGCTAAAAACATAATTGAAATTAATTAATTTCTTATAGATAGAGTTAAAAGTATTGAGTTAAATTAACTTTTTTGGATTCATATTTTACGTAATATTTACGTTTTTTACAAATGTCTTGCAAAATGATTACGTTTTTTTTTAAATTTGCGTTTTTTCTAAATGTTTTATGAAATAAATACTGTTTTTTTTTTTCCAAATGTTTTATACTGAATGCTTTGAAGTGAGGTTATATAAAGGAATACATAGAAAGTTAAAATGTAACATTTTAAAAACACTATAGAAAAAATTTCTAATTTGTTCTGAAATTTCTACAACTTCCATTTCAACAAAAATTTCTACTTTTCAAACATGACTATACTTTTTTTTTAAAATTTTATAGTTTAAGTTTCATTTAATTAATCTACTCAGCTCGATCTAAATATATGATGTACAGATTTTATGAAATTTTGACTTATTTTGTGTAGTAATATTTGACTTAATTTGCGCAGTAATATTTTCTTATTTTGAACAATAGTATTTAAGATTTTGATTGTACTTTTAGAAATAAAAAATATATAAATGCTTGAAAAATTAGCATAAATTTCCCTTTTCGGTAAAATAAGAGCATAAATATTTTTCCTACTGCAACTCTTTGTCCCACTTCTTAAATTCCACCCTGCAACGAAAAGTGCTTTTTTCGTTAAAAAAATTGAGCCCTCGAAAAATGAATTTGAATTAATCATCAAAACAAAAAATTACGACAATGAGGGAACAGGTTATAAAAAGTTCACTATTAACGCTAACGTTCACGGTTTTAACATTCTGAATGCCCTGTTATGATATAATATAGATATCTTAACTACATAATTGAGCTGAGGTAGTTAATTATAATAAGTTTTAATGCTTAGATAAAGATTTGATTCAATAATATGGATAACTTTTATTACGACAGTCGGACCTCTATTTAACGAAGTCGCTAAATCCCGATAATAAGTTCGTTATACGGAAAATTCGCTTAAAATCACCTTCTAAATTACTTAAACGACACGAAACAGGTTTTAAATTCATAAACATTAGACATAATTAAAATAGCAATTAATATACCTTCATCTTGCAAAGTAGTATCTACTATTTATTTTATAAATCTTAACCATGAAAGAAATCTGCATGGAAAGCAAGAATAGAGCAAAACATTATCCAGTGTTACACTATCATTCTATATACATTTTCAACTAAAAAAAGGCTAAATTTATGAATAAAATTATAGTTGCATTTATTATAAAAGTAATTTTAAACATACATAACCACATGCGTTCTTAAGCTTAATTGCTACGAATAAAATTCGTTAATTTGAACTGAGTTTTTCGTTTGAAATGCAAACAAAAAAAGGGAAAGGGATTTTACTGCTTTCTCAAAAAGTTAAGTGGCTTCGAAAATCAATTCAAGGGCATTTTAACCATCAAGTGCGTTAACAAGTTTAAAATGTTTTGAAATATTTTGGGAAATAGGGAAACTCGTGAAAAACTCGTTAAATAGAAAATTCACTTCGCTGTTTGGAAGTTATTTTACGAAGAAATTTTCAAAATGTTCTTGGTTCCTCGAAAAAATTCGCAAAATGGAAGTTCGTTATATAGAAGTCCGACATTATTTAACGGCTTCCGCTCCAATCTTGTATTTTGAGCAACAGAAAAAGGAAGCTTTCATTTCATTTCTCTTTCCTAAAGATTCTGGGAAGCTTCAAAATTAATGACTATTTCTCAACGTTTATTCATCGATGTTTCTCAGGTGATGAGCTAGTTCAAATGTCTTGGTTAATCCTTTCTATTTGGTAAAAATTTTGGTTTTTCTAATTGATTTTTGTGGGATGGAACATCTGTGTCATTGAACAATCGATAATGATGAATGATACTGATTTCGATCTTATTAACTCATGCTTATCCTCCCCTTTTGATGAAAAACACTTAAAAATATAATTTGAACCTAATTTGGACCTAATGTCATTTCAAAATTCCAACTATTCGTGAAGTTTCTAATTTTAAGATTATGGTGATTAACGAATAATTCATAAATATTGCTTTTGAATAATGTTAGACGAGGACTATAATTTTAATAAAAATTATCTGTCATGTGATCTTTTTAACATCGTAAATTACTAAAATGTTCAATTTATTAGCTAAATTTTGCATAATTCTAGAAATAAAATTAAAATAGGCAGCATTTAAACAATTGTCTGAAAATTTTTCTGTTCATGTGGTAATGGTTTACCGGATATTCTGGTTTTAAAAATGATAGTTTTGATAATCAAACATTTAATACACAATACCAAACTGAAAAGTAAATTTAATCAAATAAATGGTTCTTATGCCAAGGTAATATGTTAAATTTCAATACAGTACCAAATTTTGCCGCAAATGCCCAATTTTATAGCACATTATAAAACCATATCTTATGAAAGAATATTTAATATATTTTTAAAAATATATTGAACATGATTTTGCTAAAATTTCGTATTTGTTATGAAAAGCTACATTCTTAATATGAAGTAAAAAATTTTGCACCTTGCAATTCAAACTTTCTCGACCTATCATTAAATAAAATAATATATATATATATATATATATATATATATATATATATATATATATATATATATATATATATATATATATATATATATATATATATATATATATATATATATATATATATATATATATATATATATATATATATATATATATATATATATATATATATATATATATATATATATATATATATATATATATATATATATATATATATATATATATATCTGTGTGTGTAAATAAATAAATACAGGAAAACACGAAGAAAGTTAAGAAAAACAATAAGTTTCATTTATTGCGCTTAAGCTGCAAGTAAACAGAACTCATTAGATAAGTTCAAAATGTAGAATAAAACAAAGAAAAATTATAGACATATGAAGAAAAAAGAAAGGGGGGGGGGGAAATAATAAGTAAAAAAATAACAAACAACGGTTTAAAAAAAAAAGGATGAAATTTTATTTAAAGATCCGGAAAAAAAAAGTTATAATCTTTTCATCAGCCCACACGATTCCCCCCCCCCTTTTTTTTTCTTCTTATGTCTATAATTTTTCTTTGTTTTATTATACATTTTGAATATATATATATATATATATATATATATATATATATATATATATATATATAATACTTGCTAGAAGTTATTTTATGCATCTTGTGATAAGTGAATTTTATAACTGTGTGTAAAAAATTTCAATACGCATAAAAACTTCTCGAGATATGGCTAAATACGCAAAAATTAAAATTAAATTTAAGGGATCTAAGCTTTGTACTGTCCTTCTGACCAAACTATGTGTCAGAAATCTGAATCTGCCAAAAAAATTATGTTTATTCAGAGAAAGTACGCTTTTATATCATATTTTGTAACTTAAAATATCGACTGCACTAATTAATTAACATATTTGAGGTCACACCCTGGAAGATGGAGTCCTGGAATATGAGGATGCGATCATTAAATCAAAAGTTATTCAGGATGTTCATTTTTTTTCGCCCACTCTACACACGATATATTGATGTTATTTCAATGGAAGGGAGCAAAATTTCTCTGCAATTTCCGATGCACTTTACTTCTTAGATGACATTAAAAAGAAAGCATAAAGAGAGCAAAATCGCAAATATTTGATAATTTCCTATCATTTCTTCAATTTAATATTTATTGTCTTAAAAATGTGAAGGTTAAACGAATAAAATCATACAAAACTGTTTAGAATAACAAACTGACTCATGTAAACGTGAATAAATATTTCTTAATTTCATTCATAATTTAACATAACTTAATGACATTCGTAATTTAAACATTCATAATTTCTGAACTTTAAGTCATCCATAAAAAAGCCAATTTCTTATTCAAAACCAGCTTGAACGCGTAAATTAAATTTTCCATCAAAGTTAGTCTTTTAGTGAAGTAGTGAATAAGTATCTACATTTCATTAGTACAGTAGAGAACCGATTATCCGGAACGATCGGGACCATCGCTATTCCGGATAACTGATTTTTCCGGTTTTCTGAATCGCTACAAAAAGCCGTTTTTTTTATTGTTAAATCCAACTAAAAAAAAATTATTTGGAAATAATCTTGAAAAAACGAAGTAATACACTAATGATTGTTTCCAAAATGATGGTAAGGTAAACATCTTTCAAAAAAGAAAAATCCTAAAATCTTATGAGGAAAAAAACATTTTTTTTTTTTAAAAAAATGGCGGGAAAATTTATTGAATTTCGTTCCGGGTTTTTGGTTTTCCGGTTAACTGATTTCCGGATAACGGGTTCTGTACTGTAGTTTGTAGTCACTACATTTAAAATAAAGTATTTGTAGTTAACTACAAAATTAGTCTTGTTTTTCCGGCCACTGGACAATCCCCTATATAGCACCTTTCTCATCCATTTACTCTCTTATTTATTGAAATATATTCCGTTTTATATTTGCTTTAAAATTTTTATTAAATTAGGAACGAATTGTAGTTTTAAGAATTCCTTACCATAAAAATAAAGCAAAATCCTTAACCTTTATTTAAGTATATTATTATTCATCATTTTTTCACGTCACAAAAACACATATTATATTATTTTGAATAGTCGGTGAGAAAAAAATAATAAGAAATGACAATGATATGTTTCTACGTATCAGTAATTCATACAGTACGGAATAATATCATCAAGATATTATTACGTGGTCATTTTTTTCATTGCAATTAACGTTAATGCAATGCAAAGGAGACCAAATGACCTTTAAAGGACTACTTTTCACTATTACCATGACAAAAAGCTACTGTTTTGTTTATTAACGAGGTGGAACGGGCAAATCCTATAATGACGGTGCGCAATTTTAATGCTGTGATTGAATAGCATACTTTTGTTTCTCTTCTCATTCTTTACAAGACAAGTATTTGAGAAAACAATATGTACAAGCTGCGTCAACATGCATAATAACATGCACTTGGCATAATTGTCTTGTTGTAAAGTAAAATCTTGTTCAAAATGTAAATAAAAATATTTGCTAAAAACATAATTGAAATTAATTAATTTCTTATAGATAGAGTTAAAAGTATTGAGTTAAATTTTAATAATATTAATTGTTTCGTATTAATTTTTTTTAAATTCACATTTGAAAAGAATATTTCAAGTACTGCTCTATACTGTAGGATTTAGATAAAGACTCTTTATAATTTCAAAATCATTCTTTTAAAACAATAAAGGATTTATATTATATAGTATTTGTTTTAAAACAGCACGTATAGGTTGATTAGTCTATGCAAGTAAACCTCCATAGTATCCTAATTATCTCCCTAATTCCTACACTGAGATAAAAAGTATAGTAAAAATACGAGCTTTTTTTAAAATTTACAGTGTTTATGACTCAATGGTTATGAGTTAGATTTTAATAATATTAATTGTTTCGTATTAAAAAAAATTTTATAATTCACATTTGAAAAGAATATTTTAAGTACTGCTCTATACTGTATGGTTTTGATAAAGACTCCTTATAATTTTAAAATCATTCTTTTGAAACAATAACGGCATTTATATTATATTGTATTTGTTTTAAAACATCATGTATAGGTTGATTAGTCCATACAAGCCAACCTCCATAGAATCCTAATTATCTCCCTAATTCCTACACTAAGAAAAAAAATATAGTAAAAATACGAGTTTTTTTTTAAAAATTTACAGTGTTTATGACTGAATGGTTATGAGTTAGATCTTAATAATATTAATTGTTTTGTATTAAAAATTGTTTATAATTCACATTTGAAAAGAATATTTCAAGTACTGCTCTATACTGTAGGGTTTTGATAAAGACTCCTTATAATTTCAAAATCATTCTTTTGAAACAATAATGGCATTTATATTATATTGTATTTGTTTTAAAACAGCATGTATAGGTTGATTAGTCCATACAAGTAAATATGCATAGAATCCTAATTATCTCCCTAATTCCTACACTAAGAAAAAAATATATTAAAAAATACAACCTTTTTTTTAAAATTTACAGTGTTTATGACTCAATGGTTATGAGTTAGATTTTAATAATATTAATTGTTTTGTATTTAAAAAATTTTATAATTCACATTTCAAAAGAATATATTAAGTACTGCTCTATACTGTAGGAATTTGATAAAGACTCTTCATAATTTTAAAATCATTCTTTTGAAACAATAACGGCATTTATTATTGTATTTGTTTTAAAACATCATGTATAGGCTGATTAGTCTATACAAGTAAACCTCCATAGGATCCTAATTATCTCCCTAATTCCTACACTAAGAAAAAAATTATAGTAAAAAATATAAGATTTTTGTAAAATTTGCAGTGCAATGGGAAAAACTAATAAAATAAAAGCACGGTAAATTTTAAGCGATTTAAAAAAAAACCCAGCTAAAATGCTCGGTAATTTTTGACAAAGCACTTTGGTAAAATTAACAAAACAACAATTTTTCGTATTATGTAATAAAATTTGGCAAACGTGATAAAATTTGTAATTTTATCATGATTCTTTAGAGCATGAAATAAAAACTATTTATTCGGATAAATTTGAATTTTAGTTTTGTATTTTTTAATAAATGTGCGGAAATCAGAAGAATAATTCTGAAAACCAGAATTTCCGGTAAATCGTTATCATATGAACGAACAATTCACCAAATGAATGGCTTAAATACCGTATATTTTGTTTTTATGAACTGGAATTATGATTTTTTTTGGACAGAAATACCATTACCATACAGTACGATATTCTTTTCCCCATGTATAAGCATATTGTTTTTTAACTTCTTATTTCCGTGAAAAGTCTTTATAAACACTTCAGTTTTAAAGGTAAAGAGGACGGTAGATTTTGTAAAAAATTCTTATTATTTGCATTCGGGAGGTACTTTTTTAAAGGTTCCATTTTTAAATGATTTTAATAAGTCATGAAATATCATAAGCTTTTATTTACTCGTGGCTCATAAGCATTACTAGTAACAAAAAATTTCCAAATTTCGAAAAGCCATTACAACAACTCCTATGTTTCTTTATGAAACGTCGGTCAAAATTTACATTTCACTACTTTGTGTTAGGTAAATATCCGAACAACAGAGAGAGGGGACAGTTTCAACTTATTAAGAAAAATAATTATTCTAGTGTAGTTATACTTGCTAAAATGAAAGTAACTGCGTGACAAAAACTAATTTATCTGTCACCATAGCGTGACACGATACATTAATAAGAAAGAAACCCCATTCCGATTTTCTTCAAAATATAGGAAGAGTTATTTCTGAATGTTTGATTTGATAACCGCTTTGAGAATATGTTACCATATGACCCCATTTAGTAAAAAAAATCTATGTTTAAACGTGCATTTCTTTAAAAAAAAATTAGCAAAATAACGTGTTCCCTGCATTTATATTAGCTTAAATTTAATTGTGTGGGTAACACTAAAACAAAACACAAAAAGCTAGCTTAAAAAGAGCTAACTCTTTACCTGAAACTGATGATAAAATTATTTAAAAAAGAATAGTTAAAAATTTTCCCTGATCCTCCAGTTGTTTGCAAAGTTAAAAGTTTTAGTAATATAATAAAAAACAAGTAAAAATTTTTTTGTTTGTTTTAAAGTATAGATGATATGATGCTTCCATAGCCTTCATCTGTTGTTAGGATCATTAACTTTCAATGTTCGGCATTGCTCGCTGCATTTCAAAGCTCGCCATACGTGAATTTGTAAATATTGTTTTGAAATGACATTTCTGATAAATAAATTTCTGGACCTTGAAACCATCCGACTAGTTCATTTCCTGATAAATTACTCTTTTTCTTCTCTTTTTGTTGTTGCTCAAACCCCACCGTTTACATATATCTTAAGAATCATTTAGAAAAATCAAGTCAAATATTCATGTATTTTGATCGAATATTTAAGAAAGGAAAAAAAGACGTTTTTAAAATCTGCCGATGCATTATTTTGAAAGATTGGATTAAGAACATTCAAGCCAGTTTATTTTTAAGAAGGAATTGGAAAGTGTTTCGAACCATCACTATTTTTTCACTGTGAAAAAATGGCTAAATAACAATTTAATTCATTGCTATTTCAGCAAATTCAAACAAAACAGTCAAATAAACGTAAATAAGATGGTATTCAAACTATTAACTATGAGAAATACCGTTTATTAACTGTCTTTATTGACAGCCTTAATCAGAATTTTATCGCGCCAATTAGGAACAACTAATTAAGCAACTGAGTTACTTGAAGCTGGGTACATATCATAGCCGAGAAAGTTATACTGTCAACCTCATGACCGACAAAACGAGGGTACGAGTTCCAGAGATATTTCCATTCCTATCAACACATGTAGATTTTCCTGTGCCCTGCACTTCCCAATTTGTGACACTGGACTGTTAGAATACGATACTCTCATTTTCGCATAGATGGCAGCTCCATAAAGCTGCTTAACACAAAAAAATTCTAGTACTTCCCATCTTGTATGAAAGGTCAAACAATAAGATAAACTAATTAAGTCACATTCCTCGATTCATTTAATAAAACAGAACTCAACTACAACCTAACTCCAATGCCCGCTACCTAATGAAAAGACTAGCTCCAATGTCCAGTTAATTTCTTCTTCGGTTTTGAAACCATACTAGCTGTAAATGGTTAAAAAACCGTATAGTTTGTATTCATGGTATTATAACCATAGAAGTTGTAAACGGTTTCAAAACCGTAAAGGTAAAAATGTTCATTTCCGTAAACTTTACGGTTAATTGAATGAACAGACTGCTGCCGTTTCTTTAAACATAATTTTAAAATAAAAATTCTAACAGTTTACTTTGCTCTATATTACTACATGAAGTCAAAAAAAATTGGTATTTTAATTACGCCTTTCTCATTAATGATTTATCAGGTTTTAAGAATTTTCTTTATCAGGTTTTAAGAATTTCTTAAGAATTTCCTTCTTTAAATATTAAATTACGAACAAAAAAACTTCGTTTTCGCAAGGTTTATAAAATGCATTTATTATGATGAATGATTTCGAAAAATCTTGTATAAAATGCATTTACTGTGTCTTCAATCCGGGCCTATACTGTTCTCCAAGTATCTTCTATGTTCAACGGTTCTTGTTCTAACGGTTCGCAAATGCTATTTTTATAATGTTAATAATACCTGTTGAGATCATTTTGAAACCAGCAGAAACCAGTAGGTCTCTTGTTCAGAAGTTCTACCGAAATTTTGTTAAAAATAAAAAAAGTTATTTCGTTTTAAAATGAAAAAAAATATATATATCGTTGCTAGTGATGAAGGAAAAATATGAGAATTTGTTGCAGTTTGGGGAAAACATAAGGTTTGATGGTTATGCATCAGTTGATGAAAATGTAACTTGTGATAAAAAAAAAAATGGTTGTTCAAGGTAAGAAGTGCTATAGTGGTGCCAATGAAGACGGCGAAACGGAGCAATGTGTGGAACTGCAACCAAAAACAATTTGTAGCAGGACTCGAAACCTTTAAAATAATGAAGAGCTTTCTGTATTCCAGCAGAAAATGAACAACAATCTGTCGTAAATCAACTATCTGTTATAATTTTAAGAGATATTTATTTCTTTTCCATCTGGTGACCAGTGGATTAAGTGCATGCGGCGATGCTGATGAAGATGCTGAGTACATTCTTCTTCATTGCAATCTGTATGCGAGTGCCCGAATTAAATTAAAGACTGATTTGAGGCGTCTTTCTGTTTGTTGGCCTCCTGTTTTTTTAGAACTGGTCAAAAGTATCGAAAGTCTTGCTGCCTTGCGCAATTTTGTCTGTAAAGCAAATTTTTAAATTTTCTTGTCTGTTTTCTACTTACTTCTGTAAGCCTCATATACTTTGTGGTGCATAAGGAGTTTTCAATCGGTTAATTAAACAAAAGTTTGTTATAAATTTCTATAATTTATTGTTTGAGCTGAGAAGGGAAAAGAGAATTCAAACCAAATTTCCAAATATTTCAAATAAATAGATGTGTTTATTCATCTTTCTTTGCTTCGTTAATAATTTTACATAAAGTACATTTTTTTTTCAATTCTAATTTTTTTCATACATAATTTAAGATTATGAATATTAAAATCCATTACCTCTTCTCTTAATTTTCATAAAATTTCTTTGCTTTGTTGATATTTTACTCCGACCCTCGTCCGTATCAATCGTTCACAATAAATGGCCCCCAGAGAAACGGTCCATTGACGCTTTATTGTATGTGTGTTAATTTTTCAGACTTAAAAACATGTGCAAACCCAAATATGCTCATTATAGTTTCACTGGTGCATTTCAAAACATCATTAAGAATTGGTTGGTCCCAAATGTCATTTCTCTAGTTTTTTTAGGGTAGAAAAGTACTCTGTTTACGCTTCCTACTACAGAACGGTGGACAGTGAGAACCTAGTACGTGTCGCAGTTAAGAAGGACAGAAAAGTGTATAATTATCTCAAACGTGAGATAAATACTAATCTTATGAAAGATTTTTAACTTTGCCCTCGCACTGCAATTTCCTTCGTGCATCGCGGTTCAACGCTACTTCTTTGACAATGTTTCTTTTTTTAAAAAAAAAAATCATTTTCTTACAACTTAAGTATACTCTTTTAATGACTAAAAATGAGGCTAAATATGAGCCATAATGAAGAAACTTTTATATAAATATCGGTACTGCTACTTCCTATTTTAACTCGACTAACAAACGGTCCTGAAGAATTGATTTACTTAACTTTAAACATGAGTTTATCCTTGAGAAAAATTCAATAAATTGCTCAGAACAAATCATATTTCTGAACCTAATCCTTTTTGACCCATTAATTGAAATTTTGTTGTCAATTTCTCTTCTGTTAGGTTAAACAATAACCAATTTAATGCTCTCACACATGACAACATTGCTCTACCCTCAATACCCAGGTACCGCCTATTTAGAGAGCTTTTAAATTTAGCGTTCTCAGTACTCCCCAAAAAGAATCAATAAGACATTTGATTGTTAATACTGTTGATTTAAATCCCAGACCAATAATCTTATCACAACTGCTCTTTCTGAATTGAAATCTTTGAAGTCTAATCTGGACATTGTTAGCTGATAACAGAGGTCAAATTGTAGTTCTACGCAAAGTTACATATCTGGAGGAATCTCGAAAAATTAATTAATGAAGATCCATATAAAGTATTTTCTAAAGATCCTAGTGTTAATGAGTGGAATAAAATTAGATTAGCCGCCAAAAATGCTGTAATCATTCTGAAATATCCTTTTAGTCCTACCAATTCATACTGTGCTAGGTATTATGCTTTACCTAAAGCTCATAAGGTAGGTATTCCTTTCAAGCACTACTTCTTATGAATTAGCTTTGCATCTAGTTTCGATTGTGTCTCCAGTTTCTTGTATGAATTCATTTACTTTTAAAAAACTCGTTCGATTTTGTTAACGAGTATCGTACGTTCTCACCTAATGAAAACATAATATCGATATAAAGTCTTTATTTATTAACCATTCCCGTTAATCGTATTCTTTATTGTCTTAAAAAGAGATTACAAGAGATCCACTTGAGCCAAGTTGAAATGGACGAACTAGTACACCTTACTCGCATTTGTTTAGAGCAGTTCACTTTCACTTTAATGGTGAATTTCATCGAATGATTGATGGCTTAGCTGTGGGCAATCCTCTCAGCCCCTTCTTAAGAAATTTATGTTTTGTACTATTTTGAAGTGAAAGTCCTTGATTTATTACTTTTTTTACAGATAAAATACTGACGATAGTTTTACATTGATGGACAATACTGACATTGATTGTGTTCTAAATATTATGAATTCTATAGATCTTCGCATTCAATTCACGTTTGGACAGGCGAATAAAATTTTTTTACCATTTTTAGCCGCTCGTATTACTCGTGATTACGATGAATTTCTCACAAATGTTTATCGGTAAACGTTTGGGATCTCTTATCCCCCCCTAATAATCATATCTTTCATTCTATCCCCTAAGCAAACACATCTAAATAAATAAATAAAGAAAGAAAGAAAAAATTTAAACATACTTTAAAAGCTTGACTTACAGTTATCTTCTCAATGAAGAGCTCATTAAACTTAAAGCAATCTCTGTTGACAGTGGATTTCCTTCTAATATTATTGATTTCATTTACAGAAAATTAATCACGCAGTCCCCGAAAAACCCTCTAATTCGAACTTTAACATAAATTGATTTTGCTTTAAATAAATTAATATTACTTGATTTATCTTAATTTTAGTTTACCTGATTTTAATGTTAATGATTAATGTTAATTCAGTTCAGTTTTCGTTTCTTCCTGTGAACAAACTAAATTTAACCAACCTTAAGGATCCTATTGCTGATATTAATAGTTGGGGCATTTATCAAATTTCTTGCCAGTTTGATCTATCATATATTGTACAAACTAAACGTGCCCTTAAACTTTGACTTGAACCAATACATCCTAGAAAAGAGAAGGCCTCAGCACGGGTTACCATAAACAAACTGATACTTTAGTAGTCCAAACGTCATGACATCTTTCGTATTTTTCATCCACTGTGCAGTTTATCTTCATTACGTCGGACTACTAAATTGATCCGTGGTGAGGCCTTCTTACTTCTAAGAGGAGTTGCTTGAACACCAAAGATGTGTCAAAAATCAGGATATTAAACAATCTACCATAGCCCTACATAGTTAAAATACAACCATAGATTCGAGTTTCCTTCTACTAAAATCATTCAAAACAGCTCTTCATCTACAAAATTTGAATTCATATTTCTCATTCCATATTTTGAAAAAATCTAATAATTTAGTAACTGATCTATCTAGTCACTCTTTTCCCACTGTATGAAAATCAATCTTATAATTTCCTTTTTTGACCCCTGTGGTTCGCGTCCAATATTCCCCCTCCCACCTGTTTCTCATCACCCTTTTTTATTATTATCGTGTTTAAGCTTACTCCTCTATAGGTGAGAGTGGGGTCAATTGTAACAGGGTGCGATTGTAACAGAGCAAAAATTTCGAGTGTCGAGTTCTAGATTTTGTTCCTAGGTGGCGCAGAAGGTGTATTTAATAAATCTACGTGTACACCCCTGCTGGCTACCATTTTTATATACTTTTGAAAGAGTTACATCACAAAAGATATTTTCACGCTACGAAAGTACTTTTTTCGGTATTAGAATATTATATTGCAACAAAGTAATTTTGTTTAACCAAATAAAAATTATTAACCGAATATGTAAGTGGACACCTTAATTAATATTTCAAAAAAAAAAAGATTAGTTTTGTTAATTAACTAGCATTGTTTTTAACAAATGAAGCTGAAATGGCGTCTTGGGAACAATTGTAACAATAAGTAAAGGGACGATTGTAACAGCGGAAAATAAATAATCTTATGTTTACATACCATTACTTAACTCTTTAAGAACCACCAATAGTTTCTTATATCATTTATATTATGTTGCATGTGCATTATTTTATTTGTCACCTTTCACAGCGTAAATGAAAATTTTTAACCCCCTAAAGTTAAAAGTTTAACCCTTTAGGTTTCTGCTCATTATCATTTTTACTCCTAAAATATCACTTCTATTTTGATCAATAAAGAAATATATCACAACTATGATAATATGTATAATTAACTATGTTTTAGTTGAATTTATGAACTGTTACAATTGACCCCGTAAGTGGGGACAATTGTAACAAGTGCACGACTGTCAAAAATTGTTAATAACTAATATAATAACATTTAAAATAAGGTATTTTTTTTTCTAGTAGAGGATAGTCTACTTTACTCGTCTGTCAATTAATACTAATAATATATAGGAATTTTTGTTAGTTAAAAATAGTTAAGTAAAAAATGTTACAATTGACCCCACTCTCCCCTACTGGTTTCTTAAATGACTTTGAATATGTTTATGTCTTTACTTTTCTATTGTCATTTGTTGCTTTGATTCTGAGAAAGGTTCTAGTCTAGCGAGCTGAAACTATAGTATGTCCATCTCTGTACTTCATTTGTGTTTTGTTCACGTTATTTTTCACTTTAATATACAGAACACAATGTATACTCTATACTTTTGGATACATTTCAAAGTTAAGGACAAAGTTATTTAAAAGTTTCAAATCTTAGTGTAGCTTTTTATAGCACGAAGCATTTGTTTACATGATATGAAATAATTCCACGCAATTTTAACAACAGAACATTTGAAAGCTTTGATTCAAATTTTTTAATTTTGCTCTTCGAACTTTTAAAAACTTATTAACCAACATTCAATTATTTCAAAAAATGAAAATTCACGTCTTTTTTCCCCCAAAAAAATAAATACACAATATATTATTTTCATTACTTCTTTCAGTTTTTTAACTCACCACACTTTTATTCTTCAGTTAAAACTAAATTGATTTTCTTTAGAGATTACAGTTTTGCAAAATTAATCTTAGAAAAGCAATCAGCGATATTTAAAACGAAAAATAAATGAGTTTTCTCCAAAATGAATTATAGTTTCAATTATTTCTTAATAAAGATCCAGTATCTGATTTTGTTTTAATAATATTGAAAAAAACCTAAAACTTTATCTGAAAGATTTTCTTTTTGTATTGAATACGCTTTTATGATTTAAATATTCCTGCTTACCTACCGATTCATGCATGTCAATAAAAAAAATTTGTCAAGTACCACTTACTACAGTACCAAGTTTTTTTTACTTTATCTGCAGTGATTTTTTTTATTTCCGTACCTTATTCATACAGGCTGTTTTAATATTAACAATTAAATTATTATTTTCAAAGATCATGCGATTACATTTAGGATACTTTTAAAACTAAAATGAGCTTGAAGTGATTTGTTTTTGTTTGAATTTGAAATCATTTTTAAATTTAAACAAAATAGTTAGTCATTTCCAAGTTGCCTTGTTTAAATAGTCCTTACAGGAAAATGATTTCCTTATAGTTTCATCAAAGTTTTTTTTTTCCAATGCCCACCTGGATAATGACATAGGTCATACATGCATGTGAAGGGCAGATTTGATGGCCACTCTTTCAGAGGCACCATATTAGGTGGGCCTACGTTGCTCCCACAGTGAGGAAAGATAGTACAGAAAAGAAAAGAACATCCATGCCTTGCTCGGTATTTGAACCCAGAACCTATCTGATGCAAGGGCGGTTCTCTGCCCCCAACACAGGCCGCGGTCTCATCAAAGTAGTTTCTTCAAAGTCGACCAAGGCCTTAAAAATACAGTATACCCTCGGTGTCTCATTGTTGAAGGAAGGCTAAAAAATTTCGAGATAGCAAGTTTTCGAAATAACAAGTTCAGAACTAAACATGTTCTCAAAAGTAGAAAAATACATTAAATATTACTTTAAAAAGTTGACTCATGGAACATAATAATTACTACTATTAAATAAGTATGTAATGATAGTTGACTATAAGTCTAAATATACAACAATAATAATTTTATTTTTAACAGCGGGACAAAAATAATTATGCATAAAGTAGAAGAGATTTGATTTACAGTAAACTTTCTTCCCGATTTTTTCGAAAAAATTTAATTTCTATTTTGAAAAACAAACTCGACATAACAAGGTTTTCAGATGAAACTCTTCGACATAGGAATTCAAATTAACATTAGGTGGAAATACAATGACAAAGGGAAAAAATATTATTTTGACATAACAAGGTTTTCGATATATCGAAGTTCGATATATCAGGAGTGTACTGTATAAATTAGATAAGCACTTCCCACACACTCTTTATTCCTTAAGAAAAAATCATTTTCTCAATAATTAAGTGAAATAATGTGTCATTTATCCCTTCATTTTTGTAGGGCATAAGTACGTAAAATAAAGAAAGGGACTTAGTATCCCGAATTTGTAACAATATTTCTCTCACACAGTAACAAACAAGTCCTCATTTCTTTTCAGCATTAACACCAAGGAATTGAAATATCAAACTTGTGAGCTGTTATAAAAATGAAAGCGTAAACATACAGGTTTACGAATTTCTGAATTAAAATTCCTTTTTACGCGTGGACAACGAAAAGGTGTATGAACATAAAATCCAAAACATAAATAAATTACGCAAAGAAAACTAAAAAAGAAAATCTCTGAAAACAAAAAGGAAAAAAATCGTTTAAAAAGTATTAAAAATTATGAGAAATTATTTTTAAAAAAACTAAACAAATTAATAAAAAATTGAAAAAAAATTTAAAAAGTTAATTGATTAAAAATTCAGCTAAATAAACATTCACAGCTTAATTTTTAATTAATTACTTTTTTAAGTTCCTATTGTTTAACTGCAACATATAGCTGCATTGTTTTGGGCTATGTAAAGTTTTTAAGAACTTCCTACATTTGGTTGATAAACAAGTTTTGTTGCATTATGAATAGTTTGTAAGGGTGATTTGATTTGAAGAAATAGTTTTTAAAGGTGCATTTAAAAAAAAAAATAGTAATTTTAAAATTTCTTATATATTGATTTTTTTATTTTGCAATTTTGAAATCAGCTCTGTAAAACTTATATTTTTATAAAATATAACTTAAAAGTTTTTTTCATATAAAATATTTTTAGATGAAATGTCTAATTTTTACCCTCAAATAGTCTTAATACATTTAAACGAGGACACCATATCTAAGTCATAAAAAAATTGCGTTTATAGAAAACTTACAGCGTGTAATTTTTTTTTAAATCTCTAAAATTCGTACTTTAGTAGGGGTTATATAGGTGGACACAATAAAAATCAAAATGACAGATGGACACAATAAACAGATGAAAAACTCTAATGACAGATGGACACAATAAAAATAAAAAATATATATATTTGGCCCTCTTGGTCAAATATGTTGTTGTAACTCTTCAAACAGTTTGAGCACATGAAAACATTTCAACACATTATAGTACAAACTAAAAGTTTTAAATATCAATGGCTATAAAACTAAAAGTTTTAAATATCAATGGCTTTTGATATAGTTAAAGTAGCCGCTACATCTCATTCAATAATTGGGAATCTAGTAACTATAAATAATAATAAACGATAAAATAAGCAGTACGATAATGATAAATAAACAATAAAAAAGCTTTTCAAGCATTCCAAAAATTAAATTATTTTATCTTGATCATACATGAATATTGATATTTGACTACTTTTCTGCGCTTGCAGTTGTTCTATTATAAAAATCATAATTTAATTAGGTATTAGTTTTATCAACTTATTCTACAGCGTAAGATGAAAAAAAAATAAGAATCGAATAAAAAAAAAAAATTGAAAAGTCAATTTAGAATTCTACAGTTGCATTTATTAAAAATTATGATAAAATGGGATGCGTGATATGTTAATATCCCAAATACCTCTAGTGTATGTGTTTTAAAAACTTTCAAAATTGTAGTCACGTAAAGAACCAGATGATAAGAGTGAATAACGTTAGGAAACAAATTCTTTTTATGTTTTCTGTTTCATGAGAGTTTTTTGAAAAGATCTTGGATATTCTTTGAATCGCTGATTTTAAATCTGCAAACGGTTTCTCTCTCCAAACTAATGTTTCTTTTAATGACATTTTTAATCCCTTTTTGTAGCCACTCATTTTCGATGGCTCCCACTATTTAACAAGAGATTATGAAAGGGAATTGGTTCCAAGAATAACCTTAACTTATTCGAACGGAAAAATTTAGAGATCTTGATTTGTTCAAAAACATGACGCCATTCATTCTATAGGTTATTTTTTGGGATTTTCTTAATGAATATTTTTCTAAGAATTATTAACTTCAAAAAACAATCTTTTAATTGGCATCTTGACTTTTTATGTCTCTTTGTAAAAGAACGATTTCTACATGCTAAAATTAATAAGATATCCTTTTTTTTTTATCTATGAATTAATGTAGAAAAACTCGTTGAGACATTCTATATTATATATGTATAATTTAACAATGAATATTGTATTGTATATTGTATTATATTTGAATCTTACTGCATTGTATTAAATTGTATTATGCTTTATACTTACATTATCAATGTAAAAATCTGAGGTAGGCGTGACAGTTTTTTTATATATAAAAATATTTCCCAATAAATTCTTGCATAAAAAAAAGTCACAGCAAGTGTTTTGATAGTATTTCAAAGACATGATCTTAGCAATACATATTTATATCGGGAAGTATTGACAATAAGTTAGCGTGAGAAGGAAAAAACATTATTTATTGGCATTGAAAATTATACCAAGAAAAGTGTTTCTGAATAATTCTGAAAATTTCCTTGCATGCCGTAAACAACAAAACACATGTAAGTGATTTTATTTATTATTTTTTTATAGATCGACTCATTTTGCGCCCTTTTATTGAAGAAAGGGAAAAATGGATTCTTTAACAGTTCTTTAACTGAAATTTTGATCGATTTCCTATTCCATTTTGCATTAGTTGCAATTTTATATTCATAAAATTATTGATCAACTGTTTTTCACCTTTAATATTTATATAAACCATAAGGTTATTTACCACAATCATTTGGTAGTTAGTAATGTATTCACTTAATATTAAAGTATATTTTAATTTTTAACTTGAAATATGTATGCTTTTTTTAAAAAAAAAAAATAATATATTATTTAAAATGTATTTCTCGTGACACTATTATCTTGGCATAAAACTAAAAATAATTGAACTAAAGCTTTTGCATTATCAAACAAATTAATATTAATTTTTCAAACAATGAAAAGCTTCTCTAAAGTACATTAAGTCCTCAAAAAGTATCCTATTTTGATAAAAAGAAACTTATGTGTTTTTGCTTATTTAAAAAGAATCATAATTTGTTTTTTAAAACTTTTAATAGTTTAATTTAGCTTTTTTTTATTTTATATTTCTTTTTATAGACAGCTGACAAAATTTTTAATTTACGACTATCAATGCTGAACTCCATAGCCTTGTAATTTTGAAATCAATCCAAAGGATAAGGAAACTTCTGGATCCTGGTTGGGGCAAAAATAGTCTCCATGGTGGACTTTTTGATGAAACTAATCCGCATTTACGTTACTTGGAGAGGAAAATCACAAAAAACGCATGGTTAACCCGTTAAGAGGATTTTAAACCATTATTCCTATATCACTGAAGATAATTTACATCATCACTGTGGTCGGAATAAGCAGGGAACGGAGTTCATATCGATGAGCCATCACTGGGTCACCTCATTAGGAGGCGTCCCCTGAGCCACTGCGGCTCCGTTTAGCTCGTCTCGAAATATTTCATTTACAATCTTTATAATTTAATAATGTTTATTAAGCTAAGTTTTTTTTTAAGCATCGGTCATCAATCATGTTCGCTGTAATTAGAGATGTTTACGCAAAATAGGACTGCTCTCAACAATTAGAGCAATTCCACAGCATGGAAGCGTCGCATGAACAAAGCAACAAGAAGGTCAATGTGACACATCTAAAAAAATGCTTTAGAAAGATATTAAAAAATCATTAGCCAAATAAATATTTAATTCCGAATTATCAAAACGAAATATCAGAAAACCCACGAGAGCAATAGTTAAAAAACACAGAAGGACGTGGGTTGGACATAGTCGCAGAAAGACGCCATCAGATCAAACGCAAAAATACCAGTAAAAATGCAGTTTAATGCCAAAAAAAGAGACCTTTTTAAATTCTTTATCACATACACTGTAAAAAATTAAGGATTAAATTAAAAGTACCGGCACTCAGGGTGTCAATACTCTTTATCGTAAAATCCATTTTAATCGCGAAATGTTTGGAAACAAAAATATGGTATACCGTAATTTTGGCATTATTTATTGTAATTAAATCACTATAATCGAATTAATATTATTGTAAGGTATTAAATTTTGCGGTTTAAAGTAGATTTTATGGATGCAACACCTAAAGTGCCAGCACATTTTGCCGTAATTTGATCCGCAATTTTTTGCAGTGTAGTGTTGAATTTACTTTTTAAATCATCTATAAAAGGAATTATACCCTTCTTACGGACGATATGTCGACGATTGTTCCGTATTGATTGGCAATGCTGATATTGATCATGCTCTCAATATTATGAATTCTATCGATTCTTGTATATATTTCACATTTGAACAGAAAACACTAAGTGTTTACCTTTCTTAGACGTTTTTTGCGATTTTATCCCCCCCCCCACGTAACCATTTATTCCATCGCTCAATCAAAAGATAGCTGCCATACGAACACTTGCTCACTGTGCTTCTAAAATTTGTGTAAATAGTTATCATCTCAATGAAGAGCTCATTTACATTAACCCCTTAACGATCGGTTAATTTTCAAGATGACGGTCATAAAAGTGCCTATTTTTTTCCTGACATCCAAACATCTTGTGCTGACATCTAGTTTAAAATAAACTAACTATCTACAATTACCTTAAAAATATCCTGGTGCTGCCATCTGGTGTGTAAAATGAAAAGTAAAATGTTTTCCGGACAAAAGAAATGAATTAGTTTTATTCTTATTGGCCCGTTACTACTGAACACTCCAGCCCGGAAATATAACGGGAGCGAGAAATAGAGGGCGAAACCTCACCTCGTCATTTTCATGGGAGCAAGAAGGAAGGGGTTAAAGCTATCGTGATAGATTGCGGTTTTTATTTTAACATAATTTATTCCATCTATATACCACCAAATTCTCTAATTCGAACTAAAAAAATTTGAATGTTATGCCATATCCTCCTCGAAAATCAGTTCCCGAATTTTGAAGATTTTGAATAAATTTGAGTTTAAAGTCCTTTTTTACACTTTAAATAACCTAAATTTAACCAACCTTAAAGTCCCTATAGCTGATATTAATAGCTGATGTGTTTATCGAATATTATGTCAATGTGGCCTTGCAATATCTGGATAAATTGAAGGGACCTTTAAACTTCGATTTAAATGAACATGATAGATATGTCCAAAATCAGGAAATTAACCAATCATCCGTTACTCTATAGAGTTGAAATTCTAATCACAGGTTAGAGTTTTCTTCTGCTAAAATCATTCAGCACTGCTCTTCATCTACCGAACTGGAGTTTTGGGAGTTATTCCATACTTTAAGAAAATTCTAATTATTAAATTAATGATCTCCTCACTCTAGGGTTATCCCACCGTTTGCAGTATTTGGAAGTCTATTCTAATAGCACCATGGGATTCCCGCCAAATTCCCTCACATTTGTTACTTATCTCCATTTTTTATTATCTTGTTCAAACTTGCTGCTCTACCCCTATTGCTTAAACCACTTCTCACGCTTTTGTCCTTTTACTTCTCTATAATCATTTGGTAGACACTGAAGAAGGTTCTTGTTTATAGAACTGAAACTATAGTATGTCAATTTCTGCACTTTCATTCACGTTCTTTATTTGTTTCAGAACGGTTCCCAGCAGATCACCGAAGTCAAGCATCACTGACTACGGTCAGTGTGCGGGTGGGTAACCACTTGGATCAGTCTGCGTAGGGACCAAGGGTGTGAGGTATTGGTCCTCGTTAAACTGTGCTACCCTAAAGTGCTCGACTTCGCGTGCAGGTCGTCGAGCTACCGAAGAGGGGGTGCCATCCCCTCCGCAGAGGATCAAAATTGTGATGGCATGTCTTCGGATCATCCTCCGGGATGTTTCCCAGACCGTCGCCAATAGCCCATTGTGCAGCTCTAGTGCGACGTAAATGAACAACAGCAACAGCTAATTTTGAAAAATTGAATTAAATATAAAAACTAAAGTAGATAAAGGAATAGTAATCTATAAACATATTTTAAATATTTATTTTTTATAAATCAAAAATCAAGGTTTTATAAATTTTTGAAGAAAATCTTCTACTTCTGACTCAGTTAACCCCCCCCCCCCCCGCATAAACCAAAAAAGGTTTAATTATTGTGCTGTACAAAGCTGTTTCTTTAGACATGGTCATAATCCGCATGTGACAAATTAGTCAAAAAATTTCAATATTACCACAATATTTAGTATAAAATAATTTAATAACTTTAATTTATTCAACAAAAAAAATTTCATCAAAGAAATGGTCTTACAATAAATTGATCCAGGTATAAAAAATATTTCAATTTATAAAGCTTTAATTATAATACTAAATAGGTTTGTTTTTCGCCCACGTATTTATAATTTGCTCGTGACAAATCACAAAACAATATCAAAATATTGCTCCCATACAAAAAATTAACTATCTATAAATTGATTTCGAACAAAACATAAAAACGAAGGCTAAGAGTTGCATCGTTTTGTTGTAACTCCTTTCGGAACTGCGATTTAAATATACGTGACAGGATTCAAAATGTAAAAAGTTCTGATGAATTGACTCTTTCGTTCCGTCGCTCATCTCTTCTATCATTAGGAATCATGTATTCTAAAGAGGGAATGAAAAAAATGCAAATAACTTTTATTAAAGATGTGAATATCTGAACGTAGCGTTGATGTTGCACTTATATGAAGAATGTTGGGATTTCCCAAAGTTCTAGACACAGGTTCTGTTTTTTATTACTTTAAGAAAAATAATTTATCTTCTGCTTAATAAACGGACGTTATGATTATGATTTCCTATCAAAACGAAATTGATATTCACAATATGTTTGCAGAGTTTTGGGTTATTTCTTTTATCTCACTTTCAACCTTACACTGTAAAAAATAAATACCCGAACGTTTATGGCAGGGGTGTCAAACTCGCGGCTCGCGGGCCGCATGCAGCCCGAGATGAACATTTTTGCGGCCCAGTCAATATATCCGACGCAAAGTAAAAATAAAATAGAAATGAGAAAAAGAAAGGAAACTGGCATATAAAATTACAATAGACTTTATTTATAAACTATACGGATCATTTGACCTATACGGATCAAACTATACGGACGGATTGTGCGTGCGAAAATGTAAAACTCTAATTGGCTTGCGGTACCTGCCATTCCAGGGATACTGCATCGTATCAAAAATACGCAGAAAAAATTTAAAATCTTGGAACAGAATTTTAAGCAAGGTTTAAAAATTTTAATTCTTTGGAAGACAAATTTTGTTTGTTTTCTTCGATTTTCTCAATAAATATAAACTCAGTACCCAGTAATATGCAAATGGAAGTGCGACTAAATCTGAAGGCAAAATTCAATGAAGTGGGTTGATCAATATTTACCGGCAAGGTTTGAAAATACGCGAAAATTGTCATATTAAATTATTTCCATGTTTGGAAGTACTTATCAGTGCGAGCAATTATTTTCGGTTATGAATGGAAATAAATGTCCTGTCCGAAACCGTATTAATAACGCTCACGTTGGGTCAATTTTGAAAGTAGTCTCGGCTAATAAAATTTCTCCCGAAATAGGAAAGATAGTAGCAGTGAAGAGATGTCAAGTATCAAGCAATAATTTTACTTTATATACCTTTATTACAATGTACTATTCAAAATAAAAAATATTGTTTCGATGAACACTGACTTTCTTTTCTTCCTAAAGTTAAGTATTGTTTATTTGGCCCAAGTTAGCTTTTGAGTTTGACACCCCTGATTTATGGTATTGACTCTTCGGGCTTCCAGTATTTTTTACTCTAGATTCACTTTTCACTTTAAAAAAAAATATGGTAGCTTGACAAGTTAAACAATTAACTACTGAAATGGAATAATTTCTTACAGAGCATGAATATAGTACACTGAGAAAATAAGTTTTAAAAAAAAGATGGAATTATCAATTTTAAGAAGGTTGAACAAAAGATTTTAAATAAAATAATTATCAAATATACACTAAGAAAAAAAAAACTATGGTCAAAATTACCAGAATATGGGAAAATTTGTCGTGTTCCTGACTGTATGAGAATGCAAAAAAGCTCGCTAATTTTTACCGAAGAGCATTGGTAATCATTTTGGTATAATTATAATTGCATATGGCTTTCCAATAGGTAATCAAATTTGGTAAAAATGGTAAAATTTGGTAATTTTAGCATGATATCTTGGAGCATGGTTTAAACATTTATTCGGTTTAACTTACTTTCCAAATTTTCCTTGTCTTACTAAATGTGCGGTAGTAAGAAATATACTTTTGAAAAGCAGAATTTCAGATAAGCCGTTACCATATAAAGGGAACAATTACCAATTATATAGTTTAATATAGTATAGCTTGGTTTCATTGTCAGAATTATGATTCGTTTTTCTTTACTAAGTAAATAATGTGGCGAAATTCGATTATTTAATCATGATACCTTAGAGCATGGCATAAAAACCATTTATTCGTTTAAATTAACATTTCAGTATTGTATTTTTTACTAAACGTTTGGTATTAAAAATTTAATTTTGTAAACCAGAATTTCCGGTAAACCCTTACCACATTAACAAAAAATTACCATGTGAATAGTTTCAATACGGCATATTTTGGATTTATTTACTAGAATTATATATTTGTTTGTTTTTTTTTGGTTCGGTAATTTTAACATTTAACTAGATAACGACCTAATCTTTGTGTTGTTCCGTCACATACGTACAGTGTGCAAAAAAACGGACCATCTGAAATAACTTTTGATCTAATGAATGGATCTTCACGTTCTAGGACTCAATCTTAGTGGGCAGCACGTGGTTAGCAATCTTAATGGATCTTCACGTTCTAGGACTTAATCCTCGAGGGAGTGACTATAAATATGCTGATTAATAAGCGCAGACGAAATTTTAAGTTACGAAATCAGACAGAAAAACGTACTCTCTCTGAATAACATGCTTTTTTTCGACAGATTCAGATTTGTGACCTCCAAAATATAATTCTCGAAATTATGGCCCCATAGTTTAGTCAGGAGTGTGCTTTAATGTTAATTTTACTTTTTGCGTATTTCATTATATCTCGAGAACTATTCAACAGAATTGAAAAAAGTTTAATACAATTATAAAATTCACTTATCCAAAGATAAATTCCATTTTAAGAAATAATCTTCATTAAATATTTTTAGTAAATTTAATTTAATAATAGTCCAAAAAATTTGAACTACATTAGGTACAAAATTTTTTGCATCATTTCAAAGTATGTAATTTGACATAAAGTATGTAATTTGAGCGAAATAGGTTAAATAGTTCTCGAGAAATTAAATTTTAAAGAAATTTTTATTTAAAATTTAATTTCTCAGAAATTATTCTACCGATTTCACTCAAATTTTGTATTTTGTCATGTAAAATTACAAAATTACTTTGAAATGATGCGAAAAATTTTACACCTTACAATTCAAAATTTTTTCGACTTATTGTTAAATAAAATGATAAGAAAATAATAAGTATTTACTAAAAAAAAATTTTTGCATGGAATTTTTTTTGGGTAAAACGATAATTTTGTGCAAAAATTTTTCAATTCGCTTAAAAAGTTCCCGATATGTAGCGAAATACGCAAAAATTTAAATTAACATTAAGGGGTCCACACTTTGGACCCCTCTCTTGACCAAACTATTAGGACCATATTTCCCAGACCCCCCCCCCCCTCTATATTTTGGGGTCAGAAATCCAAATCCTGGAATGAACCTAGTATAATTATTTTAAAAGCTTCCGAATTCAGAATTCAAGCCTTAAAAAAACTATCCTTGAGTTCAAAATTCGGTTACATGATTCAATAGAACAGATTTCAGGAGAAAAAATGAAAACAAAAGGTGATTCAAAATCTAAAATTAGTTATCTAATTAAAAAGAAACTACCGTTTGCATGATTTTACGTAGGTTAGTAAAAAGAAAACAGAATGTCTTTTTCTATCTTAAAGGGACTATGTTTATATGTAACAAATAAATAAATAAATAAAGGTTTTTAAGGTTTCATTCTCCAAAATTATAGTCTCACGGAGGATAAGTTGATTCTTATATAGTTTAAAAAGATAAATTATCGAAACATAACGTAAACATTGATATGCAATAACCTCAAAAATTCAACTTAGACTACAATATTAACAAAATAGATTGAAAATAAAAAAGAGAAATGTACAAAATGTACAATAATAATACATGATTGTTTTCAGTGTTAATTAATAAAACGAAGTTATATAAATTAATATGGCTTACGCTTTCTAACCTTAAAGTTGCATATGCGTCATATGCGAAGGATATTTTTCCTTATTCTTAGCGACAGGCAATTCATTTACCTTAAGGTCAGTTAGTTATAAAGAAAAAAATATCCAGTCTAATCATCTGTCATTTTTTCTAAAAAAAGATCTCATGGATGTAGGTAGTTTCAGAAATAGCTTTCCTTTAAATTGAATATGAGTTTAATGGCGTTCTCTATATTTTCTTTACTTATAAATATAATGATTTGACATTTGTCTGAGACTTATATAATATACTGATATTCAAGTTGTGGTCAAAATATGGTAAAATACCTGAATTTGATAAAATGTACCGTATTTTTGGCTCTACGGGATCACCAAAAAGCTCGGTAGTTTTGGTTGAACCGCTTTGGTAATGATTCTGGTTAAGTTAACAATACAATATGGTTAGATAATGTGTAATAAAATTCCGTCATTTTATTGTGATACTTTTGGGAGTGGCATCAAAATAATTTATTCCGTCAAATTTACTTTTCACTTTTATATTTTTTACTGAGTGTGTAGGAATAAGAACTATTTTGAAAACTCGAATTTCTGGTAAACCGCTGTCATATGAACGGAAAAATTAAAGAATCGTTTAAGTATCGTATATTTTTATTTTATTAACCACAATAAATAGTTTTTTTTTTGTCAAAAATCTTATTACCGATTTATTTGTTTTCCCAGTGTAGAATTACAATTATAAATGTCAGTATTTAATGACATCATAAAGAAAAAATTAAATAAAATTTTTCTTTAGTCAGACAAACTTATTTATTATTTACGTGATGGAATATTTTAAGTAATGAGAGTTATAACATCGATTGATAGTAGAAAAAGTCATTAATAAAAGTTTTAATTCTTTACAATTTGAATTAAAAGCAATAAAAACTTTTACAGAACCAATAATTAAAAATTTTTTTTGTCTGCTTCATTCAAAATAAAAATTGAAAAGTTCGTTTAAAAGTTTGTATACACATTAACAAATAAATGTGATTTATAGTTTTTTTCCCAATACATTTAATAAGCTATAACATTGACTTGTGGTACTTATTCAAGCTAAGTACGATGTTGTTTTTAATTATTTTTAGAAAAAAAATCATCCAATTTTTGAAGCTCTATTGTTAGAAGGAATTGAAAAAAATATCTGAAATTAATAGACTATAAAACTGAATGACACATTTATTATAATTTAAAAATATTTATAGGTTTAAAACTTAACAATCAATTTGTAAAAATAGACAATTGACATTTGTTTTAAACAATCATTGTAAATGGAACACTTTGTACTTTGTTTCTAACTAAAAACATAGGTAATTTTAATTTTATTTAGCATCACACAAAATTTAATGTTCAGAAGAAAATAAAAATTAAAGTAAGCGCTGTTCCTGAATTCAATTATGAAAATCTATACATTCTAAAATAAATGAAAATTGAAAAAATAAATTTTTATACTAAAGGTTATTTTATAAAATAGTAATATGCATATTATTATAGCTATAATTTCATCCAAATCCGCATAAGCTCAAGAAAAATTACCATTCCATTTCATCATCAGTATGTATTCCGGAAATGAATAATATTAAAATGTAATTTCAAAATTGTATATTATTTGATTAATTCCTCTGCCGTGGAGATTACACGTTTATCTAATTAATATTAGCATTGTATGTTTCTAATATTTCATTTAAAAATGATTCTAAGTAAATAACATGCCACTTTAAAAATAAAATAGCATTTGCATGCTTAAAATCGCATGTTATTTACTAATACCTGTTTGTTAAAGCTACTTTTTTAAAGGCTCCGTCGTAATATGAAATGATGCTGATGCTTTTATGTGAATAATGTGCTATTTTTATAACTGCTACGAGTTTGAAACTTTTACTCATGAATGTTGGGTCAAATGTAGCCTTTCTAAAGTCAGCGCTGTATGCGTTTATTTTGAAAATGGAGCAAAACGTCAATATGGGGAAAAGCCACAGTGTTGTGAAAATAAAAAGGTGCTTGTGGTCTAATTTTTAATATTTAAAAACTTAATCCAATGCTGCATTACTTGAGCTCATAAAGATTTGCAAAAACTGAGAATAAGGCAGTGATAATGAAGTGAAAAATGTCACCGAATTGGAAGAGATTTTTAAAAAAAAGTTTAATATCTATTAAAATATTTAGATTTAATTTGTCCGTTCCGAATCCCAGATAATACTTCACGGCAAGATTATATATATATTGTTTAAATTCATCGCATTACATTATCAAAACACTTAAACTATGGCCTTTTTCATTTTCCTTGGCGAAAAGGCTTAGAAAGACAAAGTTAATGAAAGATTGGATATATCCAGTTAATATTGTTATTTAAATTTAAGGGAGAAAAATATTTTCGTTGATATTATTAAATATTGCATAACAACTTTTTCGGAACATTTGCGTGTAATAATAATGCCTTAATTGCTTCCCTCCTTCTGCAACTTTTCATGCATTCATTAAGTAATAATAAGAACACAACGAAAATACCTAACCAATTTCTTTTAAAGCAATTATATTTTCATCTACATATGAAATACAAACATGTTTAATCTCAATCACAGATTTAAATGAATGAAAAATTGTTTATGCAGATTTAATTATAGTTCTGATTCTGAGAAAACGTTTGGCAAAATTATTCGTACTTGAAAATGGGTATTTTTTGAGCTTTTAAACTGGACTCCAAGACTAGTGCTAAAATAATTATTATAATTTAATTTTAAAACATCAAATTTTCTTTTATTTTTAAGCCTCATAATTATGATAACTGCCTATAAAAATAAAACGTACTTGAAAATGTTATTTACATTTATTTCACATCACTTACTAAAACATATATTATTAAATATTTATGTCTATAAAAACACTTTCAAGCAAAATATTTTTACAAAACAAAATAGTTCAAAGAATTAGATTCAAAACGAATATTTATCTTTTCATTTAAAATTTTAAAATATTATTAACTACATTTTTTATTTCAGTATAAAAAACTTATCAAAATAAGAAAAGCGTTTCTGTATCTCTTTATATCATAAAAAATCAGTTATTGTCCTTCCCTTTTTTTTGTGCTTTCTCATTGGACTGAGGAATATCGTGGTATAATCATTAATAAACGAAGATCTAGATATCTTTGACTATCAATAACAAAAAAATTAATAAATACTTATAAATTAATAAAAAATAAAATAAAAAATAAAATTAATAATAAATAATATAAATTAATACAAAAAATATAAATTAATAAAGGAATGTATAACGTAAATTATAGTTAGTTGTCTCTTATTTAGGGGATCAGTCACATGACTCAAAAAAATTTTTGATTATCGGTGATACTTTTATAGCTTGCATTTAAGTTGCAAACAATTTCAAACATGCCTTAAAAAAATTACTCTCTCTAATTGGGTATAATATGAAAAAAACACAACTACTTCGATTTAGTAGGAACAACATATGACGCAATGCTAAACGAATGGAATTTAGTTGTTGTTTATTTAGTTATTGTTATTAGTAGTTGTTGTTATTTGTTTTAGTTGTTGTTGTTTATTTAGTTGTATTTAGTTTCAATAACTTTTCTTTATAATGCAATAAAATCTGGCGAGCAGCTATTTAAACGATCGAACACTTCGTTTGTTTATTTGTGGCTTGAAGTTAGGCTTGCAGAAAATGCCGTGCATGGGTTAAATTTAGTAGGAACAACACAACCTGTGACGTAGGCTATATTATACCCAATTGCATAACTAAGAACGTTATGAGTGATTTCAAATAAAGTAGTAGTTGTATTTTCTGTTGAACCCAAAAGGTAAACTGAGAAAAATATTCTAGAAAAATCACTGTACTTTGTGGTAACATTTACACTTCTGAGAAACCAAATCTGTATCAATGCAATTAAAAACTTTTGAATCTTTTAATTGAATATTTATTTTCGGAATTTTATCGTAAAATTCTGTTTATTGCCCAAAACTCCAAATGGTTACATGACAATCAACAGAGTTAGTGAGAGAATTCCCCTAGTTAGTCATAAAATTGGTAATTGAACAGAAAAAACAACCAGTTTTGAAACCCCGTAGTAAGAATATCCAACTTAAAAAACAATTATAACCTTTTGTTTTGCTTTAAAAAATAACTTTTATAGGTTGTAGTTTGAAATTTGCATTTAATCATAGGATATATATTGTTTACATTACACCGTACTATAATAATCACCCGTCGCTTGACTGACGGAAATTTCGATATTATCGAAAACATTTCTCGTCACAGAGTTGTAATATTTTTTTATGACAAGACCTTGTAAAACAAGCAACATCATTATTAAACTTCACGCTTTATGCGCAATTGTACTCCGATAAAAGTATTTTTCCAGATAAAAATTAACTATTTTACAATAATTTAATAAAGGGGGTATTGTTAATGTTTTATTTCCTTGTGCAGTAATTCATTGGAATGATGCCGAGGAAGCTTTAAAAATATTAACCAGCCTGAAGGTTGTGATCATTATTTAAAAGAGTTTAGACATTCTTCAGCGTAGGAAAAGATACATTATTTTTTGACTTCTAGAGGAAAGAATATTTAAAGAGAAAATGTGTTTTTGAATAGAGTTATTAAGTTTATTTTTTTCCCTTTGTTTTATGGCTTTCAATTCAAGAAACGCTTTTGTCATTTGTGCGTTTTTATACACAAACATCCTTATTAAATTTTTATTCTTTATTTGTTATTCAACTCTAATGAACTATCAGTTTTGACATTGTTTGCTGACATGTTCTTTGTCGAAAGTGATAGGTGCTTTACTGTTCAATTCATACAATTAACACTGTTCACCATAATAATAAGCACCGAATAATTCTCCATTTCTACTGTATTTTTTACTTATTTATTAATTTATTTTTCCGTAAAATAACCTCTTGAATCCAAATCTGTCCCTTTTTTACCCTACCGCCCAGTGTTTTCCGGAGAAATTCACTTTCTATAACTTTTCGTTAAAATTGTTAATTTGATATTGCAACTAAATTAATTTGGATGAGATAACTACTATTTACTTTTATTACCTTAAATATAATCGTGCGAAAAAATAAAAAAATAGAAACATACAATTTAAAATTCACATTTACCTACTATTAACATTAAAACTTTTCTCGGATCCGGTAATGATTTTGATCAAATATAGGTCGGGGTTGGACTCCAGCTCTTAGAAAAATCCGGAGTCAGAGCTGGAGTTGGAGTCGAACATTTCAACTACCGTCTCCGCAGCGTTGCTAATCATAGTGAAATTTTCAATCTGTAAATAGAGGACTAAGAACAGAAAGGTTTGGGGTTCAGACGCGACATATGCTTTGGCTCGTTTACGGAAAAGAGGTTTCAGACTTGGACTCGTAATAAAATTTTCATTACGGCTTTTAAACAAATACTTAATTGAGTTCCATTTTTTACTGATCGCTTTTCGTTTTACAGGTTAGTGACAAAAAAGTTTCAGTGAGTAATTTCCTTGTTTATGTATCAAAGATCAGAGGCTAGACCGCAAAATTTAGCCTTTATCTGGCATGCAACTCGGTCTTGGGTGAAATCGAACCTGAACTCATCTCTACAATATTTCCTCCATTCCATACATGAAGAGTTTCCGGCGTCCTGTACTCCACAATTTGTGCACTACAGTCTCTGATGTCCATTACCTAATGAAAATCCTAGCTCCTATGTCTAGTTAAATTTCTTTTTTACGGTTTTGAAACCATTCTAGTTCTAAATGGTTAAAACACCGTATAATTTTGTATTCATGTTTTTTTTCCACCATACTAGTTGTAAACGGTTTCAAAACCGTAAAGATTAAAAAAAATTACCGTAAACTTTACGGTTAATTGGATAGATAGACTGTTGCTGGTTATTTTTGCTGCTGGTTTTCCCGTAATTTTAGAATAAAAATTCTAACAGTGCACTGTGTTACAATTGAAAGTGTCATAGTACACTAAATATGACTAAAATTTATTTCTAGACAAATATTGAAGCCTGTTCAATAGCTAATTTAGTTTCAGGAGATGCTGTAATCCAACAGGGATCTAAATCTTTATTTACTGATAATAATAAATTATTCATCATGCCTGATATTCATTTTATATAACCCCTCCTAACATTAAGCACCACAAGCTATTGCAGGCCAAGGCTATCAACAACACTCTCTCTCGGCAATTTTACCACCTAGCACTGTCTTTCCTTTTCCTCTCCCGGTTTGTGATTCCTTTTTTCTCCTAAATTTAAGAAATATCTATTTTATTTCTTTTCAAAGATTGAATTGTATAACGCTTTTTAAAATATTGGAGTTTCAAAGCACTACTATAATGTTGATCCGTTATATTGGTGCCTTGAATCGAGTAACCTTGCTGCAACCTTAAATGTGTGTTAAACTGAACAAGGTTATGGTTCTAATTGAATTATTTGATAGCATGATAAAGTACAAGAAAAATTGATTTAAACGATATTATACGGTTCCAATTAACACCGTATTATGTTTGCAGTAAATTTGAACGATATAATGGTTTTTTTACGTGAAATCAGAAATTATGCTTTTCTAAAAAAATCTTCCTTTTTTTATTAATTAAATTACTGATTAGGAAATTAAGATTAAGTTACTAATAAGAAATTAAAGAAAAAATAAATTATTTTTTTGAATAAAATATTTCCTATTTTTCTTTCACTTTAAAATTCCACTAAAATTGGGAATTTCATGCATGATAACAATCTCAAATACACAGTTTTATAAACCGAAAATTAAACGAAACTTTTAATACTTCTCAATAACACATTTTATTTCAAATTACTCATGCTTATTAAAAAAACATTAACGTTTGAATTTTTTATATGAAGTGGCGCTAAAAAGCAACTGTTAAAAAAGTGGTTATTTTTTTTAACCAACTGAATATTTTCTTCTGTTAGCTACTACTTAATTTTTGAAAAGAATTAAGAACATTCTTTTGATGTGAAAACTGTCTTTTTTCAGATAAACAGAATTCTCGCAGAAATCTCGTTATTCGCGTATGTCATGCTAGGTCAACATGGGTTAAAGTGCAATACTTTCCCACTGTAGAATCTTCATCTGTGCTTTCTTAACGTTTACTCTACTATTGGTACTCGTGGCATTTCAATTTGAAAAACACTTTACCTTAATTTTGTTTTGTTTTGTTTTTGTTTTTGTAATTTTTTGTTTTTTGTTTTTTTGTGATAGGTATACACGTTTATACAGTGAATTCTAGACACAGCATTAAGCAGAATTTCATTTAAACCAAAGGATTTGCAAAACTTTTTAATTAGCTATTATTGATGTATTAATTATTTAATTTATTTATTTATTAGTATTTTCCATACTATTTAATTACTTTATTTATTTTTGTTTATTTATTTGCAATACGACGAAATTTATAATCATCAAGCGAAGTATCTTTTAACAGTCAAAGCGTAATGAGAGTGATTACGATTGTAAAAATGCTATTTCAAGCTTCGAAAAATATGAGGACACTGTAACTTATTACCAATATATAGTAAAAAGAAATTAAAATGTTTTCTTCTTTTAAAAAAATAAAATGAAGCACTACTTATAATAATGAACTTGGAATGTATAGCAGAAAAATATACTCGTAATAAAGAAAAATGAAACAAGCATTCATCAAAGATTTCGCCTTCAAGATAAAAATATCCCTTGCAAAATAAAGGAAAACATGGCAAGAAATGCATTTTACTTTACATAAATTGTAATTAAATACTTAACATAGTACTGAGATATAATTTTTTTTTTGTCGAGTCTTATAACATTATTTTACTATTTTAATGCAGCAAAATCTTAATCTTTCTGTTTAACGAAGGACAGAAAACCGGACTAAAACGGAGTTTTTGTTTGGCACTAGTTGATTGCGTTTTGCGAAATTTTATTAAATGTTTACAGTCATAGACTGTCAACATTTAATAAAATTTCGATTCATAGTTTGCAAGATTAAATTTAAAAGAAAAAACACATACTACCCATGTTATAATTATTTTTTTATTGAGTTATAATTATTTCTTTTTTATCGAGTCTTATAACATTATTTTACTATTTTAATGCAACAAAATCTAATCTTTCTGTTTAACGAAAGACAGAAAACCAGACTAAAACGGAGTTTTTGTTTGGCACTAGTTGGTTGCGTTTTGCGAAATTTTACTAAATGTTTACGGTCTAAAAATTTACGAATCATACTTTGCGAGATCAAATTTAGAAGAAAAAACACATACTATCCATGTTATTATTATTTTTTGATTGATATTTAATTATTTCTTTTTTATCGAGTCTTATAACATTATTTTACTATTTTAATGCAGCAAAATCTTAATCTTTCTGTTTAACGAAGGACAGAAAACCGGACTAAAACGGAGTTTTTGTTTGGCACTAATTGATTGCGTTTTGCGAAATTTTATTAAATGTTTACAGTCATAGACTGTCAACATTTAATAAAATTTCGATTCATAGTTTGCAAGATTAAATTTAAAAGAAAAAACACATACTACCCATGTTATAATTATTTTTTTATTGAGTTATAATTATTTCTTTTTTGTCGACTCTTATAACATTATTTTACTATTTTAATGCAACAAAATCTAATCTTTCTGTTTAACGAAAGACAGAAAACCAGACTAAAACGGAGTTTTTGTTTGGCACTAGTTGGTTGCGTTTTGCGAAATTTTACTAAATGTTTACGGTCTAAAAATTTACGAATCATACTTTGCGAGATCAAATTTAGAAGAAAAAACACATACTATCCATGTTATTATTATTTTTTGATTGATATTTAATTATTTCTTTTTTATCGAGTCTTATAACATTATTTTACTATTTTAATGCAGCAAAATCTTAATCTTTCTGTTTAACGAAGGACAGAAAACCGGACTAAAACGGAGTTTTTGTTTGGCACTAGTTGATTGCGTTTTGCGAAATTTTATTAAATGTTTACAGTCATAGACTGTCAACATTTAATAAAATTTCGATTCATAGTTTGCAAGATTAAATTTAAAAGAAAAAACACATACTACCCATGTTATAATTATTTTTTTATTGAGTTATAATTATTTCTTTTTTATCGAGTCTTATAACATTATTTTACTATTTTAATGCAACAAAATCTAATCTTTCTGTTTAACGAAAGACAGAAAACCAGACTAAAACGGAGTTTTTGTTTGGCACTAGTTGGTTGCGTTTTGCGAAATTTTACTAAATGTTTACGGTCTAAAAATTTACGAATCATACTTTGCGAGATCAAATTTAGAAGAAAAAACACATACTATCCATGTTATTATTATTTTTTGATTGATATTTAATTATTTCTTTTTTATCGAGTCTTATAACATTATTTTACTATTTTAATGCAGCAAAATCTTAATCTTTCTGTTTAACGAAGGACAGAAAACCGGACTAAAACGGAGTTTTTGTTTGGCACTAGTTGATTGCGTTTTGCGAAATTTTATTAAATGTTTACAGTCATAGACTGTCAACATTTAATAAAATTTCGATTCATAGTTTGCAAGATTAAATTTAAAAGAAAAAACACATACTACCCATGTTATAATTATTTTTTTATTGAGTTATAATTATTTCTTTTTTATCGAGTCTTATAACATTATTTTACTATTTTAATGCAACAAAATCTAATCTTTCTGTTTAACGAAAGACAGAAAACCAGACTAAAACGGAGTTTTTGTTTGGCACTAGTTGGTTGCGTTTTGCGAAATTTTACTAAATGTTTACGGTCTAAAAATTTACGAATCATACTTTGCGAGATCAAATTTAGAAGAAAAAACACATACTATCCATGTTATTATTATTTTTTGATTGATATTTAATTATTTCTTTTTTATCGAGTCTTATAACATTATTTTACTATTTTAATGCAGCAAAATCTTAATCTTTCTGTTTAACGAAGGACAGAAAACCGGACTAAAACGGAGTTTTTGTTTGGCACTAGTTGATTGCGTTTTGCGAAATTTTATTAAATGTTTACAGTCATAGACTGTCAACATTTAATAAAATTTCGATTCATAGTTTGCAAGATTAAATTTAAAAGAAAAAACACATACTACCCATGTTATAATTATTTTTTTATTGAGTTATAATTATTTCTTTTTTGTCGACTCTTATAACATTATTTTACTATTTTAATGCAACAAAATCTAATCTTTCTGTTTAACGAAAGACAGAAAACCAGACTAAAACGGAGTTTTTGTTTGGCACTAGTTGGTTGCGTTTTGCGAAATTTTACTAAATGTTTACGGTCTAAAAATTTACGAATCATACTTTGCGAGATCAAATTTAGAAGAAAAAACACATACTATCCATGTTATTATTATTTTTTGATTGATATTTAATTATTTCTTTTTTATCGAGTCTTATAACATTATTTTACTATTTTAATGCAGCAAAATCTTAATCTTTCTGTTTAACGAAGGACAGAAAACCGGACTAAAACGGAGTTTTTGTTTGGCACTAGTTGATTGCGTTTTGCGAAATTTTATTAAATGTTTACAGTCATAGACTGTCAACATTTAATAAAATTTCGATTCATAGTTTGCAAGATTAAATTTAAAAGAAAAAACACATACTACCCATGTTATAATTATTTTTTTATTGAGTTATAATTATTTCTTTTTTATCGAGTCTTATAACATTATTTTACTATTTTAATGCAACAAAATCTAATCTTTCTGTTTAACGAAAGACAGAAAACCAGACTAAAACGGAGTTTTTGTTTGGCACTAGTTGGTTGCGTTTTGCGAAATTTTACTAAATGTTTACGGTCTAAAAATTTACGAATCATACTTTGCGAGATCAAATTTAGAAGAAAAAACACATACTATCCATGTTATTATTATTTTTTGATTGATATTTAATTATTTCTTTTTTATCGAGTCTTATAACATTATTTTACTATTTTAATGCAGCAAAATCTTAATCTTTCTGTTTAACGAAGGACAGAAAACCGGACTAAAACGGAGTTTTTGTTTGGCACTAGTTGATTGCGTTTTGCGAAATTTTATTAAATGTTTACAGTCATAGACTGTCAACATTTAATAAAATTTCGATTCATAGTTTGCAAGATTAAATTTAAAAGAAAAAACACATACTACCCATGTTATAATTATTTTTTTATTGAGTTATAATTATTTCTTTTTTATCGAGTCTTATAACATTATTTTACTATTTTAATGCAACAAAATCTAATCTTTCTGTTTAACGAAAGACAGAAAACCAGACTAAAACGGAGTTTTTGTTTGGCACTAGTTGGTTGCGTTTTGCGAAATTTTACTAAATGTTTACGGTCTAAAAATTTACGAATCATACTTTGCGAGATCAAATTTAGAAGAAAAAACACATACTATCCATGTTATTATTATTTTTTGATTGATATTTAATTATTTCTTTTTTATCGAGTCTTATAACATTATTTTACTATTTTAATGCAGCAAAATCTTAATCTTTCTGTTTAACGAAGGACAGAAAACCGGACTAAAACGGAGTTTTTGTTTGGCACTAGTTGATTGCGTTTTGCGAAATTTTATTAAATGTTTACAGTCATAGACTGTCAACATTTAATAAAATTTCGATTCATAGTTTGCAAGATTAACTTTAAAAGAAAAAACACATACTACCCATGTTATAATTATTTTTTTATTGAGTTATAATTATTTCTTTTTTATCGAGTCTTATAACATTATTTTACTATTTTAATGCAACAAAATCTAATCTTTCTGTTTAACGAAAGACAGAAAACCAGACTAAAACGGAGTTTTTGTTTGGCACTAGTTGGTTGCGTTTTGCGAAATTTTACTAAATGTTTACGGTCTAAAAATTTACGAATCATACTTTGCGAGATCAAATTTAGAAGAAAAAACACATACTATCCATGTTATTATTATTTTTTGATTGATATTTAATTATTTCTTTTTTATCGAGTCTTATAACATTATTTTACTATTTTAATGCAGCAAAATCTTAATCTTTCTGTTTAACGAAGGACAGAAAACCGGACTAAAACGGAGTTTTTGTTTGGCACTAGTTGATTGCGTTTTGCGAAATTTTATTAAATGTTTACAGTCATAGACTGTCAACATTTAATAAAATTTCGATTCATAGTTTGCAAGATTAAATTTAAAAGAAAAAACACATACTACCCATGTTATAATTATTTTTTTATTGAGTTATAATTATTTCTTTTTTATCGAGTCTTATAACATTATTTTACTATTTTAATGCAACAAAATCTAATCTTTCTGTTTAACGAAAGACAGAAAACCAGACTAAAACGGAGTTTTTGTTTGGCACTAGTTGGTTGCGTTTTGCGAAATTTTACTAAATGTTTACGGTCTAAAAATTTACGAATCATACTTTGCGAGATCAAATTTAGAAGAAAAAACACATACTATCCATGTTATTATTATTTTTTGATTGATATTTAATTATTTCTTTTTTATCGAGTCTTATAACATTATTTTACTATTTTAATGCAGCAAAATCTTAATCTTTCTGTTTAACGAAGGACAGAAAACCGGACTAAAACGGAGTTTTTGTTTGGCACTAGTTGATTGCGTTTTGCGAAATTTTATTAAATGTTTACAGTCATAGACTGTCAACATTTAATAAAATTTCGATTCATAGTTTGCAAGATTAAATTTAAAAGAAAAAACACATACTACCCATGTTATAATTATTTTTTTATTGAGTTATAATTATTTCTTTTTTATCGAGTCTTATAACATTATTTTACTATTTTAATGCAACAAAATCTAATCTTTCTGTTTAACGAAAGACAGAAAACCAGACTAAAACGGAGTTTTTGTTTGGCACTAGTTGGTTGCGTTTTGCGAAATTTTACTAAATGTTTACGGTCTAAAAATTTACGAATCATACTTTGCGAGATCAAATTTAGAAGAAAAAACACATACTATCCATGTTATTATTATTTTTTGATTGATATTTAATTATTTCTTTTTTATCGAGTCTTATAACATTATTTTACTATTTTAATGCAGCAAAATCTTAATCTTTCTGTTTAACGAAGGACAGAAAACCGGACTAAAACGGAGTTTTTGTTTGGCACTAGTTGATTGCGTTTTGCGAAATTTTATTAAATGTTTACAGTCATAGACTGTCAACATTTAATAAAATTTCGATTCATAGTTTGCAAGATTAAATTTAAAAGAAAAAACACATACTACCCATGTTATAATTATTTTTTTATTGAGTTATAATTATTTCTTTTTTATCGAGTCTTATAACATTATTTTACTATTTTAATGCAACAAAATCTAATCTTTCTGTTTAACGAAAGACAGAAAACCAGACTAAAACGGAGTTTTTGTTTGGCACTAGTTGGTTGCGTTTTGCGAAATTTTACTAAATGTTTACGGTCTAAAAATTTACGAATCATACTTTGCGAGATCAAATTTAGAAGAAAAAACACATACTATCCATGTTATTATTATTTTTTGATTGATATTTAATTATTTCTTTTTTATCGAGTCTTATAACATTATTTTACTATTTTAATGCAGCAAAATCTTAATCTTTCTGTTTAACGAAGGACAGAAAACCGGACTAAAACGGAGTTTTTGTTTGGCACTAGTTGATTGCGTTTTGCGAAATTTTATTAAATGTTTACAGTCATAGACTGTCAACATTTAATAAAATTTCGATTCATAGTTTGCAAGATTAAATTTAAAAGAAAAAACACATACTACCCATGTTATATTTATTTTTTTATTGAGTTATAATTATTTCTTTTTTGTCGACTCTTATAACATTATTTTACTATTTTAATGCAACAAAATCTAATCTTTCTGTTTAACGAAAGACAGAAAACCAGACTAAAACGGAGTTTTTGTTTGGCACTAGTTGGTTGCGTTTTGCGAAATTTTACTAAATGTTTACGGTCTAAAAATTTACGAATCATACTTTGCGAGATCAAATTTAGAAGAAAAAACACATACTATCCATGTTATTATTATTTTTTGATTGATATTTAATTATTTCTTTTTTATCGAGTCTTATAACATTATTTTACTATTTTAATGCAGCAAAATCTTAATCTTTCTGTTTAACGAAGGACAGAAAACCGGACTAAAACGGAGTTTTTGTTTGGCACTAGTTGATTGCGTTTTGCGAAATTTTATTAAATGTTTACAGTCATAGACTGTCAACATTTAATAAAATTTCGATTCATAGTTTGCAAGATTAAATTTAAAAGAAAAAACACATACTACCCATGTTATAATTATTTTTTTATTGAGTTATAATTATTTCTTTTTTATCGAGTCTTATAACATTATTTTACTATTTTAATGCAACAAAATCTAATCTTTCTGTTTAACGAAAGACAGAAAACCAGACTAAAACGGAGTTTTTGTTTGGCACTAGTTGGTTGCGTTTTGCGAAATTTTACTAAATGTTTACGGTCTAAAAATTTACGAATCATACTTTGCGAGATCAAATTTAGAAGAAAAAACACATACTATCCATGTTATTATTATTTTTTGATTGATATTTAATTATTTCTTTTTTATCGAGTCTTATAACATTATTTTACTATTTTAATGCAGCAAAATCTTAATCTTTCTGTTTAACGAAGGACAGAAAACCGGACTAAAACGGAGTTTTTGTTTGGCACTAGTTGATTGCGTTTTGCGAAATTTTATTAAATGTTTACAGTCATAGACTGTCAACATTTAATAAAATTTCGATTCATAGTTTGCAAGATTAAATTTAAAAGAAAAAACACATACTACCCATGTTATAATTATTTTTTTATTGAGTTATAATTATTTCTTTTTTATCGAGTCTTATAACATTATTTTACTATTTTAATGCAACAAAATCTAATCTTTCTGTTTAACGAAAGACAGAAAACCAGACTAAAACGGAGTTTTTGTTTGGCACTAGTTGGTTGCGTTTTGCGAAATTTTACTAAATGTTTACGGTCTAAAAATTTACGAATCATACTTTGCGAGATCAAATTTAGAAGAAAAAACACATACTATCCATGTTATTATTATTTTTTGATTGATATTTAATTATTTCTTTTTTATCGAGTCTTATAACATTATTTTACTATTTTAATGCAGCAAAATCTTAATCTTTCTGTTTAACGAAGGACAGAAAACCGGACTAAAACGGAGTTTTTGTTTGGCACTAGTTGATTGCGTTTTGCGAAATTTTATTAAATGTTTACAGTCATAGACTGTCAACATTTAATAAAATTTCGATTCATAGTTTGCAAGATTAAATTTAAAAGAAAAAACACATACTACCCATGTTATAATTATTTTTTTATTGAGTTATAATTATTTCTTTTTTATCGAGTCTTATAACATTATTTTACTATTTTAATGCAACAAAATCTAATCTTTCTGTTTAACGAAAGACAGAAAACCAGACTAAAACGGAGTTTTTGTTTGGCACTAGTTGGTTGCGTTTTGCGAAATTTTACTAAATGTTTACGGTCTAAAAATTTACGAATCATACTTTGCGAGATCAAATTTAGAAGAAAAAACACATACTATCCATGTTATTATTATTTTTTGATTGATATTTAATTATTTCTTTTTTATCGAGTCTTATAACATTATTTTACTATTTTAATGCAGCAAAATCTTAATCTTTCTGTTTAACGAAGGACAGAAAACCGGACTAAAACGGAGTTTTTGTTTGGCACTAGTTGATTGCGTTTTGCGAAATTTTATTAAATGTTTACAGTCATAGACTGTCAACATTTAATAAAATTTCGATTCATAGTTTGCAAGATTAAATTTAAAAGAAAAAACACATACTACCCATGTTATAATTATTTTTTTATTGAGTTATAATTATTTCTTTTTTGTCGACTCTTATAACATTATTTTACTATTTTAATGCAACAAAATCTAATCTTTCTGTTTAACGAAAGACAGAAAACCAGACTAAAACGGAGTTTTTGTTTGGCACTAGTTGGTTGCGTTTTGCGAAATTTTACTAAATGTTTACGGTCTAAAAATTTACGAATCATACTTTGCGAGATCAAATTTAGAAGAAAAAACACATACTATCCATGTTATTATTATTTTTTGATTGATATTTAATTATTTCTTTTTTATCGAGTCTTATAACATTATTTTACTATTTTAATGCAGCAAAATCTTAATCTTTCTGTTTAACGAAGGACAGAAAACCGGACTAAAACGGAGTTTTTGTTTGGCACTAGTTGATTGCGTTTTGCGAAATTTTATTAAATGTTTACAGTCATAGACTGTCAACATTTAATAAAATTTCGATTCATAGTTTGCAAGATTAAATTTAAAAGAAAAAACACATACTACCCATGTTATAATTATTTTTTTATTGAGTTATAATTATTTCTTTTTTATCGAGTCTTATAACATTATTTTACTATTTTAATGCAACAAAATCTAATCTTTCTGTTTAACGAAAGACAGAAAACCAGACTAAAACGGAGTTTTTGTTTGGCACTAGTTGGTTGCGTTTTGCGAAATTTTACTAAATGTTTACGGTCTAAAAATTTACGAATCATACTTTGCGAGATCAAATTTAGAAGAAAAAACACATACTATCCATGTTATTATTATTTTTTGATTGATATTTAATTATTTCTTTTTTATCGAGTCTTATAACATTATTTTACTATTTTAATGCAGCAAAATCTTAATCTTTCTGTTTAACGAAGGACAGAAAACCGGACTAAAACGGAGTTTTTGTTTGGCACTAGTTGATTGCGTTTTGCGAAATTTTATTAAATGTTTACAGTCATAGACTGTCAACATTTAATAAAATTTCGATTCATAGTTTGCAAGATTAAATTTAAAAGAAAAAACACATACTACCCATGTTATAATTATTTTTTTATTGAGTTATAATTATTTCTTTTTTGTCGACTCTTATAACATTATTTTACTATTTTAATGCAACAAAATCTAATCTTTCTGTTTAACGAAAGACAGAAAACCAGACTAAAACGGAGTTTTTGTTTGGCACTAGTTGGTTGCGTTTTGCGAAATTTTACTAAATGTTTACGGTCTAAAAATTTACGAATCATACTTTGCGAGATCAAATTTAGAAGAAAAAACACATACTATCCATGTTATTATTATTTTTTGATTGATATTTAATTATTTCTTTTTTATCGAGTCTTATAACATTATTTTACTATTTTAATGCAACAAAATCTAATCTTTCTGTTTAACGAAAGACAGAAAACCGGACTAAAACGGAGTTTTTGTTTGGCACTAGTTGATTGCGTTTTGCGAAATTTTACTAAATGTTTACAGTCTAAAATTTACGAATCATAGTTTGCGAGATCAAATTTAGAAGAAAAAACACATACTATCCATGTTATTATTATTTTTTGATTGATATTTAATTATTTCTTTTTTATCGAGTCTTATAACATTATTTTACTATTTTAATGCAACAAAATCTAATCTTTCTGTTTAACGAAAGACAGAAAACCGGACTAAAACGGAGTTTTTGTTTGGCACTAGTTGATTGCGTTTTGCGAAATTTTACTAAATGTTTACAGTCTAAAATTTACGAATCATACTTTGCGAGATCAAATTTAGAAGAAAAAACACATACTATCCATGTTATTATTATTTTTTGATTGATATTTAATTATTTCTTTTTTATCGAGTCTTATAACATTATTTTACTATTTTAATGCAACAAAATCTAATCTTTCTGTTTAACGAAAGACAGAAAACCGGACTAAAACGGAGTTTTTGTTTGGCACTAGTTGATTGCGTTTTGCGAAATTTTACTAAATGTTTACAGTCTAAAATTTACGAATCATAGTTTGCGAGATCAAATTTAAAAGAAAAAAACACATACCATCCATGTTATTCCAATGATCTTCCTCTTTTTCTTCGAACATACTTTCTTCACCGAAATCTTCTTCAATCACCACCGTAGTCTTCTTGAAAAGCCGCATCTTGTGAGACACAATAGCACAGTACAGAAAAAAATTGCAAACTAAGAGAGATTAAATTTCAGACAAAACTCATAACGTTGCTTCATGAACGACGTCCTGCAGAAAAGAAGGAAAATAACTCTAATTACACTCTCATAAAATTCGCGAAATTCAAAATCCATTCGTTTTCATTTTCTCGAATCCTTTCCTTGAAGAAATTATAAGGTTTTATCATCGTGCAATCGTTTGTAATGGGTGCGATAAGCTATTTGATATGCTGTCCAGAGACCGTCCAAGGCCGGCGCTGGACATCGGGCAGTCTTTGGGTCATCAGAATGGGGTGGGAGTCCGGGAACGTGTCACGCTAGTTGACTGGATTGGCTCATGACTTCTCCTGGACTAATTTCTAGGACATGCTTGCTTGATACTTGTCGTTCTGGAAAGATTAAAATGTTCGAAAACATTTACATTGTTTGTTGAAGGTAATAAAGCTAATAGAACGTACGGCTGGTCCCAAAAAAATTCTTTTTTTTTTTTTCATTCTGATGAGGGTTGTGTTGAGGAAAAAGTTTTAAAAATATGTGGTTTTTTATTCTGTTTACTGGCTTTACACATTTTCATTGATTTTTTTTTTTAAGATGTTCGTATGTTGCAACAGTTATTACAGTGTATAGAATAAAACAATAAAAGAAGTGAAACAGCATATTTCGGTTTATCACTGAGAAAAAAAATATGGTCAAAAATACTGGAATATGGTAAAATTTACCATGTTTCTGGCTCTAGGGAAGCACCAAAGAGCTCGGCAATTTTCATCGAAGCGCTTTGCTAATAAGTTTTGTAAAATTAACAATAAACTATGATTTCATAATACATAAGAACGCTGTAAAATTGTGAGACGTAATAAATTTTAGTAATTTTATCATGTTAACTAAGAGCATGGCATAAAATCCTTTATTCGATTAAATTTACTTTTCAGTTTTGTATGTTTTACTAAATGGGAGTTTATAAAACTATAACTTTGAAGGCCAGAATTTCCGGTAAACCGTTACCATATGAACGGAAAAATTATCAAATGAACGGTTTTAAAATACCGAATATTTTGGTTTTATTATTTAGTTAGAAATATGTTCCTTTTTTTTTACCAGAAATTTAATTACCCATAAGAATGCTGTAATTTACCAGGATTATTTTGTTCGTATAGTTACCGCCATTTTTGGTGTTGAGATAAACTAAATTGTTTTACAGTGCAAGAAGTCAAACTTTTTTTTATTTACTTTTACACTGTTATAGTTTTATTTATTTACTTTTACACTGTTACAGTTTTATTTGTTTACTTTTACACTGTTATAGTTTTATTTGCTTACTTTTACACTGTTACAGTTTTATTTGTTTACTTTTACACTGCTATAGTTTTATTTATTTACTTTTACACTGTTACAGTTTTATTTGTTTACTTTTACACTGTTACAGCTTTATTTGTTTACTTTTACACTGTTATAGTTTTATTTGCTTACTTTTACACTGTTATAGTTTTATTTATTTACTTTTACACTGTTATAGCTTTATTTATTTACTTTTGCACTGTTACAGTTTTTATTTGTTTACTTTTACACTGCTATAGTTTTATTTATTTACTTTTACACTGTTATAGTTTTATTTGCTTACTTTTACACTGTTATAGTTTTATTTGTTTACTTTTACACTGCTATAGTTTTATTTATTTACTTTTACACTGTTACAGTTTTATTTGTTTACTTTTACACTGTTATAGTTTTATTTGTTTACTTTTACACTGTTATAGTTTTATTTGTTTACTTTTACACTGTTATAGTTTTATTTATTTACTTTTACACTGTTATAGCTTTATTTATTTACTTTTGCACTGTTACAGTTTTTATTTGTTTACTTTTACACTGTTATAGTTTTATTTATTTACTTTTGCACTGTTATAGTTTTATTTATTTACTTATTCATTATTTGCTTTTTGTTCACTAACAACAAATATTTTCATATGGATTAGAATAAATTTGTGGTTTTATACAAAACATTTCGCTTTAAAAACAAGCAAATTTTTAATAATATATTCGCACTATTTCCTTGTAGCAATAGTTATTTTGTCAATTTTATGTAATTGTTTAAAATTTCATGAAATGTTTTAGCTCTGCACTTAAAAATGTATTTAGTTTAACTGAACATCAAAAATGATGGCAAATATGCACCAACACTTTTTAAAAAAGATTGTATCTCTTTTTGAATATTTTCAGATACACTATACATTTCCGGGTACAATACACATAGCTGTTGCTTCCATTTTTATCAAAATTTGAGGTAACGATACCAAACAAGACATTTAAGGAAAACTGAGAACTACAACTCCAAAAATTATTCATGGATTTTATGATTGCTTAAAAATGTTTAAAAGAAAACATAGAACTGGTAATAAAAGAGCTTAGAAAGAAACAATGACTCTTCTAGTAATGAAATAAAATAGCGCAACTATTTAAAGTTCAGCTTTTACAATTTATAACAAATTTGTTTTCAAACTAAAATATCTAATAACTTCTATGAATGCCTCCCGGAAAGAGGCTATATTTTTAATTTTGACAAAAAATTAATATCCCCGTCTTTTGTCCCATATTTTGTCAGCGTTTTAAACACTTTTACACACTTTAGTGATATTTTCAATTATTCAAGAGCTTAACTACAACTAACTTAGTTGAAATAAAAAACAATCGTGTTACGTCAAGTAAGATCAATGAAAAACCTTCACAGTAATTAAATAATTAATTAAGTTGTCATCTTCATATCTACAACATGACATAGTATGAATAAAATGTTTTTAAAATAAGGCCACATTGTTGCACATACTTGTGCAATAATTCCAAAAATGGTGCTGAAAATTTCAACTATTATCAATTTAAAACCATTTGTAAGCTCAACATGTTTTACCTAATAATGTAATCAATAAAGATTGATTTAATTATTTATTTAATTCAAGGTAATTTTGTTTGGAAAATGCTAGATTAAAACTAATGCTTTTTTAAAGCTATTTACCGGGAGAAATTTTTTTTAAAAATGTTCCATTAGATTTATGTATATAAAAAAGCTAATTTTTTACAACGTTTCTATTGTTCATAGTGGACTTATGGTTAAAACATGGTTCCCACCTTTATCACTAAAGTCAAGCATCACTGGTAACGGTCAGTGTGCGGGTTGGTGACCACTTTGATCAGCCTGCGAAGGGACCGAAGACGTGCAAAACGGGGGAGCCATCCCCTCCACAGAGGACTAAAATTATGATGACATGCCTTCGAATCATCATCAGCAATGTCAGCCAAACTGTCGCCAACAGCCCATTATGCAGCTCTATTGAGACGTATACTTCTATGTTCTTATTAAATCTCTTTATTGGGGGAGAATCCTTGTAATCAAAATGTAATTTAATTTTTTCATACCTCTACTAGATTTCTATGCCTATTAACATCACAAACAATTACTTTATTCATTACAATCGTTACTTCATTATTTACTAAGAATCGTTTCCTTTCTGATCGCTTACGAGCAGAATTATTCATCATTTACTGCAAATCAAAATATATCGTGACTCAAAATTTTGACACATTTTGATAAGCACGAGCAATTAAGCTTGAGTAGCGCTCTTCGCTGAATGGAAATACAAGTTACAATTGTTTCCTTACTCCTATAAGCATTTTGACCCTTGTACAGCAAGCCAAGGTACGCACATCTTAACTGCAACAGTAAACTGGGTGTCAGCATAGGTTTCAATTAATTTCTGAGTACAAAAAACTGAGCTTATCTCCAGACAGAGTTCATCATTAATATAGTTTTTCACCATTTCCAACTAACTAATGTGCACAAATTTCAACTAGAGTTTCATGCTTTTCCGTTGCTGCAAAAAAAAATTTTAACACAGCGCGGAGAGAAATTTTCCTGAATAATTTTTGATCTAATGATCGGATCTTCACGTAAAAGGACTCGATCTTTATGGTTGGTAAGGGAGACCTCAAATGCGCTATTTAATCAGTGTGGAGAATATTTTAATGTTCGAGGCCTTTCTATTCGACGCATTCGAATTTCTGACCCACGAAATGCAAGGGGTAGCCGCAGTCTGCGAAATATAGTCCCAATAGTTTAGTTTAGTTTAGTTTAGTTTAGTTTAGTTTAGTTTAGTTTAGTTTAGTTTAGTTCAGTTTATTTTAATTTAGTTTAGTTTAGTTTAGTTTAGTTTAGTTTAGTTTAGTTTTGTTTTGTTTAGTTTAGTTTAGTTTAGTTTAGTTTAGTTTAGTTTAGTTTAGTTTAGTTTAGTTTAGTTGGACCCCTTAATGTTAATTTTACATTTGCTCGAGAATTTCTTAAGCTCATCAGTAAAGTTTCGCACACTATTTTAAAATCTGTTAATCCAAAGATAATTCCATACAGAATATAACTTCTAATTTATATAATAAAATATAAAAATATAAATTATATAAAACTATAGTATAGTATTTAATTAATTAATAATTTTTTTAGTGTTGAGGGGTTCAAAGTACAATACCATGTTGTATTTTGAACCAATATTACTTAAAAAAAAGAAGCTCATTTTTAAGTTTTAAATTTTTTTAAAGATTTCCTCAAAGCATTTTGATAACATTTTTGTATACATTTTCTATGGTGCAACATTAAAAAATGATTTAAAGCAATATTTTCTTTAACAAAAAATAATTTCAGAAATGCATCTCGGACTCCTCTTACAGCTTAAATCGGTTAGGATGGCAAATTTTTTATTTAAATTTTTATTTATGTATTGCAAAAAAATTAATCAAAATTTAAATGTATGAAAGAATAACATGAACAATATTTTTTTAAATTTTCATTTAAAAACTTTTAAAATATAACGGTTGAAAACTGTTTTTTTGTAGGCCCCTGCTATATAGAGCCCCCGTGATGGATATGATTTCTTCACAAACTAATTCATCATTCTACTTCAAGTTCTCAACACTCTTTTAGATATAACTGACAAAAAAAAATTTTCGTTTTTAGCATACCTAAAAACAATTTTTTTTGCTAAAATTTATATTTTGCCTTATTAAAATTAAATGCTATCAAAGAAAATAATTATCCTTTTCTCAATGTTTAGTCATTTCTATATAAGAATAGTATGCATCTACAAGATTGGTATGAACCATTTTTGGGTAATCGTATTCACTGATTTCAAAAATGTTTTTGTGAAAACTCTATTTTTCTTCTTTTGATATGGAAATTCATGCCTACAAGAAATAGCTTCCAGAGTAATTTACTCTGGAAGCCAGAGTATTAATTAGCCTTAGTTTACCAGAGTTTTTAGCTTTAAAGCTTTTACCTTTAGTCTTAGTATAAGCCTTAATTTACCAGAGTATTAATTAGAGTAATTCATTCTAATTTACTTAAAACTTAAGAAAAATTCCACATGTTCTTTGATAAAAAAAATGAATCTTTGAAATTTTAGAACCCATGCCTACCTTAAATTAAAAAAAAGAGTTCAGAAAAACTCCGAGATAAAATCCCCAAGTTAAACTTTTTTTTCGAGTATTCAACACAATAATTGGTATGCAATTGCAAACTGGGGAAAAAAGTATGGTCAAAACTACCAGAAAATGGTAAAATTTACTGTGTTCATGAGTGTATGAGAACACCGAAAAGAACGGTAATTTTTACCAAAGCGCTTTGGTAATGACTTTTTAAATTTAACAGTAAAATATGATTTTATTACCATGCTGTCTGGTAATAAATGTAGTAAAACTCTGTAATATGAACTGAAAAGTCGGAAAACATTAACTAGTATAATTTGAGATAACGCAAAACATGTTAAGTTTGATAACCTCCATTTTATTTAGTAAACGTATTAGCTTTTTTTTCTTAGTTGTTCTTATCTCTACGTAAGCTATAAGGTAACATATACCAGTCTTTAAAACTATAAAAAATGTGTATTCTTTGTATGTATTCTTCTGGGTGTATTCTTTGTGATGCTATTGGTTCTTCTAATCGACAATGGTTTATAAGCCTTAATTGAGACCGTAAGCCTACAAATGTATGTTGTACCAATAAACAAACAAATGTCTGGACCAGTTTAAACTAAATCAGTAGCTTAACTGTTAGGCATCAGGTGTGTCCAAACATCCTAAAATGGAAGCATAGAGGTACCTTGTTCGAATCCCACAATGACCCTGGAAGCATCCATTTATTTATATTTATTTATTTATTGTTACTCATACATATGCAGGTTTGGTGTGCTCATTGCAAAGTTCGGTTTATAAGCTATTGTTAAGTCAATATACAAATAACACAAAGTGGAGAAAGATATCACAAGCATATATTTAACTATTTAGTGAGATTGTGAACCCTCTACCTGTGCGCTGCATTAGATATTCCTTCGCAATGTCTTTCTCTAATTTGAGCAATCTGTACTTCCTCTTAATAAGGGCTTCAACTTAAGTAGAGCTTACTAATAATTCCACGAGTCTGCACGTGAATAGCAATAAATAAATAAATTGGAATAGTAAATTTTTTTTTTAATCAGTCAGTTTACGTGTGCCCCCCAGACCAAGCAGTCTCGCTTTTTCGCCAAATTGTATGCAAAATGGAGGTAATGAGTTCGAATCCCACAGTAATCTTGAATGCTTAATAATAAATAAATAAAATTTGGTTTAGATACATTTACAGGCTCATGCTCTTAATCCAAAGAATGGATTGTCTCTCATGAAATTTAAGAACAGATTGCACGAAAATGAGAAAGGCAGGACAATACCCCTTGGCATCGGAAGCTTCAGGAATGTACTGTTATTTTACTTGTAATAAATGCTAGGGCCCTTCGTATGGTATCGTCGTTCTATTAACCACTCTGAAGCATGGATGTAGTTTTTTTGAACTCCGCTCAAAAACTGGATGTATATTCTTGCTGCTTTTCAATTGTACAATCTGTTTTTCAGTATCTTCTTGCTGTTGTTGCAGTTCATTTACGTCTCACTAGACCTGCTCAATGGGCTATTGGCGACGGTCTGGGAAACATCCCTGAGGATGATCCGAAGACATACCATCACAATTTTGATCCTCTGCAGAGGGGATGGCATCCCTGCTTCGGTAGCCCGACGACTTGCAATCGAAGTCGAGCACTTTACGGTCGAACAGTTTAACGAGAACCAATACCGCACGCACACCCTCGGTCCCCACGCAAACTGATCTAAGTGGTCACCCACCCGCACACTGACTGCAGCCAGTGATGCTTGACTTCTGCGATCTGCTGGGAACCGCGTCTTATTGACCAATCCACAGCGGGACTTTTCAGTATGAAAAGGGTTTTGTTTAGCTATTCTTTACATTTACAAGGAAACGCACATATGTAAGTGAATAAATGACTAAATCCGTATAAAAGATGCATACAACAGGTAATATAGCTTCATCTATCCGAGTATAGTATTTTTAAAATATTTGAGAGCCTTATTTATGCTTATTTTCTCTCTCATCGAGAAGTATACAAGAAAATAAATAATGAACCGTCACCTAACACTTATCAGCGATTTAATTAAAAGCCTCCATTTTAAATGAATCATAGCAATACAAATCGTCTCCTACTGTTCTATTTAGTTAAATGAATTGAGATCAAAAGGGCAAAAATACTAAATAACTGGTCAAATTAATGATTGTTCAAAAGAAATTTTTAATATTTTTGCCATGTTAACCTAGCGAAAGGCATAAAAACCATTTATTTGGAAAAATTAACTTTTAAGTTTTGTATTTTTACCAAATGTGCGGTAATAAGAACTCTAATTTTGGAAACCAGAACTTCCGATAAAGCACTACCATAACGAACGGAAAAATTACCAAATTAATGGTTATTTTGGTTTTATTTTCAGAATTCTTTTTCAGAAATTTTATTACCATACAAGTACAGTAATTTCACTAGAAATTTTTTCTCTATACAACTTGCATGTATTAAATTATCCAGAAAAAATTTATACAAAGTTTGAAGTTTTTTTAATTTTCTGAATCTATTATAAAATTAAAGAATATTTCAAAATGATTTATGAATTGATACTGTAGATTGTTTCATTCCAATTTTCAATTTCAAAATGTTTCGATAATCTGAAAAACAATTTTCAGAAACTCATCATTTTAAAGCCGTACTGTTTTTAAGACAGTGAACTTAAGAACGACAATTAAACGAGGAAAAACATCCGCGTTGTCATAAGTTTACACTTTAACTTGGTTTTATCCTCTCATTTGCAAGAGTACAAATAAAAACTTTGAGTGTGGTCATTAAAGTTTTATCCTTAAAAGTCCAGAAACAAATAGGAAATTATTTTGACATTGAATAAAAATATAGGGAAAATATAAGGAAAAATTGCCTATATTTAAGTTTGAGTAATATCTTTGTGAGATACAGGGAATATAAGGATGCTTAATTGCTGGATGAATATTTTTATCATTAAACATAATTCTATTGTTAGAATATAGTTATTTCTTTAAATTCATATCTTCCCGTTACTTACTTTAAAAAATTTAAATCTTTTCCGTGTTTTTTATTACTTTTTTAAACTTATATATAATTTTATAATGTTTCGATTCTCTACCAAATTTGAGAAAAATTAACTAAAACGAATTAGAAATATGCGTAAAATGATTCTCCTTATGTTGTTGAGAGACTAATAATTTTGTTGTCTCATGACCTAATGGCTTTTATGACAGACCATTATTTAAAAAATGGTAGTATTATTCGTCTGAGTAGGAAAATAACGAAAAATATTATTAGACAATTTGTAAAAAAAAAAAAGGAAAACAATTTGAAGGGGGGAAAATGCTTCTTTTAAAAAAATAAAAATACTTAATTTTGAAAAGATTGCTGTTTTTAATTAACATAAAAAACGAGTTAAAATAAAACACTTTATACAACAGGCATGTGGAAACGTGTTTTTTATTTCAAAAAATTTAATCGTGTTTCATTAAATTTTAATTTATAAGAGATTCATATCACTTTAATTTCATCATTCAAAGAAAAATAATGCATAAAAAATGTAAAAAAATAATTGAAATTTTTTTTTCATCTTTTTGGATTTTTCGCATTTTGTTGAGGCAAGAAAAATAGATAAAAAGTTCTGATACGTCAATTACGTTAAAAAAAAACTTATGAGTACTTTATACCAACCTAACTACAACCACTGTACTATGTATTTTTTATAAAATCCAACGAGATATTTTCAATTTTTATTACAAGAAATTGCATCAATTTGGACACATTTAAATGAGGGGAAAAAAACGAAATTTGTCTCTTAAAAAAATGAAATACGTTCTTTACGTAATATTGTTCCATATTATAACAGGTGAAAAAAATTCAAAAATACCAAACAACTCACTTTTTAAAACATCTCATCAATATAATTTAAATTTATTAACACTTTTACCGGATGTTTAAAAAAAAGAATAATTATCCCCGAATATTGTATATTATTGAATGATATAATTCATTTATTGTTCTAAAATCATATCAAAATTAAGAATAATTTTAAAATTCCATCAGTCGAACCGTTTCACCACAGGTTATTTTTAAACCACATTCTGTGTATAAAGCACTTTAAACTTGATCTAAACAAAAATGATTTAATGTGGATGAACACGTGCGCATTTTTTGCCTGCATTTGCATCTTACCAGCAGCTATTTCAATTCCAAAAAATTGATCTCTGATCTTTCTCATTCTTCATGCATGTTACTTTTCTTGACAGTTGACGTCATCAATGACGTCAGTCTTTTCAATATCATTTCGATGAATAATAAAGGGGAATGAACTATGTTGTTCGTTCAATTGCCCTTCTGTTTTAACCAGTTCATAACCCTGACATGCCATCGATAAACAATTAGAATATCATGACTGGCGATATTGCAAGGTTGAAATACAGCGACTGCAACTAACAACATACGATTGTAAGGCTAATTTTTTACAAGCTTGTAACCGAAGTCAAAGAAAAGTCATTATTGTAGTACCAGAGGCTCAATAGAGTAAGTTTTCCCTCTGTGGTGCTTCTATGACTGTAAATATCCAAGTGGAAAGTTTTAAACGCGAGTTTCTGAAGATATGACTTGTAAAGATTATTGAGTATCCCTCCTGAGGAAAACCCACAAAATTCAAATAAATTACCCCTTCCTTTTTTTAAATAGCAACACACATAGAATATAATTAAATTTTAAATATAATCTCTTTTTTAATTACTTTTCATTGTTATTACAAAACATATATAATAATAAATGGCAATATGCTGTTTTGAGCATGGCACTATTCTTCATAATGAATAAATGAGATTCCCAATTTCGACTGTATTTATTTCGAAACTATTTTGATACATTTATAAAAACCTTTCTTATTTGCTGTGAATACTCTAAAGTGGAATAGCATACAGGTTGTTTGAGAATCAGGGGTATTAAAATTCTGAATCAATTTTATTAAAAAGGGTTTTTAAAATGGATGGAAATATTTAAGGCTAGCATTATTGTTTTAGCGGCCTCCTTAGAAACTCATAAACATCTAAAAAAAGACGTTATTATATATTCTTAATCAACGAAAGCATTGATTATCAAAGAAATCGACTTATTTTTTATAGATAACGAATTTTCACTCATTTAACAGAATAAAATGACTGGGAAACTATCTTCTATAAAAGAGATTAAAAATATATTCTGCCCCAAGAAACAACAAAATTCAGTTTTTATTAGTTATAAATTAGATTTTTCTTATTTGTTATTGTGTGTTTTTGAGGGTGTGAATAGAAGATAAAATAAAGTTAGTTAAGAAAGTATAATTCTCGCCTCTTTCTATAGACCCTCTAAAAAAATATTAGAAAAAGGTTTTCTGATTATGCATCCTTAAAAACTAATTTCTAGCAAAAGAAGTATTTTAAATGTTAAATAATGTGCCTATTTCAAACAAAATGGTTACACTGCAAAAGATTCCGGATCCAATTAGGGTAAAAAGTATTGACAGCCTGGGTGCAGCTTCCGTAAAATCCTTTTTACCATAAAATCTATTTTTACCATAAAATTTTATATCGTACTTTTTATATTAATATCTATTTAAGCACAGTGGCCGACCGGCCTGTGTAGGGGGCAGGGAACTGTTCTTGCATCAGAAAGGTCCTGAGTTCGAATCCCGGATAATGCATGGATGTTTCCATGCATTATCCGGGTTCTCAATCTATATGTTCTCAATCTATGTGTTCTATGTCCTTTCTCCTTTGTGTGTGAATGTGACCCGCCCTATAAACGGGTTGTGGTTGTGTAAATAGCGTGGCAGAAGTCGAATTCCTGGCCATAGATGGCGCCACTGAAAAACAGGAACAATCGCACCCCCACTGCCTAAACAGGCATATGACAAAAAAAAATTAAGCACAGTGATTCAGTGAATTTACTGTAAATGTTACTGTATAAAAAATACGACACATCAGATTTATTAATCCGCAAAATTTTCCGGAAATTTGAGTACCGGTACTTTATACCGTAATTTGATCTCCGGTATTTTTTAGGATCGTCTCTTATCGCAAATATTATTAATTAGAAACAGCCTTCAACGTTAATTGTAAACATCATTTACTAAAAACAGGAAAACAACATTTACTAATGTTGAAAAAAAGCACTAAAAGTTTTAATTCATGTAAAGTTCATCAAGCACAGATCTCTGAAAGTGACTTAACTTCAGGAACTGTTATCAATTTGACAGTATATTTTGAATGTTGAATGTTGTTTGAAAGTTCCAGAGAAAGATAATGAAAAATATTTAAAAAAAATTTCTTCAAAAAATTTTTTGTAGGTTAATAAATAAATTTATCACTTAATGAACCGTCTGTTATGTTACTTAGTAGATTTCTATGATTACTGAAGTTGCGTAAGTTCGTCTAGAGAAAAAAATTTTTAAAAGTGTTTAGTTTTAAGCTATTGTAGCGCAAAATCACTTCATGCAGAACATTTTTTTTCTTAATCTGTGAAGAATATTTATTATGAATGCGCAAAAACAAAAGGAATGATTTCACTGAGAATACTTTTTTAAATCGGAAAAGAAATATCTTGACTCACTGATCCGGGCATTTTTCAAAACAATGCGAAATCTTTTTAATTATTGTCAAGTAATTGAGAAATGCCATTTTATTACCTAAAGTTTCAAACAGTAGCTCCAGGTAATTTTTAAGAATACTTTTCATGAAAAAGCTATAATTGTGGTTAATAAAAGCAAATTAAACAATTAATTTGGTAAATTTTTTGTTAATATTGCAATGGAGTTCTTATTACCACATAATTAATATATATATAAAATACAAAACTGAAGAGTAAATGATTTTTACGCTATGCTCTGAGGTATCATGATAAAATTACCAAATTTTATCGCAAATTTTTAAACCATATTTTATTGTTTTTTAATTTTTAGCAAAATCATTAGTAAAGTATTTAAGCAAAAATTACCGAGCTTTTTGGTGTCAGAAACACTGTAAATTTCAGCATATTCTGGTAGTTTGACTATACTTATTTTCTCAGTGTAGTTAAGTTGCATATTATATATATATTTCCATTTTTTGTTATTGCTACACCACGCAGTGAAATAGAAAATGTGATAACTTATTTTTCAAAATTTTAAAATCATCGGGAAAATATATAAAAAAAAATATTTAAGTAATATGTCTACAATTTTCTCTTAAATTATAAAAAATAAAACTAGAAGTTTCATTTATACGAGAAATAATTTTTTCTCTATACAAAACATTTATGATGAGAACTTAAAACAAATATGCTTGTAATGCAAATTATTGACATGAACTGTTCGAAATTTTATTCTAAAATTGCGGGGAAAATAACCAGCGGTAGTCTGTCTATCCAACTAACCGTAATGTTAACGGCAATAAACTTTTTTTCATATTTACGGTTTTGAAACCGTTTATAACTAGTACGGTGAAGAAACCATGAACACAAACTATGCATTTTTTACCATTTACAATTAGCAGGGTTTAAAACTGTAAGAAAGAAATTAAACTGGACATTGGAAATACTTTATGGTGCTGTCATCTATGCAAAAATGAAAGTATCGCTTTCCTCTGTTGAGGGGACTGCAGATCCTGTGGGGGGGGGGTGCAGGAATTATTAAGAACAACCGAACAAATAGAAAATTCTGAACAGTTACTATTCATGAAAGGATGAGTCATGCAACCCAATCTATTCTCTTAAAGCAGGGGTTTCCAACTGGCGGCCCGCGGGTTGCATCCGGCCCGTGATGCCTTTTTTTTGTGGCCCGCGAACTAAAATATATTAATAGTCGTTTTCTGCTGACAATTTTCGTAAAAACTCTATATGGGTTTAAAATACTTTTCTTTCGTTTAAGAAAACATAATTTCTTCGTTTCTGTGAAATTTAACAAACCAATGATGCAAAAAAATTTATCTGTCAGGTTTTGCACCCAAGAAAATATTTATTCAAATACAAAAATAATCGTGTGTGTTGCTCTTTTTTGTTTCCTTTTTTTGTATTTTTGAATATAATTCAGCATGCGCGCTTCAGAAACTTTTTCGAAGAAATTCTCCCATTTAACTTTTTGAAACTATTCATTTTAGACGAAATTATTAACATTTGCCAAATTTTAAAACGCATAAAAGAGGGAATGAATATCATTTTTTTATTTAAATTCCTTGAATTGAATATCGCATGAGCGGAAAAGGAAAAAAAAAATTTTTTTCAGATGCTCGAGAATTTTTTTTTTCTGTAATTCCTAATTAGTCGAACAAAAATTTTAATTTATCACAGAATTAAATTTAAAAGACAAAAATCTATTGTCACTAAGTTAAGAAGATTCAAAATTCAAAACGATACGCAACAAGCATTATTTGTAATACTTGTTATTTTGCTTTTTGATATTAAAAAAACTTTGATAAAAATCTGACAGTAATATTTAATGTTCCTTCAAACGTAAAAGAGTCCTATATAAAATTTTGATAAAGTTTCGACGCGCCATTTGACTGGTGTTTTTAATTGCTGCCCCCGGCCACATGTAAGTTGGAAACCCCTGTTCTAAAGCATCGATGAAATAGCAATTTTTTGACCCCTCCAAAGAATGATCATGAATTTCCGATTTCCGATAAGACTTGGGTGGATGTTTTGAAAGAAAGTGAACGGATGTTCAACTCAAAAATGCATGCTTCTTGCTTGGTCGTGCATATCCATAAATACAACACAAGATATATATTATTTACTGAAGCGGAAAAGTTTGATTCTAAAAGTTGATAATAACTTAGACATGACATTAAAGATACGAAATAATTGGATATTTCATTAATTCTTTTTAATGCCAACGCAACGCTCCTTTTTGTTGTACTGGAATCGTACTGTACTTATTTTTTAACATAAAACTCGTGTTACCAAACCTGATTATGAAATTTTTGATTGTTGAAATATGCAGTTTTAAACAAATGTCTACCGACGGTTGTATTTCTAGACAAATACACTTCTAATTAATAACTTTATTTATATTCAATATCGTTCAAAAACCTATTCAGTAGAGAAAAATATTATGCTGTGATGTTAGTTATTCGATTGTTAACAAACACTGAAAAAAATTAAACTTTTATATAAAATTTAAAAATAAATTTATTTTGCATATAAATATTTTTTTAAACCGCCGACCAGCGTGTGTAGTGGGCAGGGAACTGTCCTTGTATCAGAAAGGCTCTGGGTTCGAATCCCGGGCAAGGCATGGATGTTTCTTTCTCTATATCTGTGTTCTATGTCCTTTCTCCTTTGTGTGTGAATGTGTGAATGTGACCCGCCCTATAAACGGGTTGTGGTAGTGTGACGTGGGCAACGCTGCTCCACCGCCGTGACTTCGCCACAGGTGCCCTCTGGGTAACGGAAAGAGAGTTAGCAGTTCTGGCACTTTCTGTGGTCAATGGACAATAGTTCCAAGTATATATATATGTATATATATATAATTTCAAATCTGTAGAATAACAAATAAAATAAACTTAATTTTATAATTTTTAATCTCCCATAAACGATCTTTAGAGCTAATTTGTTGTTGGAATTAATCTAACAAATATGTAAGCAAATTATTGAAAATATGTTTAACTTTTTAACATAAACTTTGCAAATTTTACATGATTAAAAAGCATTTTAGTTGAAAATTACGATTTTTTTTCGAAATGTAAGGCTTTTTAAGGATTTTAAGTTATATTTATATGAACAAATTAGAACAATATTTAAAATCTCTTTCAATTAAAAATTATTAATTTTATTTCAAAACAACTTCCTCCATACGGTATGATACGTTCTCAATTATATTTTGTTACATATTTTTTACTACGTTTCTTATTACTGCTGCTTTTGCGACAAATAAAATTATTTTTACATTTTCAGTTTGAAATATGTTGCTTTAATTTTGAATTCAGTAAAATCTTACTTAACCCTACTTTTTTCGTTTCCCTATTTTCACTTTTAAAAAAAACACCTCATGTTCACATCTTCTAAGTAAAAGCAAAGAAATAAACATAAGGTCTTATTTCAACATAACAGTCTATTTATCCTATTAATCTTATTTCAACAGTCGTATTTAAACAACTTCAAAACAAAAACAGTGCTCAAATCAAGGGCAAGAATTCACAGCTGTTAAAGTTTCGATCCGCTTAAGCTGATTTCACGATCGTTATGCAGTGTTTAGCAGTGAATCATTACATCTCAAATTAAAGCGTAACTCCAAATATTTTTTACACCTCTCTTAGTTATTAAGTTCAGCCGCAATTCCTCTTTGCTTAAAAGATTTCTTAAAGAAATTTACTCGCTAATTTTAATTTTACTTCTAGCAAAAACAATAAAACTGGACATTTATTAAATACGCAAGAAAAGGACAACCTACATTGTAAAAACTGTAGTGTGAAGGAGCACTGGCTTTCAAGTTAACAGCAAATTAAGCTTGCATATACAGTTTAGAATGTGTAAATAAATCTAATAAATGGAAAGTTTACACTAAATTCACGCGCTTTCACACGATACATCAAATAATTTCGCTTCCGAAAGCACCAATGTTGGCGCACTTTAGATATCACCCGTAATAGATTGTTTACATTTGAATGCAAATTAGCGAGAGTCAGTCTTTGTTTTCAATACAGCTACACATTTACTGAAAAGTTCTTCATTAAAATACGTATGCGTGTTTTTAGCTGTGATATCAGTATTTTAGTTTTTAACTCTCTGTAAATTGCATTAGATAATTTTATAATGTATAGTTTATTATTTATCTTACTGTATACGTATTTTATCTTACTGTTATTTTATTTTTTTTAATTTATTACCCTCGTTGAAAGGCCAACCCAATTTTGAGTTTACGACTACCAATGTTCAATACCTTAGCCTTGTAATTTTGAACCCAATCCAGAAGACAAAGGAAATCCTGGACCAAGTATTGGGAGAAATTCCGTCTTCGTGGAGGACTTTATGACCCATGATCCATCTATCACAAGGAATATTTCACGTCAGCACTATGTTAATTGCGAGCCATGTGCAGAATTCGCATCGACCAGCCATCCCTGGGATTCGACCAGATCCCAGGGATGGCTGGTTGGTAGATTGGTAGACGTGGTTGGTAAACGTGGGTTCGATCCTCGTCGGCCGAAGACTCCCCTTGTAGTAAATGGTGACTGATACACGTTAAATCTGTCGAGTCTCAAAGTCCTCCATGTTCCCATAACAAATCATACCTCTCAGGGTACTGACCCAGGAGTTTCCTTGTCTTCTAGATTGGTTCAAAATTACAAAGCTACAGAGTTGAGCATTAGAAGTCATAAATTCAAAAATTGGGTTGACTGTTCAACGACGGTTATAAAATAAAATATTACTAAGTGCCAAAAATGTTGGCAACTACTTTACACCGAATAATGTAAAGAAAATTCTTGGTGTTCCAATACGCCTGGAACTGTCCATGGTTGTGCGCCATCTTGGTGTAAAGTAGTTACCACCATTTTCGGTGCTAAGATATACTAAAATCTTTATAGTGTCGTAAATATGCCGGAAAATTATGAACTGCGTTCCTTATAAGAATGAATTAAGTTTTGCTTTAAAATTTTTAAACAATCATAAAGTTAAATTTTGCCTTTTTATTTTATCTTTTGATTATTTTTTTTCAACTTAAGCCTCGTCTGGAGCAAAACCCAAAACATTTAATTTTTGTTTCACAAAGTTTAATCATTTCACAATTTTTTTTAATATTCTCAGTAGCCAAATGTTAACTTTAAAATAGAGCAAAACAAAACATTGCTTTGAATGAAACAACGAAAAGTATTTCGATAATATTTGCCAACCATTTTACTAAAATTGTTTTTAGAAAAAATCCAATTTATAAGGAAATAAAAACTTTTTTAAATATTTCGAAATGGCTATAAGCTTGTTGAAAATGTTACACATTTTAAAAAATTTCTCGTTTTCAAGGGTAAATACTCTTTAATAGTTTCATTTGCGGCAAAAGAATAAAAAAAAGAAATGCTATTATGGTAAGTGGTTCAGTCAACCTAACGGGATCCAAAAAACGAAACAAAGAAGATATTTAAATTAATTATTCTGGATCTCACGTTAACATCCACGTCATATTCATGACGTACTTACTTCCAGTAATCTAAGTTTAGATCGTGACTTTCATTATTATGGTCCTCAATTCAAAACAGAAATTCTAAGTTCAAATATTCGACGCGTTTCACCGTTAATTCACTACGTCATTTTTTTAAAAAAAATTGTTTTCTGTACGTCATTTGTAAAATCCGTGGTTCAGGTTTTCATGTGTTTCACCCTTTACCTAAACATCTGTGTAGAAGATACAATATAATTGTGTTTTTATGTACTTTAAGATGTACCCTGAATCTTAATGAGGGAGAAAATCTAACTATTTTTTACTGTTAATATGTACTCATTTATATATTGCGTTATGTGATGAACAGTGTGCAAAAAAATAAATGGACCATCCTGAATAACTTTAGATCTAATAATCGGGTCTTTACGTTCTAGTACTCAATCTTATTAGTTCGTGGAGGTGACTTTAAATATGCTAATTAATTAGTGCAAACGATATTTTAAGTTATGAAGTCTGAGACTAAACGTATCTTCCTTGAATTAACATATATTTTATGCAATATCCTCAGCCTGAGAAATATGGTCCCCATAGTTTGGTCTGGAGAGAGATCCAAAGATTGGATAATTTTACTCGAGAAATTATTTAGCGAATTGAAAAATCATTGCATACAATTATAAAATTCGTCTATCCAAAGTAAATTCCGTGCAAAAAATAGCTTTCGGTAAATATTTATAATTGTTTTATTATTTTATTTTATAACAGTCGAAAAACTTTTGAATTCTAAGGTTTACAATTTCTTGCATAATTTTAAAGAATATAATTTAACATGACAAAATACAAAATTTGAGAGAAATCGGTTAAGTGGTTCCTGAGAAATCCAATTTTAAAAAAGTCATATGGTATTTAAAATTCAATTTTTCGATTTTTTTTTTTTTTTTTTTTTTTTGCTCATTTAGTTGTTGTGCTTAGTGACGAAATAATTTTTTAAGTTACAAATTACGTGGTGCGTTTTGTAAATTATATAGCGTGTCCCAAAATTCATACAAAGTGCAAATTTTAATTCCGTGGAAAGATCACAGGTATTTCGAGAGTTAGAAGAACATTATCAGCTCTAAAATTTATTTTAATATTAATTAATACAAATTATTTTACATTACTATTACAGGAAATTATTTAATTTTTCATTAGTTATTTTCATTAGTAGTTATTAATTAGTTAGTTTCATTAGTATTAGTTATTTTTCATTTTTATTTAAACCAGAACTGCATTTCAGTATATTCATTTTTAGTTTATGCATGCAATAAAATCAAATTATTAACTACACCAGATGCCACTACAGGCTTATAAATTCTACTGTTTGACGTAAAACCCAATTTAAGACTAGTATTGTCAAAACTACAGGGTGGTAAATTTTCCTTAGTCATTCATTTGTTTAATATTTTCATAATGATAAATAAAAATTTTATTTATATTTATATTTACAAAATAATTACTGTACTTAATATTTATTCCAGAAAATTTGTTAGGCTATTATAGAGAAATTTAATTCTTATATTTTCAAAATAAATAATGGATTTTAGCTGATTAGTATTTTTCCCATTTGCTTATGAAATTTCTTCTAAGTCTCGTGGTTCCGCTAAAAAAATTCTATCTTTTAGGGTTCCGCAAAAAAAATAGTAACTAGGAATCGGTATATACCTTTTTTAAAAAAATGGAATAGCAGATGCAGCAGTCACGTACTCTTAAATCAAAATTTTCATTGACCACTTTGCAGAAATGTGACTGAAATTAATTGATACAGCGTCGTTCAAAGCGTGGGTGGTCGTTGGCTTGTTGGCATAAATTTACTACACTGCAGCCGACTTTTTATTTCACTTTTTATTTCACTTTATTTTTGTCTAAATAAATTACTTGCGCTTCCATCTAAGTTAAAAATTCTGAATCGCTTTTAGTACTAACTTATGTGAAGTTATAAACATTAAAAAAAAATTATGAAAAAACATTGACATCTTCAAAAAATTTAGTGTGATCTGATATTCGAAAATTTTATGAATACAACTTCATTTTTTTATCCTCATTTTATTTATTATAATGTCATTTCCTTTAGATTTCGCCATATGCACCATAATATTTTCTGAGAATGCTTTATTGTTGGCTACCTCCATAATAAACTGAAAGAGCCGGTGAGAGTTACAATTAGTATAGCACAAAGCATTACTTAGTTAAAGATATTTGTCAAATACCCGTTTGGATTATGAGTACAGTTAGACAACGTGGAAAAAAAAACACATATAATGTGCCATAAACAAATATTTTACTTATAGTTTTATAAAGTAGCTCTATTCTTACGGTTTTATAAAGGAGCTCGTCTTACGGTTTCGAAACGCAGAATGAAAGAAACATAGAGATGCAGAAGAAATTACAAAGCAAGGTGCAAACATGTATTGTTTACTAATAGTGTTACGGGAACAAAAATGAATAATATAATCAAACAAAAAAGGTGTGTGATGATGGGGGTAATGGCGCCGATAAAACAATCCTCAAAAAATACTAAATTTAGTAAAAATCGTAAAACTGTTTACGGCTTTCATAAGTAATATAAACATTTATTACTAACATTTACTACTTAATTTTTATGTTTCAACTAATCAGAGAACTATTACACTTCTCTTGCTATTATTAATGAGGATTGTGTAAAATTCTGAAATATATGCCGCATTAAGTTAGTCTACACTCTAACAAATTTGTGATTAAATTATGGTAAAAAACACTGGCAGCCTGAGTACATAATTCGTAAAATCCATTTTACCATAAAATATTTTACGGTAAGTTTTACACATATATTTTTATTTTACATATTATATTTATATAACAACAGTGATAGGGAGGTTGATTTAGAGTTAATATTACTGTAAAAATTAGGATATATCAATTTTTTTTGTTCCGTAAAACACTACGGTAAAAATAGACTTTACGGTAAAAATCACTGGTATCTCGAGTACAGGTACATTCATGCCGTTTGATTCGTATCTTTTTAAGCTGAAGTTTTGATAACCAATATATTATTTTATACATTTCTTACTATCTATGAAAATCTGATGATTTTGTCGCAATTTTCCATTGTTGTCTATACATTTTTATTGACTGGAAAAATCACATGGTAGGATACAGTTTTCCCGCATTAATTTTCATATGGCTTTGGTTGTCATCAGCTTAAAATTGGTATAATTCATAAAGTTATTGTTTTCCTATAATTATTTTTGTACCCTTAATTTAAAGGTTAAAATTACCTGTACTGTTATTATTACGTTTTTGATATGTTTGATTTCTAAATTAAGAGTTTAGGAGGATTGCTATTATTATTATTTTTATTACAATAATGTAATTCTATGTTTCATTTTAAGATTAAGTTATTTAAATTGGTGTCTGATCTTATTAATCGTTTTATAATCATTCTTTTTTGGTAAAAATTATATTAATATACTACTATTAATTACGGTTAAAGAGATTCTTTAAATAATTTAGAACTTAACTATCAGCTTCATGCACAAAGTGATAAATGCAAAATTTGCATTTAGAATACACCCGTTTGGCTAGCAAAAATATTGAATTACAGTTGGGAACTCGCCAAATTTGTTTATAACAATATTCTTTTAATTTTAAATGCTATTTCAAAAAATGATTACTTAGAAAAACGATTTGTGTTCACTAATAAATCTTAATAGTATCATAAGGAAAATATTTAGACGTGGGGAATGGATGCACTAGTGTTCTTTTTAGTACATACACCAAAGAGCCATTACATTATGACCACCCTCCATCTATAACAATGGGCTCGCCCGGTTTTCATGGTTTCTCGCCCAGTAATAATGTTTTCAAGGGGCACATTAGGACCCATAATCCTAATAGAACAATCCCTGACGTCTGTAAGCTACTTGAAGACAGTTCACCCATTCATGGCAACAGCTTTTCCTGCGGGGGATGGTGTTTACCAACAGGATAATGCACCATGTCATAAGGGTCGAATCGTCGAGGAACATTCCAGTGACTTTCAAGTCATGTCTTGGCCCCCAAATTCACCTGACCTTAATCCAATAGAGCATTTGTGGTCCTACTTGCAAAGCCAAATTCGTGCTGCCGCGCTACCCCCTCGCAATGTGAGGGTATTGCAGGACCAGTTGGTGAGCGCTGGGTATCAGATACCTTAGACTACCTATCAGCACCTTGTGGAATCAATGCCATGGCGGGTGCTAGCAGTTTTGGGGGCTAAAGATGGTCCTACATGTTATTAGCAGGGTGGTCATAATGTAATGGCTCTTCGGTGTATATTTTTAGTTGAATAATTTCAACTGTTTCAAGCCAAGAAGCAGCAATTATTGCGAAGCAATCATCATGGTTGGTGAGCCTCAGAGAACAGGGGGCTTAGCCTGCTAGTGTACCTTAAAATGCAATCAATATACTTTTATTTCACTTCATTCTTAATTTTAAAAAAAAACATATAATATTTCAATTAAATCATGCACTTTTTTTAAGCTCCCTCTGTTGTACGAGAGGGTAACAATAAATTTGGTTTTGGGGCTAAGCAAATAATCCATAAGTAACTCGTACCTTAATTAAGCATGTAAATTTAGTATATTTCATCGCTTAATTTAGATCGAGCATCAAAATTGATATTTTAGAAATATTTTAGAAATATGGCAAAAATGTCTCGATTTGTGATTTATTTTATTTTTATCAAATCCCAGTTACGTCGATGAATTAATTTCGATGCTTCTCGATTTTATTATTTAAAGTATCCATTTTTCATGGCTGTAATTTTTTAAATACTATATCATAAATCAACAAAATTATAAAGCTCTTTATGACATGTAGGATATCATTACGAAAATATATGACCACACAAAAACAAAGCCGACGTTTTCCTCATTTCAAATTTGAGACCTGGCTATAAACAAAAGTAATTTTTTATGATGTCTGAAATTCAATGAAAACCGGGTATTGCAACAATTAAAGGACACTCTCAGTTCAACGGGTAAACAACTTTACACATCTCCCGACTTATTTTTGTAAACAACAACTCTGAGAAGAGACTCAAAAAAAACAAAAAATCTAGAACATATCATCACAGCATTGAGATTTTTCATTTTTCTTAATTTTTAAGACCACCGAAGACCTTGAAACGCGGAGATCCCAGGTCGTGTGAGAGGCACTTTTGTCGACCTTCTGAACAGAAACCGCAAAACGATTAGTATTTCGAAAGCGAAGGATGAAAAAGAAGAAAAAAAAATCTCCAGAACAAAGCCCTTGGCCACCACCTGACTTCAGTCCGGAAAGCGAGCATCCCTGACAATGCCTCATTTTGAGTGGAGAAGTGAAAGCCATGATAAGCACTGGCGGAACGAGTTTCCTCTCGGATGGAAGGACTTTGACCCTTCTTTTTCCAAATCTCTGGAGGGAGACAGATTGACCCTTCATCAGACAAACGTCTCTTCGTTTTTGATGGGAGAGGTCATGCTTGGATGCGAACAAGGAGTTGGAAGATAGTGTCAGTACTTTCTTTTCTTAAAGGGATCCACTCAGCAATCCACATACAAATTCACTCCCATTTATTTTCCAGAAGAAATCCGATTTCCAGATTGTGTTTCCGTTCAAGAGATCATCTCATCACGTGTTCGAGAAAACAATGGTCTCGTGCAGTGAATGCAATGTTTAGAGAACGGCGAAGATGTTGGGTGGAGTTAGAATCCCACGTGTATCTGTAAATCTTTTTTTAGTAGTTTTGATTCCCTGAATCTACTGCAACATCATTCACAGCAACCTATTTGCCTTGTGATATTTTTACCATTCAATACCCCTCTTTTTTTCTTCTTCTCTAATCTGATTTTCTCTATTTTTGAATAAATTCCAGCTTATGTCAACTGTTTGTGTTTTATTTTAGATGTTTTTTCTTATATTTAAAAGTTTATTTGAACCTTTATTTCCTTTTCTTTGAAATCTATAAATGTTTCTGCTAAAATGAATATGTTTTGTAAAAGTAGGATTAGGTTTTATTAATGGAAATAAATAATGACAGGCGCCAAAGCTTTTTTGAAGAGGAAGCGACCGAAGCAGTCACCTTAGGCCCTACGCTCATGTTTGAAAAATAGGCGAATATTTCTTTCAATATTTTTGTGCATTTGCTGTGTATTATTATTATTATTATTATTATTATTTATTTTTTTTACGTAAAAAGCATTTTTTTCAGCTTTAAATATCGTATATATAGTTTATGTGTAAAATATGAATGTTAATTTTCTTTAATAAATACTATCTAGGACCATTTAATTTTCCGAACACTGAATTAGGCATTTGACCACAGTGCCCGACACCATACCAGAAGAGCCCTTTCTTCAGTGATAATGTACGGAAATATTGAATTAAAAAAATTTTTAAGATTTCATATACAAAAGCAGCAATCTATTTCATTTGGTTAGACGTTAATTTTAGCGATTGAAAAACTTTACAATCTTCAATATAAGGGGCCCCACGCTAGAAATTTGAAGTTCGAAGACAAAATAAACATTAAGTATATTCATACGTCAGGTAACGGAGTGATAACACTCCCGTACCACAGGACCTGGGTTCTATCATCAGACCAGGCAAGGTTGACTCGGCATTTCATCCCATTAGTGTGTTGGTAAAATTTGTACCAAGTACTTTGAGGACTGAACACTGAGGTCCCACGTTCGACTGACATTTGCTCCTGCACCCCGAAGTCAGAGGTCAAGAAAACTAGAATGAGCACAGGGAAGTGGGCCTGGGAGGATAGCCTACGGTGGGCCTAGAATGGGAAACCTCTGAAAATAAATATGTGAGTTCAGCTAAAAAAAGATGCTTCAGAGCCCTTCTCTAATAGGCTGTTAAGCCTAGTAAATGTTAAAGGAATAACACCCGGTACAAATGTAATTTTCTTAACACCTGATTTTTGTCAATTAATGACACCGATTGGAGAGTTAATGAATCATTTTTTCTGATATTTGCTGTAACTTTTCAAACGCCCAATGGTTGCGCGAACGAGCTATGCTGGATGCAAATAATATTATCTACAAAATTAACAACAAATTTCTACGCAAAAATTCCTTAAAAATCTTTTGCTCATTCATCAGTTGATACCGTTACAGATCCTGAACAAGCAATATTCTATCCTAATACATTGGAGCCATTCGAAATGTCTTCACATATGTTGCATTTGAAGGTTCGTTCTCCAATTATTTTATGACGTAATATCGACAAACTACATCTTTGTAATAGATCCAGGTTATGTGTAAACAACTTATGCCAAATTTGATACAAGCATCTATCTTAACAGCATTGCAAAAGGCAAAGATGTTTTCATACCACGAATACCTTTGGCTCATAGTGATACAAACTTTGATTTTCTGCTATTTCTTGTTAGCTTTGCAATATTCATAAGAATTAACGAAACTCAATGTCAATCACTAGGTGTAGTAAGTGCAAAGCTTGAAATAGCTTGCTTTTCCATGTTGCATATTGCAAAGTTATATCCCCAAGTAATTTGTGCATTTATGAAATGAATAAAATGAAGCATAATATTGCGTATCCGCAGGCATTAAAGTAATGTAAAAATTTATATTGTTTCTAGATATAATTATTATGGTGGGGAAATAATTTTGATGCATTCCTTTTGGTGTTTTATCATCTGTAGTTTAATTGAATTATAATATTGATAACGTGCAGCTAAGCCCGGAGATAGAAATATATTATTATCATTAAAATTAACAAATCAGTTAAATAATGCTAAAAAACAATCTGTACTAAGTGTCAATTCATGTTTTCCAGATATTTTTCAAGTCAAGAATCCGAATCTGCCGTAAAAATATTATGTTTGTCAGAGTAAGTAAGTTTTTGTGTCTGATTGTGCAACATACAATAATGTCTATTCTAATTAATTAGCATAGATAAGCTCATTCAAACAAGGCCTTCTCCGATAGAATTAGCGTCGCATTTGCAGACGACGCCTATGTAATTCACTCCGTCTTCACTAAAAATAGTCACAGCGAATTCAAACGTCGGACATTCAACGTAACCTTAAGACTGCTATTCTTAAGACAGTAAAAAAAGTTTATTCTTCTAGATATATACTTTTTTTTCCACTTTTATTTTGTAGTCCGTTGTTCGTTTAGGATCGCATGGCTGAAAAAAATTGGGAGAGCCGCTGGCCTACACTATGTTCCAAAACTTTTAAGTACTTTATAATAGAACGTAAAGCATGAGCGGTGATGCTGGAAGGGACGGTGGGCCGTCCCAATAACTAAAAATCTCTAATACTTCAGATAAATAAAGAAAATTTCAATGAATTATCATTCACTAGTGGGCTGCGCCCCCTGCTCGCCAACCCCCGAAAATTGCTACGTAATCTTATATGGTTTGCTTCGCAAATCAAGCTCGCTACTAACTTAGGTACATTGCAAATACACAAAATTCTAAGAATTCAAAACAATCATTCAAATCCATATAACAACTTTTTTTTAAAAAAAAAAATTACATCTTTTTAGTAAATACTAAGTCATTAAAATAAATTTGAATTCAAATAAATGACATGTAATTCGTTAAACCTATTAGAAATGTGCTATAGTATAAAATCTTTATAATATATTTTTCTGAAACTGATATCTCTTTAAAAAGGTTAACATTTTGGCTATAATTAAGTCTATTGAAAACTGAAATAAGTGAATTGCAATGGAAAAACCTGCATAAACAAATAAATTCTAGTAAAACAAATAAATTCGTGATATAAATCAAAAATCGTCAAATAAATTCGTAATATATAAATTCGTGAAAAAAAGTGCTTTCGACAAAATACTAAAATAGAGATCTATCGACAAAGACTACTCACTTCTGCCTAGCTTATGCTCTCTCTGGTTATTTCAGTTTCCGTTCTTAAAAGCGCTATATGTTGAGCCATCTCAGCCTGATTTGACATGTGAAATTTTTAGCGGCAATCATTGGTCGATTTTCTAGCGTTGCCATTCGGGGAGTTGTAATGAGGCTTTTTTTGTAGCCGTGTAAGAGAAATATATATATAGATTTTAATTCCTAAAAGTTCAAAACAAAAAAAAGAGAGATAAAAATAATTTTTTGCAGGTATTTAACACATTTCAGATTTTTTCTTTCCTTCTTTTTTTTGTTTTTTGTTTTGTTTTTTTAATTTCGTCCCCCTCAAAAATTGGAGTCCTGAATTAAAACATATCTATTGTCATGGACATAGGGAAGAAAGCTGGCAAACCAGGAATAATGTCATGACTCGAGAACAGGGTACGGTTGTACTACTCCAAGCTAAATAAATTAATTTGAAATTAAAATTTGCATAAGATGACAAAAAAAGATGGGTCAAGAAAAAATATGCTAAATAAGCCTAAAGGGTTTGGAGGGCATGGGTATAGACACCAAAAATTTATTACCACTGAGTACCATGAGTTTCCACTCTCTAAGAAGGCAGAACTCGAGAAAAGAAAAAATTTGAAGAAATATTTTTCATAGATTCAAATAATTGGAAAAAGCAAGTCTACGAAAAAATATTTACACTCTTTTTGCATTTTGGTTAGCAAACAAAGACAGATAATGATTTGAATCTGTCAAAATTTGATAAAAAATAAATAAATAAATTGTAATTTCAATATATTTGTCTTCTTTTTTCATATAGCGTCGTGGCCCATGAACCTTGTTCCGCCATCATTATCTCCTAAATACGCTTCAACGAAAATTTCAAACCATTTAATTAAAATCTAGTTGATAGTGAAAACATTTCATTCAATTTTAAAATGGTGTCATTATTTAATTTTTTATGCTCTTAATTTGAAATCAGTTTCATCAAATATTTAGTGCTGCCATCTATGATTTTAATCAGAAAATTACTTTCTCTCAGAAATTCCAAATATTAAAGGTTCGAATTTCACTTTTGCACCAAAAAACAATATATGAATTTAAACATAGTGCTTCAGTGCATTACTAACAAATACACACTTTAATAACTAAGTGATAAGTATAGTTAAAAAAGAAATTATCTTGAAATAGAAAATAACAACGATTATTGACTTTCTCAATTATTATGAATCCTGAATTTATAATTTTATTTTAATAGATGAGGTTTTATATTTTAATTAAAGTCTAAAATACAAATTATATTTTAGTGCATGATCAGTTACTTTCACGTATAAATGAATAGGTTAAATAAAAACTGAATAAAGGGTGATAGGAAGCTTTGAAGAAACACTCATATAATGAATTCAATTTCCTACCAGTAGTATATGAGAATTAAATAGATCTTAATTTCAATCTTTTAGTTTAAAATTAAAGCGTAACAACGAGAGTCATTAGAAACCTTCAAAAATTGTAAATGAAAAAAGTGGAAATAAGCATCGTTTTTCAATCTTATAAAATATATAAGATTTGCTTATTAATAAATGAATTTATGAATAAGGAAGGAATTATTAAATTATTAAAATTATTCTTGCCTTTAATCAATTGTAAAATAAAAACTTGAGATTTAATTGAAATATTTGTAAGCTTAAAAGAAAAAAAAACTTCTTTAATCGTACGGATTTAAATGCACCACAAATAAAAAGATGTGTAAAAATATTACACTTAATAATAAGTACAAATTAAACCAATTAAATCGCAACAAATAACGCTGGTTTCGCTTTATGTTCTGTACTTACACAATCAAAGAAAAAAAATTTATTTATTTTTAAATTATACGTACAATGCACGTACACATTAAATGTACATTGTACGTACATTGCGAAAGATAAAAAAGGAACACTTTTATAGCTTTCGATGTAGTAATCTTTCTTCTTTGATTTATTTACGACCTTCTTAAAATTTTGATATTTTTTATTGGATTTTAAGATACACTCTTAATATTAAATGAAATATCGTAAGAAACTTAATCGGATTGATTTTATAATGCAAATTCAAGGGTGGCCAGTTCTGAGAACGGGCGCCTATTTGTGAGCGCTCGAAACATATTAACTTTCAGCATCTTCGTGAGTTTTTTAAGCAAACTATATTTTTTATAATCTTAATAAATCAAAGGACCAACATTAAATTTACTATTAAATTTGAACATACATTTTATGCTACAATATTAGACACAAAAACATATTTTCTCTGAATAAACATACCTTTTTTTCGCAAAAAAGGGACCAGCAAAATTAGGGATGTTTTTGAAAATTTGGGGTCAATGTGTGTATAATCTAGTGCTCTTGCAATAGAAAATATTTTGTTTAATAATGATTAAAAAATAAAAATATGAACATTGAATTGTTAAGAATACATATTTTTACATCATATATTATTACATAATTTTATATATCAATCCAAAAACAAGATACAAAATTTGAAAGAAATCGATTGAATAGCTCTTGAAAAACACAAATTTAAAATTACATTTTTTTAAAATATTAATTTAATTAATTTTAACATAATTTTGTTACTGTTATGAGGTTACTACAGTGTTTTCAATTTTTAATTTTAATTCGCTACTTATTCTAATGTTTCAACATCTTACATGCTTGATGGAATCATGTGCTTAAACATTTAAAAATAAACTATTTTGATTGATAATGGCCAAAATTACTTCGAATAGTAAGGTGTAGAAATGTTTACTTAATTGTCCATTATATAATTTAAAATACGTAAGCGGAATTCAAAATTTGAACCCAATCGTTCGAATTGTTCTTAGAAAATAGAAATTTAAAAATAGGCTTTTTTTATTAATATTTTTAAAAATTTTAATATAACTTTGAAGTAGTTACTCTTTTGAGGTAAACTGTTGTTTTTACACTTAATAATTCAATTTCTATACTTGTTTTGTGTTCTAATGCCATGCATGTTTGATTAACGTGGGCCAATTATATATAATCAAACGTAATTCAAAACATTTCAATTTAATTCTTTGAAAAATATTATTTTCCTTAATAATATTTTTTAGAGAAAAACGTTGACTTGTAAAGAAAATAAATTTTCATATAATTTTTGATTGTGTAATTTTAAATATATAATACAGAAGCAAAATACAAACTTTAAACGAGATCGTTTGAATATTTCTTAAGAAATATAAATTTTAAAATTCTAATAGAAATTAAGACTTTTTTGAAATGTAAATATTCAGTGAAAATACGACCTATTTTTTTTTCTTTTTAAAATTTTATCTGTCAGGTATACGTTGTTTAAATATTCTTAGAAATGATGCATTGTTTACATTGTTTGGTCACATCAGTTTACATTGTCTGAAATGATGAAAGAATTTTTTTACTTTACAATTCAATTTTTAATCATTTATTTATTTTTGTCAATTGAAATTTGTACAATTCGAATTTTTTTTTATTAATTTACCTTATTTTTCGGTTGGAATTATATTTAGATAAACGAATCTCATAATTATAAGCAAAAAGCTTTACATTTTCTTTTTCAAAGACAGAACGAAGCATGCAAAACAATAATGCAAATCAACAATAAAGGTCTTAAATCTTTGACCACTGTTTTGACTAAAACTATTTTCGGTTAATTATATTCGTTAATATCGTATTATAAATTCGGTTAAGGCAATATTTTTCAGAATAGATCTATCCCTATGTTTATAGGTCAATAATAATAATAATGATAATATTGCTTATTATCTTCTTATTGAAAACAGCCATTAAGAGGCAAATAAGCAATTTTATATTGGAAAGACCAGCTATCCATTTTTCAACTTTATTATGTTTGAATCAGAAAAACTACTCTCTATAATACATGGAGATGAAAAAACTAGAATTAGAAAATGTATATTATAAAGACCAAAGACACTTAGGAAACTCTAAACAATCACGTACATAATGTTTTCTGAATTGTGCGCAGCCTTGAATACTAAATACCTTTGCAAAAATTAGTTACTATTCTCTACAATAAATAAGTCACAAAAACTCATATTAATCGAAAAGTGCAGAATTTTAAAAAAATAATAATAATTCCCCAATTAAAGGTGTAAGAAAAATAAAACTGTACGTAGTATTAATCAGTACAGATTTATTTATCATTTAAAAAAATGTTCCTCCTCTCGAAGAACTATAAACAAACTCAGCTACATATAAACAAACATGAAAATTAAAAGAAATAATTTACTGCCAATGGAGACGCATCTCCTCAATGCCCAAAACATCTCATTTGTTGATGTTGTTGTTGATATAAAATGCGAGTGAAATTCTTCATTTCTGAAAGACCATCAAATATTTTAGAAAATATGAAAAGTTGAAATGTAGTAGATTTTAAGTGTTTCATTCTGTATCAGCATAAACAGGAAAAAATTCTTAGTAAGACAGCAGTCATCATTTATTTCCAAGATATATAACATAAGCAGTATGGCACAATAAAAATAGATAATCATCATAAATAAAATCGGCTTGTAAAAAAAAAAAACGTACCACAGAATTTCTACTCCAACAGAATGTAGAAGTTTTATTCACATTTATTGAAACATCTCTTTTTTGTTGAAAAATAAAGAAATGGGATTAGATTTATTTTTTCGCTCAATGAATGAAATAAAAATATTAAACACTACAAATTTTTGAAGGAAAAATTATGCGAACTAAAATGCTGCGTTTTTTTCTGTTAAATATTTATTATAAAATAGCTATCCTTGAATTTTTTATTTTGATCAGAGTCAATTTTTTATGAAATTTAGCTAAACATAGCAATAAATCACTTCAAATCATCATCATGGAGCATTATGTAAAATTATTTTGAAAATTAAGAAATGTAAATACTAAAGCAAAAATGCTCGGAAAGCATCATAACACACATACAAAAGTACATCTTGCACTAAGAATAATATTTTTACGCCCTTAATTGTATAAAATATTTATGCTGTTCGAAATAAATTTGTTTATTGTTTTCATTTAAAAGAAATATTTTAAATAATTATAGTTTACTAAACAGTAAATAATTTTCAATAGCGTGAAAATATTATCTTGTAAATTCAAAATACAGTATATTTTGAACAAGTATAAATCTACTATTAATATCCTAAAAAAGCTATCAAAGAAACATAAAAAAAGAGGTTTCCAAAAAATATTTTTTTTAAAAAGGCATAAAAGCGACATTACTAGATGATATTTTGAAAATTCTTATTGGTGAGATAATCGGCTAGTTCGACAAAATTTTTTTGGAGGAAATTTATATAACTGCGTTTGTAGTACTGATTCTTCATATCTTTCTTCTTCTATTTTTTTTTTTTTTTTGAGAATAAAATGAAATAGAAAATAGGCAAATAAAAAACAGGCCAAACAATAAATATCTGCAATATTTTTATCAAGCATTTCAGTGATTTAGCATAAAACAAATAAATTTGCAAATTTCTTGAAAAAATAGGCTGTGGGAGTAAATAATATAAAAATGATCCAGTGCATTTTCCTTAATTTTTAGCAAGATTACGTCCCAAAATTGCAGACTATATTTTTCATTATTCTACGTAGCGTAATAAAAAAAAAAATATCATGTATAGTAAGTTTGAAACAAAATGGAGCTTTATTAATGTTTAAAAGTAACAACTTGATTATTTTTGATACACTTCACTGAAAAATAAAAGTATTCCTTCATTAAATTTTAAACTTAAAAAAAAAAAGGAACACATACATATACAAGGTGCCCGCTACTGCTCGTGTCCACCTTCCAAACTTTTAAACAACTTCAGCTACAATACTTATTGGTTTAAAAATTAAAACTGGCATTCAAATTTAAACTCGTTGGGACAACCCTGGCTTGCTCTGTGCTGTAGTACCAAGAAGAAGAAGAGTAACCTCGAAAAAAGAGTCAAGTGTGGCTATTGAATTATTGCATTACATTTTACTACACCTTATGGTATAAGGAAAAATTAATGGTCACCTGCGACTAAATACTACAAATGATGATTAAAAAATTGTCTGCCAATTGTCACTTTTTTTTTTGGCAAAAATGCACCACATGTGTATTCTAACTTTTTTCATAAATACAGAATTATTATGAATATTTAATAATATCAGAGACTTATTATTTATATTATTATTATTTTATGTCACGTTTGTTTCTTGAAGTTTTTCTTCATTTTAAAAATAACCTTGTAGTGTCTACCATAGTTTGAGAAATGCTTTAAAAAATGCCGTTTATAAACATATCAAGTTTATTTTTTTCGATATTTCAAAATTTTTAAATTTTGGAAATGTCGCCACATGTATTAAAAAGCAATCATTGTCAAAAATGCTACAACTAGCCACTCATAAGTAACAAAATTTCCGAATTTTGTCTAATGCCCTGTAAAGAATTAATTCTAAAAAAAAACTCAAGCGTTCTTTTTATTCATTATTTTTTCTTATTACGCGTTTGTTTATACGTTTTTCCAACAATGTCACGTGTTGAACTATCTTAAAAAAAAAAAAAAAAAAAAAAAAAACAAGTTAGTACAAGAAACCTTTTTCGATGCTCATAATTTTGTAACAATTTTTCGATATTATTTTTATTATTTGCTCTATATATATTACTTGCTCTGTTTTAGAGAATAACTTATTTTCTAAAAGTTCAAAATTAAAGTCCATTGTCAATAACTTTGTTTTCCTCATTTCACACGATTTAAGAAAGCATGCAAAAACCTCGTTTCAAGAGTTGGCGATGTTGATATACGTTTACGCTGGAAGCTTGGCATCCATTTGGCGTGCACTTAAATGTAAACAGGCTTTCCTCATAGGAATAATGATTTTTTCTTAATTAGCGACAGAGCATAGCTATTCAATTTCCCCTCCAGGTTCCTTGCAAGTATTCTCATCTAGTTGCGCAAGGCCACTCTACTGCACCAAGATTTTTTACAGCTATAGCTGAAACCACTCGAAGTTAAGAGAATGCTATACCAAAAAACTGGCTATACCACGGGAGAAAGTACTGTACACTTTCAACTCCATAAGTAATTTAAAGTATAGAAAAAGTGTGTTCGGGTAAACCTAGACTTCACCATGAAGTTTTGACTGTTGAAAAAAAAATTAAAAATGCAAACAAATTATGACAGGATTACTTAGGATTACGCAATGAGGAAGTTTTCTAATAATTTCATTTTGATATTTTGAAAAAAAAATTTTAACACTAGAAATTTCAATGTTTACTCAGTGTTATCCCTAAGCGTTTTTAAAATGGCGGTATGTCTTGCCTGCCCTTTGATCCTTATAATTATGTAATCCTTGTCCTTTTTGTAAAAATAAGAAGCCATCCATTAAGACACTGCCTTTTTATTCATGTTCCTTTTTAAAAAAATTAATTCACTGTTTAAATAATAATTATACATTGGTCAAATTATCTGTGTTTGGAGGTTTAATTCTGATTACTATTATAAATATTTACTTCGTTAAGATTATTCTAAACTGGATAAATTTTAATAAATTTCTCTTTTTTCACGGTATTAAAAAATTTCTCAATGATTTTGATTTTTAAAATTATTTTTTAAATAAATGTCTTTTTCTTTAAAAAAATAAAGCAACTCAAAATTTTCACTTTCTTATAGTTTTTGGTTTGAATTTTATAAATGATTTTATGTTATCAATTAATAATATTTTTAGTTATTTATTTATTTATTTTTTTTGAAAAAAATTATGCCTAGAGACTGTTTATCCACATGCCTTTTATAATTTTTATAAACTATACATTTTTTTCTTATTCTGATAATGAGAGGCAATTATTTTTTAAAATATGCACGCTCATGAAGTAGTATAAGAGGGTAATTTAAAATTTGTCCAGGATCAAATTCAGTTATTACATGACATTATACATTTTGATAAATTTTTGCCGTGTTAAATGAGTGCCCTTTCAAAACTCAAAATGTCCTTTTGCCTTTTTTTATTAATAAAAAGAAATCAGGTTTATTCTAGTTTTACCTGAACTCAATTCTCTCTAAACTTTACATTTTAATAATGCCAATGAAGTTGAAGCAGAATTTGCAATGAAAAGTTTTGAACTTTCGAGGACACCCTCTATACATACACATTCTTTTTTTCTGTAAATCTTAATATTTTATAGTACAGTGCTTGAAACAAATTTCCAAAGGAATTTTACTTTTGAAAAAAAATTAGTTATGTATCTTTATATAACAGGCATATCTTTTCCCATCTCCATCTGGTTCATGAGGTGATATTCTTCTAAGACAGGTAAGTCATTGACCAATCCTGCCAAAGGGTCATCTCTCACCTTCAACATGGCCGTCTCTTGAGGTTGAATCGAAGCCTCGTCCACGGCCGTGCATGGACGGCACATGCATTCCACAGGAGCTCGTGTCACTATCTTCCTGAACCTCGGTGTCGTTTTAGGACAGAAAATTCCTATGCTGGCTTCACGTTCCCCCATTTCTTGACAGCACATGCATGATCGTTCCACTTGCCAAAATTTAGAACCGGACACCTAAAGGAAACACTTTTTTAAGAAAATGAACTAAAATTTTAAGGGTTCAATAAGAGTCCATTAAAATTTTAAGGGTTCAATAAGAATCCGTTAAAATTTTAAGGGTTCAATAAGAGTCCGTTAAAATTTTAAGGGTTCAATAAGAATCCGTTAAAATTTTAAGGGTTCAATAAGAGTCCATTAAAATTTTAAGGGTTCAATAAGAGTCCGTTAAAATTTTAAGGGTTCAATAAGAGTCCGTTAAAATTTTAAGGGTTCAATAAGAATCCGTTAAAATTTTAAGGGTTCAATAAGAGTCCGTTAAAATTTTAAGGGTTCAATAAGAGTCCGTTAAAATTTTAAGGGTTCAATAAGAATCCGTTAAAATTTTAAGGGTTCAATAAGAGTCCGTTAAAATTTTAAGGGTTCAATAAGAGTCCATTAAAATTTTAAGGGTTCAATAAGAGTCCATTAAAATTTTAAGGGTTCAATAAGAGTCCATTAAAATTTTAAGGGTTCAATAAGAGTCCATTAAAATTTTAAAAATTCATTAATTCATTTGTTCGTTAAAAAATTCATTCAGTTTTGTTCATTAAAATTTAAAAAGTTTAAATGAACTGAAATGTGTCAGAACGGCAAATTTTTATCTAATCCATGGCTTTCATCTATGCTCTTTAAGCTTAATTTCGTTTCAATACATATTTTACAGTTATCACATTTTGCACCTATATATTTCAGAAACAAGAAGCTGAATGTTAGCTAATGCCCGCTGGCACACCAAGGGCAAGATATTGAAATTGCTGATGTTTAAATAATACGTAAATTTGATTTAATACCTTATATCCAGTAATTGTAGAGCAATTTTTAAGATCATTTTAAGTATATTTACCCTTCGATGGTGTGCTAGTTTGGGAGGATACACGTGCGCAGGAAAGAAAAATCACAACACATAAGAAAAATCTTGAAGGAAGATATACTAGCTTTCTTTCCTGTAGCAACTACTAAAATACACCGTTGGTTAGACATATTCTAAAAAATACTGTGGCAATAACATCAGGCAAATATGGATGAGTCGATTCCTTCCATCATGTTCACCCGAAAGATGAGTACTTATAAAATAAAATAAATATGATTCAGCCATTGTGTCAAGTTTTCTTTAATTCCTATGAGGACCCCCTCAAGGAGAGTTTTCCACAACCATTTGACCAAAATCTCAACTCACCGTCAGCACATTCCATCTCACATCTCTCCATGCATGAGAGATGCATGGTAACTATTTTATAAAGACAATCTATCTGCTTTTTTACACAGAATACTTATTTTCTAACTGCATCATTCTCTTTTAGAAAAATGCTACACATCTATATATATACCTCCATATAAGTCTATTTCAATAACAATGACAAAATAATTATTAAAATTTACATAGAGAAACGTAAGCTAACAATCAATTCCAATGCTGAATCTCACTAAAGTTGGATAAGCAATAGAGTTTAAACTTGAGAAATCATTCGAATGACGTTAAAGTAAAGTGCAACGTAACAACATTACAATATTGAAACCATTGAGAGTTTTCAGGAATCTTGTTTTAACTTATCATTATTACTTTGCAATAAATATGTTTCCATTTTTCAGTTTCTTTTATGATTTCGGGCACCAAAACGTTCTTTGTACTGCACCTGTTAGCATTTTAAAAATTGTTCTCGTTTTTCGAGAATGCAACACCGAGAAAAAAGTTTAGTCTGACTAAAATCTATGGAACTGAAATTTCAGGTCCTAGCTTAGTTAGTTGATTAAAGTTAATATGGAAAGAGATACAAATTACATGATTAAAAAAATAACTAATTTTTCAAGCATTGGCTTTCATTTTTGTAGATCTCAATCACTTAAAGAAAAATAAATAGAAATAAAACAATCATAAATGGATAAAATTTTTAAAGTGATGTTACCTGCACATAAGACGAACAACTACCTTGACAAGCAAATGATGGTATAGGTTTTGGTATGCATCCCGGCTGTTGGAGTACATGGATTACTGGTCTTAAATGGCACACTTCACCCCTTCCACTGCCTGAGGATATGAGAACACCAAACCACCCGATGAAAGTGATAACTTGGATAATGATGGAAGGTAGCTTCGAATTGGCCATTAATAATCCTATGGAAATGTGAATCAAGAATTTCAGGGAAGCAAAATATTTTTATATAAACGGAGGTCACGTAAAAAAAATGCAATATACAATGATTAAAAGAAGAAGGCCCTGTTCGTCATACGAAACAATATTTTTCATCACATTATGCTTTTATAACTGTTCATGAGTTAAGTGTTATCCATCTTCCACCAACGAACTCTGTACTATTTATGAAAATGGGCACGAAATGCCAATTTGAAAGAAAATTATAATTTTCTCTCTTTAATTTTGTAGTTCTTAAAATCATTGGTAAATATTTAAATGTTCAAGCAATTCGTTTGTTTTTAAATCGAACTAATTTCCGCCAGCAGGATAGTGTTCGCAGTTTTAAAAAAAATAAAGCTTTGCTTTTAGCTAAAGGCACTCAAAACGTGATTTTTTCTTCCTTTTTGTAATAGGTGATAGAGCTTAACATGCATCATGTCCATGTCACGTGATCAAATTAGTGTTTTTAAAGGGAAAAAATGCAAATTTAAGAGACAAAATTTGAAAAAATTGAGAACGAAATTTAGAGGCAATTTACTTTTTTTTTAACTTGTTAAATAGCTGGATAAATTTATGTAATATTAATTTTAAAGTACTTTTTGCACGGTTTTTTGTTTTAAATTTTTTTTTCTCAGATCGGTGGTAAAAAAATTTCAAAAAACATTATAAAGATAGAATCACAACCATATGCATTAATTAGATTTATCGAGAAAATTGCTCGTGAAGAAATTAAAGAAAACAAGATAGATGTTTCTGTTCTCTTTTAAGCGAAGTATGCTGCGCAAAAAGGGCATAGCATAATAATTTTTGGCGTAATGTTCAGACTTTCGGTTAAATAATACTATCTATATAGTTCGATGGCCTAACCTTAAATATGCTAATTAATGTAGACAAATTGTAGGTTACAAAATCAAAACATAAACATATTTTCTCCGTATAAACATGCATTGTTTTAATTGATTCGAATTTTTGATCTTTATAATAAGAAAGAAATAACAGCAATCTGGAAAATATGATCTCAATAGTTTAAGCAGGTAAGCAGTGGGTACTTTGGATCACTTAATGTAAATTTCACTTCTTTCTTATTTCAGTTTCTCGAAAAAGTTTTGCACATAATTATAAAGTTCATTTATCCAAAGATATGTCCATAAAAATATTTTAATAATTATTTATTATTTTTGATTGTTATATTTAATAATAATCTAAAACTTTTTAAACTACTTTAACAAAATTTTTACAACATTTTAAAATATATAAAAAAATAAATAAAAATAATAAAAAATATATAAAATTTATGCGAAATTCGAGAATAGCTTTATAGGAAAACTATTTGATCCATTTTCTTCTTCCAAGAAATCAATATTTCAATCGAATTTGCTCAAATTTTGTATTTTGTTCTTTATAACACATAATTAAAAATTATGTAAAAGTTTGTATACATTTTAACCATTATTAAGTCAATCTTTTTTCGACCATTATTAAGTTAAAAATATGTAAATAACCATAAAAAATTTGTTTTGTCTGATAATATCTTTGTCTAAATAAGTTTCAAAGTGCTGGAAAACATTTTTTGATACGCTTAAATAGTTTTAAATTAAAAGTTAAATCCATTCGCCTGAATCAACTATTGAGACCATATTTTTCAGATTGCAGTTATCCATGTTTGAGAAACAAAAATCCAAATCAGTAAGAAGAAGAAAAAAAATTATAAAAATTAAGATAACTTATCAAAGGAGATAATGATTGATAAATTGGTAAGAAATGTTTTATTTGTAAATTACAGAAGTTACATTGAAATCAAGTTTTATTAGTACAATACGACATCTAATTTTCAAGAAAAACCTTTTAAAAAAAATTCTTATTTCTAACTTAGACTTTTGTAGCTTAACTTAGACTTTGTAATCTTAAAAAATCCCAAATATATGAATGAAGGAGGAAAGGTTTGAAACATTTGTATTTATAATTGACCATCTATACTCATATACATTATTACGTAAAATGAATATTTATTAATAAAAAATGAATACTAAAAGTTTTTTAAACAACTTAAAAACGTTCATGCATATTTTGTCATAATGCAAGCACAAATTTAAAATATCTTTAAAAAATATTGTAATTATTTTAAGTGCATTTTACTAAGCTCTTTATATTTGTTATCAAAAATACATTTTACAAAAAAATACAATTACAATTAAAAAGTAAATTAAATAGTGAGATTATTGATTGCAAAAAAAAAAGACATTTTCTTAAGCAACCAGTGTTTCATTAATATTTTTTCAAATGATTATTTTTGTATAAAATTTTAAAATATGTATAACCAACGTAATAAGAAAAAATTATGTACTCAAAAATACATTAAGAAAAGTTTTTATTTTTATTTTGAATCTTCAAAAAGTTATAAGAGTTTATCTCGTCTTCGTTATAGTTTGATATATTATAATTACAGACGAAAATAATTGAAAATAATTAATTAAATAAATGTTGAACTGATAAGTATTTGAATATTTCTACATTACCAACCAGTCGGAACACGCAGTGCATTTACTTCCAAACCAATCTAATGCATTCAAATTCTGAAACTTTATCTAAATGAAGGAAAAACTTCTGAAGCCGCCACCTATAAAATAAGAAAAATTCTTTCTAAGAAAGATTCCATGAACCCGAATGTATTTGTTTAGAGTTTTGTTTACCAGTGTTTTATTTTTCGACACCCCCTGCCGCTATTCGATTTCAAAAACCATTTCAACCCTCCAAGAATAATAGCTTTATTCAATCAAACCATAATACCATGCAGCGATTCCTTTAGTTCTTCTTTTTTAATGTATTTAGACCATTTAAATATTTCTTTAAAACTAGTAAAATAAAAAAATACTTGATTTTTAAATGAAATTTTCAAATATAATTGTAATTTTCATTTTTATTATTTCACTCATAACTGTTAGAAATTTCCCGAAAAAAAAACAATTATATAACAATTTATTTAATTATTATCTTATCATTCATTCAAAATGGTCAAATAACCGTTAAAAAGACGGTATTATAACTGTTAACTATAAGAAAATCGTTTATTGACTGTTTTTACAACGTTTAAACAACCAAAACTTTACCGCGACGGTGTGATCTAACAGTCGGTGAAAATCGAGCACATGCTCTTTGAAAGCTGAGCCAAGGCTTGTGGATTTATATTTTCTAGCAAGATCATCGGATGCCTAATCTTATAATAATAGTGCGTGTTAAGCACCCTAGGAAGCCACTTATTTCTTTACAGTTTCGTGCATACCTTAGCCGATAAGCCTTATCTGTCAATTTCATGATCAACTAAACTTGGGTTCGAACGCGAGCGTTGACACCACAATATTTTCTCTTACAACACACGATGAGCTTCAAGTCTTCTGCACATCTCAATTTCTGACTCTCAACTATCGGAATTGAAAACTATCATTTACGCTTAGATGGCAGCTCCATAAAGCACCAAAAAGTCTAGTATTTACCATCTCTCAAGCCACATTCCACTGCTCACTTGACAAAATACAACAAAATCTAACCGCAATGTTCATTACCTAACGAAAAGCCTATCATAATCTAACTCCAACGTCCAGTAAAACTGCATTCAAAAAAAAAAAAAAATTAAACCATACTTGTTGTAAGTTGTGACAAAACCGTACAGTTCTGTAATGACAGTTTCTTAACCATACCAGTTGTAAAAGCTTTTAAGCCTGTAAAGGTAAAGAAATTATCTTAACCACAAATTTTACGGTTAACTACGTTAGAACATACTGTTGCTGGTTATTTTACCGTAATTTTAGAAGGACAATTCTAACAATGTACAGTCGGCAAAAAAAAAAAGATATCACCCTGAATAACTTTCGTTCTAATGATCGGATTTTCACGAACTAAGTGTTAATCTTAATGGTTCCTGGGGGTGACCTCAAATATGCTAATTAATTAGTGCTAACTATTAATTAAGTTACGAAATCAGACACAAAAACATACTTTCTCTGAATAAACATATATTTTTTCTTACATATTTGGATTCTTAACCTTCAAAATATAGGGGGTAGCCGCAATCTGGGAAATATGGTCCCCATAGTTTGGTCAGGAGAGCGATCCAAAGTTCGTACCCCTTAATGTTAATTTCACTTTTTACGTTTTTAGTCATATTTTAAAAACTAATAAAGCAATTCGAAGAAAATTTCACCCAGTCATAAAACTCATTTACCCAAAGATAATTTCAATAAAAAAATAATTTTTAATAATTGTTAATTATTTTTTATTATTTAATTAAATTAAGGATGAAAAATTTTTGAATTATAAGGTATGAATTTTTTTATACCATATTAATCTACATATTTTTCGATTGAAAAATCTAAAGTTTCAACTGCTTTTATTTATTAGAAGCTGAGAAAAATTAAAATTAATTATTTTTAAAAAAATAATTTGGCGACAATGAAGAAATGATTAAATGGAGCGATTAATATTAAAATGTGATAAACTTGCGAGGAACTTGACTTCGCGCGCTTAGCATAAAATTTCATTCATATTTTTTTCGCTAATAATCGTTTGCTTATCTTTTCATTTTTATTTTTTTAAGCTATAAAATACGATGTTTCTTCTTTAGTCGTCTAAAATTCTATTTGCAATTTAGTAAAGAAATTTGAATAAAACATTTTATTGAATAAAATACATTTTATTCAGAGAATGTGGAGTTTTATAAAAGCATGCTTCTGATAGAATATGATTATACAACAGATTGTGCTTCTTTAATGTGATTATTTTTTTTTCTCAATAACTGATAAAATTTCAATAATATACATACGAATGATTAAATTTGGAATAAAATATTCATCAATTTCTTGAATATATATTTTATAAATATTAATAAAAATACGCAGTCAACATTTTTAAGCATCTCTCACAACATCGCAAATTTCTCAAAATCTTATAGGGTAAACTAACCAGTGAAGGAATAATTAAGCTTAGCTTGTCTTTAAAAAAAAATCATAAAAATTTCAAAATTTGTAATTTTAGCTAAATGACGTATTTGTTATTAAATGCATGTCGACATATTTGTTATTAAATGCAAATTATGTAAAAAAAATTTAGATAACTTACATAATATTGTTTTAAGCTTTCGGTGGTTTAAATAATAAGTAGTAAGATAACCAAGTGAAGGAACAGTTCTTAAATTGAATAAACACTAAATTTTCCAGTGAATGAACACTTAATTTTGAGAATGTTTGATGCTCGTTAGGAATCCTTAGGCCACACAGATATCTGTCGCCCTGTAGATGCCTGAATTGACTGATGTTAACACAGGCGGGCATTAGGAAAAAAAAATCTTTTAAGTTTTCGTGCCCCCATTTCAGTATCTTAAGGGCCTTACGAGCTATATATATATATATATGATATCTGAGATATATATATATATATCTGATATATATATAACAAAAATAATCATAGTAGCAGTATTTGGTGGTAAATGTAGCTTATCGTAATTGAAGAATATGCTGTGCGACATTTTATGGTGAATTTGCGAACGTAAGTTTCAGAATGTATCGAAACATGTGGATGCTATTTGCTAATCATCTTTATCCAAAGAAAACCATGTAACGTAAATATCTAGCAAAATGAAGCAATTTTTTAAACAATGAATCATACAATATGCAACATATTATTTCAATATCTTATTCTTAAACATAACATATTTCAATGTTTTTAAAATGCCACTAAACATTCAGCAATTCATTGAGTTATAGAAAAAAGAAATCGTAAATTACAGAAAACCTTGTGAATGTGCATTAGAATTACTATACAATCTACATTTTATTTTTCATGCACTTTTTTTTTCTTCAAACTTTCATGCCTAGAAGACTCGATTAAAGCTGTAAAAATCATAATCCATTTGATTTTAGTATGAAATCCTCGAATAAACATAGCAAAAATAGCATAATCTAAATAATATCAGATAAAAAGTTCATGTATTTAAATTCTGAAAACTTATAAATCGATTCAAATTTTCTTTTCAAAAGAGATTAAAATAATTTTTTATTTTATTTATTTATTTATTTTTTTTGCTTTTTGGACATAAATGAACTTAAAAATTGTCTATTGCCTAGAAACTTCGAGGTGTTTTCTATTAACTATTAATTAAACCTCTCAGAGCAATCACAAAACATTATTTCAATTTTTTTACAGTCAGAAATTGGTTGCCTAGCAACCTAGTAAAATTAAGCGTTTCTCTTTTGAATCAGTCAAGGGTTATCTTAAAATATTTATTTGCGCAGGCGACTTTTTTTGGCGGTTTTCTGGACTATCGCCAAATATATAAACCTTTATTGCAACCCAATTTACGACCCAATTGTTTTAAAATTTTGTCTACCCCCCCTAATTCAAATGTCTAGATTCCAAATATGTAAAAAAAAATATATGTTTATTCAGAGAAAGTACGTTTTTGTGTCTGATTTCGTAACTTAATTAATAGTTAGCACTAATTAATTAGCATATTTGAGGTCACCCCCAGGAACCATTAAGATTGACACTTAGTTCGTGAAAATCGGATCATTAGAACGAAAGTTATTCAGGGTGATATCTTTTTTTTTGCGGACTGTACACTGTTTGAAATTTTAATGTAAGATAAAATACCAATCAAACATTAATATGGTGCTGAATTTAACTATATTTTATTTTATAACCGTCATTGAACAGCCGACCCCATTTTATGGGTCTACGACTACTAATGTTCAACTCCGTAGCCTTGTAATTTTGAACCCAATCCAGAAGACAAGGGAACTCCTGGATCAAGTATTGGGAGAAATCTGCCTTCGCGGAGGACTTTTTGATGGAACTAACCCGCATTTGCGTTACATGGTGAGGAAGACCACGAGAACTTCCCACGATTAGACTGACGGCAAGGGGACTCTAACCCATGATCCGTCTACCACTAAGGATATTTCACGTCTGAACTGTGGTCGGTGCAAGCCGGAAGCGGAATTCGTATCGAACAGCCATCGCCGGGATCGAACCCCGGTTCACCTCATTGGAAGGCGAACGCTCTATCCCCTGAGCCATTATTTAACTCTATTATCGTTCTTCTTAAGTTTTATTACACGATAATATGGATCATTTTAAAATCTTATTAAGGTCGAAGTCAATGTTATGGTTCACGACGCAGGTATTGTGGATTAATGATGAATCGATTTGTCTGAAAATTTCATTAATTGATATGTTATATTTGAAATTGAAATAAAAATGACATTATTAAAATTATAAAATTCACTATAAAGTCTATGTCTTTGTACTTAAAACATTTTTGAAATCAAATGATGATTTTTAAATTTAGCTCCCAAAAATAAATAATGATCCGATTAAATTTCAATCCATTTTTAAAAGATTAAAGATTTTTATATTATTTGAAGGTTTAAATAGATTTAAATGGTTCAAGAAATAGCTTCAGTAATAAATTTCGGACCATTGAAGATCTACCACTCTGTAAGCATATATTTACGTAGATATTTACCTGGTTTTCCCCAAAGTAAGTATCATTTTGGAAAAACGTGACTAAAAATGTTTTTTTTTCGAAATGAATTTTATTTTCACATGAAAGGGCATTTTAGAAACTGTTTTTCAACACAGTTACCCCCATCCTTCAAACATTTGTCATAGCCGGAAGCAGGGTTTAAGCTGAGTCTAAAAATTCATTAGCAAAAAAGCTAAAATCTGAAAAAAAGTTTTAGCAAAATGCTAAAATGCCATTAGGCTTATAAAATTACTTTATATCAAACAAGTACTGTAAGTTATCTGACAAAGAATAGCTTCATGTACAAGAATATCAAAAAGAATACCTATAACAAAACAAAACAAAAAGCACATTTATTATTTATCAAAACATTTTGGTTTATAATTAACAATCTTCCTTTCTTTCATATTTGCCCATTTTACAAATGCTTCTTGAAAGTTAAATGCACTTTCAGGGCCCTCAATATTAATCATTAACAAATTGTTTACATGGTTGATTAACAACCTGTTTCGAATATTAGTTTTAATCAAATTAAGGCAGCTGAAGCCCCTTTCACAGTCAACAGTGTTGCACAATACTCTATAACAGAAGTTATTAATGGGTACTGTTCAGACACATCATTGGTATATAAAATCTTGTCTGATCAATCCTTCTTGTTTGATCAAGTTTTTTTCATGGATGTTAGCGTCATGGTTTTTCGCGGAAGCTTTTTTTTAATAGAATTTAGTAAAATCCTTTAGCAAAAATGTGAAAATGCTTTGTTGAATTTTAGCATTTTTGAGGGGTCTTTTCGCATTTTGCGAAAAAAGCTACCGTAGCGGAAACCCTGGCCGGAAGCTAACTTTTCTGTACCCTCCTCAAAGAAAGATGCTGTTAGGTAAAAAGAGATAATTTAACCCTTTAACGCAGATGGGACTTCAGTGTCCCTTTTATGTATTTTTTTCTGACACTCTAATAGTCATTAAAAAATCTGTTAAATTATCGGAATTACATTTGTACTAAAACATTAAATCCAAAAAAAAGTCAGTTGGAATTTTATTTTTATTATTTAAAAATGAATCGGTTATTTATTTTGTAGATTAAAGAAATTTCAAAGATGAATAACTGTTTCTCTTAGATCTAAATATGAATGCAAATTCGAAAAAATATTATTTGGAAGTAAGCCGTGTTTGCAATATTTTAACTTTAACACAGAAAAGGGTATCGGTGCTTCATGCTGTATTTCATAACCATTCAATTCATTATTAAAATGCTACAAATAATATTTTTCACTTATTTTGACCGAAATTAGTACAAAATAAATCAAAAAATTTGAAGAATATATTTCATAAAAATTCTGCATCTAAAGGTTCAGATTTACTTTGCGATTTGCCATGAACATTGCGACGCCCATCATTCAACTATCAACCGTGCCACCATTCCATTATTTGTAACATTTTCACCATAAATCTCAACATGTTCAAGCTGAATTTCAGGTTTCTTAAGATTCTTTGCTTTCAAAGACCGTATTGCAAAAAGGATTTCACAGTCGGCAGGATCGGCAATCGTTTTGGACACTTTGAGCTCTCGCAAAGACGTGTATACACAAAATTGGCTGTAATGGCGTCGGTGGATAGGCAATCAACCAGAGACATGTGTGCACATGCGCAGAACTGCATCACTATTGCTGCAGTGGAGGTAGAGCGAAACGGTACTTTCCGTACATGCCTCGTGTTCGATTCAGTTTCAATTAGTGCAAAAGAAAATACATCATCATGGGACCATTTAACTAAATGCATTCCTCAAAACTAATCGGCGTGGTATATCCTGAGAAATTTACTAAACTGCATAATAAACAAATGAATAATAATTTTAAGGATGTAATTGAATTGGTCCAGAAAAATTTAATTTCTATCTTATCATATTATAAGAACAATTTTTCAAACAAACAACGAATTTGCAACACACTTAAGTTCTAATATAAAACTTGTGAAATAATTGTTATTATTGTTATTATTGAAATAATAGTTGTACTGGTGCGACGTATGGTGTGGCAGAAGTCGAATTCTTGGCCATAGATGGCGCCACTGGAGAACAAGAACAATCGCACCCACTCTGCCTAAACAGGCATACGTCAACAACAATTGTTATGTTTGTCATAAAATATCTATGTTTGTCACGTTGATTCATAAAATAGAATAAAGTGTTTAAATATATCTACATTTGTATCGTTACAAATATTTTCTTCCTTCCCCGCTTAGTAAAAAATAAGAATAAAGTGTCATAATCTATTTTATCTAAAACACTAATGCACATATTTTTACAAAAACACTGCAATATTTTTTTAAGTTTGTAACTAAAAGCTGAAGCAAACAGAACTATAAATTGAGCAAAAAAGTGAAAGGTTAAAAACGAGCATGTAAACAAGCATATTATTCTATAATTGTGCTTGATGTATACTTATTAATTAACGCAGATAATATAATAATTTAGAGCTATATTTTACTTTTAATGGCAGAGAGATGCGTTTCATCAACGGAGTTGAAAAGAAATATGTTGCGCATGAAGGAAACCTAACTCGAATTCAATTTAAATTTTCAAGTAACTTTGAAACTAATATAAGTGAAATATTAATTAACATAATTGTAATGAAATGTTTAAAAATCAAACGTTTCACAAAATGTATATGTTGTATATTTTTCTGACGTCATTTTACAAAATGCAATATCTACATACAAAACTAGACTAAAATATATATCTATATCCAAAGAGTGGGAAAAAATTAAAATAAAAATACGAAAGGAACTGTGAAAACTGTTACGTGTGTTTGCAAGGAAAGCGAAAACGGGTAATCCTCCTAGTATTGTATTTTCCATTCTAACAATCTATAATTTTGAAACTATTTTGCAAAAAAATTTCAATTTTATGTTGTTGTGTATAGTGCAATCATTGAATAACACTTTTGATTTCCAAAAAAACACAATTGATTCAAAATACCAAGCAATATATTCTAAACCTTTTAAATTTCACAAGTTAAAGGTTTTACTAAATTAAGAAACAAGGATTAACGAGTGTAAGGTAAAAAAGGTGATGAGATGAGAATATATAAAAAAAATCTTGAATGGTGTATAAATTTACACTTTTGCAATGTTTAATAAATAGAAAAGTCTTAAAAAGTGTCTGATAATAATGAATTAAAAGCTCATAGGTTCTAAGCATTCATAACGAGCTGAAAACGACTTATGAGGACGCTCTACGGCGAATTTCGTTTCACCTTCATTGGTATTTTAAAATTACTTGAACTATAAATTCAGGCAAACCAAGAGAAAAACGTAAATTTTTTTCAAAATTCGAGCAAATTATTGTAGGATTACTTCCCCACTGCACTGAGTTAAACTGCCATAATTCTTCAGCATCTTATTAATTAAAAAAAAACTCAGCATTTGAATCTTCATAGTTTTCTCTAGATTTATCTGAATTCACTCTTTTTGAACGTTTAATTTCGAATAACTTATGTGAATGGAGGAAATTTTGCCAGCAATATAGCGTCTTCTTTAAATTTTAAAAGTCTTAAGCGAATAACAATATATATTTCCCATTTTTGACGACATCGTTCATAAATGTCACATACCTCGATAAAATCTACAGAAATGTGAATTAAAAATTAATGTAATTCTATTTATTAATACAACTGATATTTTAAGCCGATAAATTTTCATGCGTTAACGCACTATTAATATTATTCAAAATACAGCAAAAACTAAATGATAAAATAAATTTTAGTATAAATAAAAGAAGAAATAACTTGAGTTCAATCCATTTGTCGGGTGCTGAGTTGCTTTCAAAATACCCGCTGCGATGCGATTTTTTTCCATTTTTATCCATGCAAAATCCATTAATATTCTTTGTCACCATCTTTGCTTGAGTCGCCACTAGACTTTCAGTGGCCTTTCACGCTGGACAATAGTTTAAAAGCCTCTCTGCTTCCTATTTTTGCCGCAATAAAAAATAATTAGTTCTAATCGTTGGTATGTACAATAATTTAATTATAGTTTTTAAATATCATTTAAAGAAATAGTGTGCATTTTTATTTATAGCTTAATAAATTTAAACATACTCTTATTGTTATTTAAACAATTTTTATATCTTTAAAAATATTAGGTATTTATTGATCCAACTTTTAAGATATTAATGTAAGCTATGCATGACAAATGATTTTTACAGATTATTGTAAGCATTTAAGAATATGCATGTAACATAAATGCAAGATTTCGGAAATCATTTGTAATTTTACTTTGTTATATATATGTTTATAGAAACTTGTTTGTTTGTTTTTTTTTTTAATTTTTCGTTTAATCATATTTATAATATAACCAATTCTTTTCAGATATTTATTTCAACATTTATATAATTATTATAATAACTAAAATGTTATATTATGTCAAAGGATGTTGTATATAATTAACTTTTTGATGCAAGCTTTCTTTGAATTCCTCTAGTAGTTATTAGATAAGTTTCGCTGTTATTTATTATTTGTCATTTGTTTAGTTATTTGTATTAGTTATTAAGGGATCTAAGCAGTATTGGCAAAGACATCGTTTACCAAAATAAGGATAATTCCCGAAATTATTCCATATGAAACATTTTTGATGCATTAATCCAATTTGTTACAGTAGATACAAAATTATACATTGAAGTATTACATAACATACAAAAGTATTACATTATTCAGTATAGATATTTGGGTTTAGTTTTTTGCCAAAATATATTATTTTAGTTTTAAAAGAATATAGTTTATATTTCATAATTAAAATAAATTATTTTGGAATGTTTCGTAAAATGTATGTTTCATGATGCAAACGTTATATCAACATATTTGACATTATAAACAAGTCAAATCTAAAGTAAAAGTACTTATTTCATAAATCAAAAGCATATAAATTTGTATTTAAAAATAGCAATCAATTTTAAAAACTCTACAACTTTTTAAAATATTACCCAAAAATTATCACAAATCTACACATAATATTTAAAAATAAAATTTACATTTTAAAACTTATATAATTTTTATTTTAACTTGATTTTAACTGAATAAGAACTGAATTTTGATTTTACACTAAGAAAAAAGTACTGTCAAAACTACCAGAATATAGTATAACTTACCGTGCTATCGGACCACTATAACACTCAAAAATTTTTAATGAAGCACTTTGGTAATGATTTTGGTAAAATTAACACTAAAATATGGTTTTATAATATGTAATATTGATGTCGTACATGTTGTAAAATTGGGAAATTTTATCATGAAACCTTAAAGCATAGCATAAAATACCAGTTCACTTTTCAGTTTTGAATTTTTAACTAGATGTGCAAGGTACTAGATGTGTGAGTAATAAGATGTGTGAAGTACTAGATGTGTGAAGGTAATAAGAGTTATAATTTTAAAAACCAGAATTTCTGGTAAACCGGTACAATATGAACGGAAAGAAGGAAAATTATCAAATGAATTTCTGAAATCCCATATAGTTAGATTTTATTAACCAAAATTATGTTTTTTTTTTTTTTTTTTAAATCTGATATCTGATAAATATCATTACCAGAGAGTTCGATAATTATTTCAGAATTTTTCTCTCCTAGTATTATCAAATTTGTTGACATAGTAACGTGAAACCAACATTTCACAAAGCATTTAAAAAATTGCAATTGTAAAATTCAATAACATTTTTTTAAATGAATTCGTTTTAGCAAAAATATGAAACCCACTAAATATTTTGTATTACGTAAAAAATTAAAGTGGCCCCATAAGAAAGATTGTTAAATATTAGGTCGAAAAAGGTCTACTTTAATGTAAGCTTGTCAATACTAGATGACGAAAACTTGTTATTTTTACGTTCGTAAAACTTAGCATTGCATCACTAAATGCATACAAATATGAAATACCTAAATAACTGAAATAATAATTTCAAACTTACATTGTAAATCATTGTGCATCAAAAAAAAAAATTAGAGAAAATTTTAAGGTCTGAAACGGAATGCTTGCTTTAAATTTACATTGTATTCAATACACACTTCTCCATTATTGACTGACTTCCATTACTTGAGTTTTGCAAATTTCACAAGCTCTAGAATTTATTTTTAAATTAAAAGGTACTTTCCCATGCATGCTCAGTAAGATTTACAACACATATTTAAAATGACAATATTTTGAATGTTTTTATTTGAATGTAATTATAATTAAACGTTGAACCTCAAAAATATCGTAGTCAATTCTTTTTAAAATAAGGCGATAATCACATTAAGTCTGTTACCTGCAAGATTCTTATTTATCTGAAACATGTGTTATGCTATGTTTTGCAAAATATAAAGTTTTTATGAAAAAATATCTATTCATTCAGTACATAGTCATTTAATAATATTTGAGTTTTATAAATTTTAAAAGATTGGTGATAGATAAAATTAATAATCTGTAGAAATAATTCTAGTTTTCAAAAAAATTACCTCAAGTCATTTTTAAAAAGTGGATGTTTTGAAAATATTTATTAAATTATAGCAAAAATAATTATATGCTAAACTTAGGCTCAACTTGAAATACATGCTACGCTAGTATAATTACAAAATATTTTACTTTCTTATTTTTCGCTTACAATTGTCTTCAACAATTACTATTATGTTTATATTTGTATTGTATTTTTAAGTGCATAATTTATTTTTCAAAATGTATAATATTAGAGTAATGCTAAATGAACTTCGATATTTTTTAGACTAAAAATAAACAACTTTTATGATTGACCTGATCGAACGAATAATAATTATGCGATTCTATTTAATAAATAACTTCCATTTGGCGCTGATGTGTCATTTAATTGATTTTATGAGCTTCCGAAAAATAAGAAACACTTGACTGAAATAAAATCACAAACTCAATCTTGAGTTTACGACTACTAATGTTCAACTCCTTAGCCTTGAAATTTTAAACCCAATCCAGAAGACAAGGGAACTTCTAGATCAAGTATTGGGAGAAATTTGCCTTCGTGGAGGACTCTTTGATGGAACTATCCGGCAATTGCGCTACATGGAGAGTAAAAGCACGAAGACCTCCCGCGGTTAGTTTGATGACAGAGGGACTCTAACCCATGATCCGTCTACCACTGAGGATATTTTAAATCAGCACTGTACTCAGTGCAATCCGGACGCGGAATTCACTTCGACCAGCCATCGCTGGGATTCGAACCTGGTTTACCTCATTGGAAGGTGGACGCTCTATCCCCTGAGCCATCACGGCTCAATTAAATTAATTGGTACTATTCTCCCAAAGCTGTAGAGTTGGTTAGTTTTAAATGTTCGCCTTCGAACTTTTCCAAGAAATCGACTATGACACCAACTTATAATAACTCTGATAAAACTTTATCCGAATCCTGGAAAAGAAATATTTACTTGCAATGTCTTTTAATTAACTTTCTTTTACTCTTTGTAACATTTTTTTAATAGTTATAACTTAGTAATTATTATACGAGTAACATTTTACATTATTATATATAAAGAGTATCTACATATTTCTTGATATTTGGCAGTATCTTTCGATACATGTAAAATACAAGGCCGCCACCCAAACATAATTTGAGATATAAAGCGTTACGGTATTTTCCATTAATTTTTTTATGTGATTAAATTATGTCAATATAATTCTGCAATTAACAGTTTTTGATAGACAACTAAATAATACTATATAATTACCTATTAAAAGCTGTTAATAACAGAGTTGCCTGCTTTTAGATTTTTGATAAGTATTTTAGTTTTTATAGCAATTAACGTTAAAAAAACTTTTTAGCGTCACCCAAATCAGTTTTCATCAGTTTAATAAACTGTAATAAAATTAGATTTTAAAAAATCTCAAAACTGAGAAACGTGAAGTTTGAAATTACTTACTCAAAACAACAAAACGTATCATTTTATTGCCTTAAAGATTTGAAGAAACATTCGTAAGAGTTCTAAAAATTATCAATCGCTATTTCTCCTAATCTAATAAAGCGACCCCTTTGTTTTCTACATTTTTGTTTTATTTTCTACCTTCTTTGAAAGGTGCTGTGCTGTATAATAATACTATAATACAAAAGTAAAAAAAAAGAATATCAAGTAAGCCTAAAATCCAAGATGGCGGGCCTCTTAAGCCTTGAATTTTCAAAATTAATGCAGGTTTACATTTATTTCCTAGAAAACAATCATCAGCAGATGAGCAATCACCTTCTTTCCACGTGGATCTTCCTCTTCATGATGAACATGATTCTCTGCCTGGAGCACCAGAGGGAAGTGGAAATGGCGGAGGTGATTGCGGCCATGAAAGATGCTTGCGAAACCATGCCATCCACTATACAGGTCACCAAGGAAGAATATGATGATCTGGGCAACGTTGTCCGATCCTGTGAAGGAAACATTGGTGTCACGAAATGCGAAGGCACTTGCACGTCTCAGGTACAGCCCAGCGTGGTCACTCCTACTGGATTTCTTAAAGTAAGAAAAGCATTTATACATCAATAGTGTTTGACTTCGTCATTCATATTCATGTGGGTCTGACCCATTCATGTTCAAACTCATTTTATTTTTAATAATTAACTTAAGCAAAAATCGGTCAAACACTGGATCGAAATAACGGTAGTCTGAGTCATTTACAAATTGGCTCTTAATCTGAAATGAAATGAGATGTTAAAGCATATTATCGCGTCATTAAATTTAAGAACTGCAATAAAATGGTTTATTCATGCATTGTTACAGCTAATCTGGACTATGTTATGATTCAATACACTTCTGATGTTCCATTTCTGTATTTAATATTGAATGTTAATAAATCGACTTAAAATTTGCTAGAAAATTCCTTTTATTGTCTCTTAAAAATGGGACAAGGAACAGTAGGTATAACGTTTACATTACATTGACATAAAATATGGAGATATTTTTTGTTTCACTAATAGTAATTTGAAAAAAGTTTTTGCTTTGGTTAAAAAAAAAATTAAAAGCGGAAATGTAACAATAGCCGTTAAGAGATAGAGCCGTTGGGACAATCTCTGAAACAATAATAATAGCCGTTTAGAGAATAGCCGTTGGGAGAAACAAATTTTTGATAAAAATTGTTACATGGAAAGTTAAACCACAAATTTTCCATGGTTAGCCAGATAGCAAAGGGGATTTAACCCATAATCATGTACCGTATTTTTCCTTTTTCTTTTAACAGACATTCGTTATTCCGTGATGATTCCTTCGATATCTATTCTTAGAATCCTTCTAAGTCAGAAATGTATACACATCAAGGATCACAAATTAATATTTAAGTGAAGAAAAAACACAAAGGAAATTTAACTTAGAAAGAGAAAAACATTTGATTGCCTGAGAACTTGAACGGTGATTACTAATAACTACTCCATCGAAGAATAATCAAACAGTTTTTGATGTTTTCAATTCCTTGCCTCAGAAAAGTTTCGTTAGGGTCTGATTTTTATCCCCCGTTTAAACAATTCTGACTGCTGATAATTTTTTCAATTTTGTTTCTGACAAGGATTCTAAGAATGTATAAAAAAATAGCAGTTATTACATAACGCAGATATGCTTGTGAATTCCATAAAATATTCCCAGTTAAAAACAGTATGCAAAATATACATTGCAATTTTCCTAACTTAATTCATTTCAAACAGCGTTATGCTGGCCTTTTGCACTTATATTTTAATTAATTTGTATTTTTCATTAATTAATTTAATTAATTTGTATTTTTTATTAATTAATTTAATTAATTTGTATTTTTTATTAATTAATTTAATTAATTTGTATTTTTTATTAATTAATTTAATTAATTTGCATTTTTCATAATTAATTTTTATTTTTTATTAATTAATTTAATTAATTTGTATTTTTCATTAATTAATTTAATTAATTTGTATTTTTTTTAATTAATTTAATTAATTTGCATTTTTTATTAATTAATTTAATTAATTTGCATTTTTCATTAATTAATTAAATTAATTTGTATTTTTCATTAATTAATTTAATTAATTTGTATTTTTTAGGACTGCCATTGCTGTCGAGAGACTTGGATGAGGCAAAGAGAGATTCTTTTAACAGATTGTTACACGCAAGACGGGAAAAGAATTTTCGGACAACAGGGCACTATGGTCATCCATTTAAAAGAACCAGAAGCCTGCGCATGTCATAAGTGCGGTCTATAAAATTTTACTTAGCTTTACGTTTTACTGCTAGGCTACCAATGTAAAACAAACAAAATTGTTAATTTCCCAAATATATAATTTTTACAAGCATATCATTTTTTTTACAAAAATCCATCTTTAACTGACTATTTTTTATCTTTTCAAATAGATTTTGTGTGATATAATTAAACAGCAATTTTTCAATAATATGTTCAATCATGTGTTTTCTTTTAATTGCTGTGAGATTTTTTCTGCTTTTTGCGTTTATTTAAAATAAAAAGATTTCAGATAATAATGTTTTCATTTAGTTTCCAAACTATGTGATTAGAAGTTAAAAGTAATAATTTAAATAAACAAACATAAGTTTACAATTAAAAACCTGTTTCCTATTCTTTAAGTAAAATATGATTTTACATGCATTTTTCCTATTAAAATATTTCTAAAAAAATTTTTTTAATCAAATGTTTAAGACAGTATTGTTACATACAGTTTTTACACGTGTAAAATTTAATTATTATTAATAAAAATAACTACTCTTGCATGCAGAAAATAGTAAAGCTTGTAAAATTTGTTTCTCATTCTTTGCTACAACTGATATTTAATTTCCCATGCATTTTAGCTATTAAAAAAAATCTCGACTTTAAAGTAAACAGAAAAAATAATTATCTTTTATATATTTCTAAATAGATTAATTTGGCAATTGAATGCTATAAATTATCGAATTAAACAATAAAGCCTCTTATTAAGCCATTTGAATGAGTCAAGTTGTTTAAATTGAGAAATAAAGATGGCAGCACTAAAGTAGAAGATCAATTGCCATTGTCATTTCGACATAACATAAAATCGACACAATGAATAAACGAAACAACTTTAACAAGAGACAATTGAATAACAGCCGATTTGATAGTGAACTAGGATTTATTGCATTCACGTTCATAAATTAAGGACAATTCCGAATCCCCCGGAAATCAGTGCGAAGCCGAATTATTCAACAAAAAATAAGCACCTTTTAAGCACTTTTCAAGCACTCGAAAAATATTTTTAAGCACTTTAAAAAAATATCATAATTAGGCAGGGTTGAAAAGTTTTTGACAATTGACGGTTTTATCTTGTTTTAACCGTCATGTCAAAAAAAAAAAAAAACCTTTTCGCATTGTTTTTGACAATTGTCAAAAATCATGAAATTTTGAATCGGGCAAAACGAATGGCGTTTTCATTCGCTTGTGACTAAAATAGTGGTTGAATTAATTGTGAAAACGTTGAAAAGAACAATCTGAACTGTATCTTTTAGCATAGTTCGAAGCGAAAATCAACATAGTAAAAGAAAAATCTCATTTTGAAAAAGGGAAAATTGAGCACTTTTTAAAAACACCATATGAAAAAAGCACCTTTAAGGGCTTTTAAAAAACGAAAATCAAAAATAAGCTCCTTTAAGCACTTTTTAAAAACGCTAAGCACCCTGTCACACAAATCTTCAAGATTATTATGCCCCCAAAAGAGGCTGATAATACGTCATAATAACATTAGTATAAGAGAACATAAGAACGAAAGCAAAAAGTTAAATAGTTCAGAAGCGTTCAGTGCCATAATCGACTGGATTTTAATTAAAATTATATCCATGTTTAGACAAACAGTAATAGTAATTAATCCATTAATTAAGACAAATGGGTTATGCAACTAAAAAATAATGTTTTTTTTTTGTTTTTTTTTCTAACGACGAGAAATTATTCGTCACTTTGGAAGATGCAGGAAGTGCTGCTCATTTAACGTTACCCGGTGGGAACCTTCGAACCTAAGTCACGGAGGCGAGCAACATTATTCATGCCACACTGCCACATATACCCATTCAAAGGGTAGGTCACATACACACAACTAAGAGGACAACGCACAGAGCTGAACATCAATGCCCTGAGCGAGATTCGAATTCGCAGCGATCGGTTTCACAGTAGGGCAAGCTAACCACTTGGCTGACATATAATGCTTTTTATCAACAGAAAAGCAAATAAGTAAACAATAAAAAAGTAATATTTTCAATTCTTAGCTATAAAATAAATAAATAAATTATCCTAAAATATGAAACAAAGGTGCAAGAAGACAACAAATAAATGTGGACCTTATTAATCAACAAAATAAAAGAACAACTTTACGATAACTAAGTCATTCTATATAAATTATTGAAAAAAATACTAAATTAATAAAAATATTATACAAACAATCTGCATTAACCTGAAATTAAATCAGACTTCATCAGCTGACGAACGTTTTTAAGAATCGAAGGAGGGGACTATAAAAATGCAATACATTACGATTTTCGATTTACAAAAAAATGAATCATAAATAAGGTAGATAATTAGATAGAAAATATGAACACGATGGTAAAACTGCGAAACTAATAAAAAGAATATTTTTTAAAAAAATACTTATTTTAGCGATAAATAACAAACCAACGCAAAAAGAAACTAACAAATGCATAAGTTAATTGATGTTGTTCAGTTAACTTAAGTTTAGCCAAGTTATAATAAACTTAATAAAACCAAATAGTATTAACGAACTTAATAAAACCAAATTATAATAAGATAAAAATTTATTTAAAGCAATAAATTAACTCATGTAAAAATAGAAATCCGATGTATTAGATACCTTAATTTTAAGGGGGAAAAAAAGAAAATGATAAAATACCAAGGAAAACTTATTAATCAAATTAAAGAACACTTAATTACAAAACGGAAACTATAGTTAAAAGAAGCGTTAACATAAATATTAAAAATCTGGACAAAGCAATATAGAATAAAATCAACTGATCTTTTTTTTTTTTTTTTTTTAAATCTTTCTCTTAAAACTTATGAATAAGAACGAATTTATTGAGTAAAAAATTGATTGTGAATTAAAAAAAAATTCATCCGTTACTTGTAAAAGGAGAAAGCTACAATCGTCATAGTAAAATAATTATCTACTTTGCTTTAAGTAAAAAATAATTGTACGTTTATGTATTAAATATCATTCGCTTTTATTTCTGTTCCCAATCACATAAAAAATATTATAAAAGCAGACGATTTTTAATGAGAGATGTAAGTCCAAGTCGGGCAAACTTGCAAACGATACCGCACCTCTGAGGAATCAGAATTCTATCAATTAAAAAATATTGTTTCTTAAATAGATAACAAATAAATATGAACTATCCGAGAAATTGTAATACAATAATTTGTCATAATAAATCTAGGTTAACGAAAATTGAGAAACAAATGTTAACTTAGAACAATAAATTATATGTCAATACTGTCAAAGTACACAGCAGTTTCAAGTTGCTAATTCAATCTATTGACAATACTCCAGAAACGCTTAAGAATAATATAATTTCCAGCAAACACTTAAATGATGGTCGATCCGGGGAAAAAAATTTTTTTTTTCAAATCCTCAATTGCGCAAACGCAAATTTTAAAACGGAAGACTGAAATTCTGGAATTTAATAGGGTGTCGAATTCAGGGAAAATTTCTGCTATTAGAGTAAAATAAAGTTTTTTCCTGATAATTCCCTGGATTTTTTGGATCTCGTTTACCCTGTCAATTCCCGGTTTTCCTGATGATTTTCAATGTATGAGAGTACGAACTGAGATTTTAACTTTGTCTACCCCCCCCCCCCCCCCGAAAAAAAAAAAAACGACTTTGCGACGACGAAATCCATGCGACTTTCATGCATGAAACATTAATTTGCTCAAGCCAAAGTAAAATATAATAGTGGAAATAGATCAGAATTTTTTGAACATTAAGGTTGTAAATAATCATGTATTCAGGGAAATACTTATAGTGAAACAATCAACATACATTTTTATAAGTAGTCCAAAAATTTGACACTTTTTTTTTTTTTTTAATTTCTTTTCAATGAAGTAAAATTGATTTTCAAAAAATACTACAATTTAAGAATACTTTCATCAAAGCTACTTAATGGTTATCAGCTCAGCCTATTTTATAACAGCATAAAACTATACGTTTAATCATTAAACGTTTAATGTAACTTCAATCACAATAAAACTTTCACAAGATATAAATCTTGGTATGTTTAGTCACAACGAAAATAAATTACACTTTAACTGAAAATTAATAAAAACAAGGAAATTCTAGAATGAACACAAATATAATTGAATGAATTTAAATATTAAAACAATATATATAATGTATACAATTTATATAGTGTGTTGTTGGAAATTGCTGACATCATGACATTTCTAAAATATGTAAATTTTGAATTCATACAATTACCGTCGATGGATTTTATAAACGTACATTTGACGAGAGGATTTAAATTTTTGTGAGTCTCTTCCTGTATCTCTAAGCCGCATAAAAAAGAAAAAAAAATTAATTAAAATAAATACTTAGGCATTAAATAAATTTAGTTAATAATTGGAAGTAGCGACTGAAATTTGAAAATTTTCTGATTTTACAAATGATTTCAAAACTTGCTTAAGGCGTTATAAAAGTGTTTAATTGATCAAAATTGTCTAATATTCTCCCAAATTAAAATTTTGATTTTCAAATGCAATGGGAAAGAAAATAAATTTCAAAATCATACTGAATTTAACGTCTGGTTAAATTATTTGCACATTAAAAAAAAGGAAAAAAAAACAATACTGCTATGCATTTCTTATTAGTATAAATTTATTATTATGATGAATTAAGGAAACTTATTTTAAACTTCGTACCTATAATAAAACAAAAAGGTACAATAAATGTGCTTCGTAAATCCAATTAAATAAAATACTTACTAAACGTCGTACACTTCAAGTAATGGCTCCAGACTTGGAATCGTATTTCATTCTATTCACTCATGAAACTTAGAATGAAGCTGCCTTCAATTTGCTGCCTAACTCGAGCCGAACGAACAAAACAGAAAATAAAGCTTTGCTCGAAGAGTTCGAGTCAGTATGCAAACTTTCATCAGAGTTTAACAAATATTCAGATTTTCCTTGGTAATTTCGAAGTAAAGAATAAAAAAAGAATGGAACAGTATCTTGCAGAATAAGAAATGATGTTAAATGTACTAAAACGGCTATTGCTTCATTTCTAAGCATTATAAACTTTTTGCTGCATAAAAATACGGGGGATATTTCCGTATCGTGATCTGTCGCGCCAACTACAATCGCCAAGGTGCCAAATAGATTTTAAACTTGCAAATTTAAAATAAAATAAAAATAATAATAAAAAACATGTCAATGTTTGCCCGGGGGTGGCTACGAGTGGCCCCTTTCTGTGATGTTTTTCGCAAGCCACTGCCCGAAAGTTTCCAAGACTTGGCGATTAAAATACGTAACCTAATAAGTATCTTCAATCATATTTTTAAAAAGTTTCTATTCTATTGCTAGAGAATAGAAAAAAGTGTCTTACTATGGCCAGGCTTTCTGCTCTAAAACATACAGCACTCCACCCCCCTAAAGTAATTACGGTTTACTACTCGTCGTAAAATGAATTGATCATTCTAGAAATATTTCACTATTCAATATATAGCCCCCCTCCCCCAATAATGAGAAATCTCTTTAAGTCCCCTTCAATATTGAAGACAATTTTCAAACTTTTTCATCAATTTTAAACAAATCACTAATATAGTTTTAACAAATATAGTTTTACTTAAAGCATGAGAAGTGTAAAAATTGTACAACCTAACAGCAAAAGAAGTGTATCAGAGAAGTGTAGGAAGGAAATGAAACGTACAATTATAAATACAGGAATTTGGCACGCCTTGAATTCACATGAACATGTACACCGCAAACTTACATTTTTGTAAAGGGGTAATTCCCCATTTTACAAAATGAAATTTTAAATTTGACAGAATCTACAAGTAGGTAATTCAGTAATTAGCTTTAATTTTAAAAAAAATTATAATTTCGTTCCAAGGGAGGAAAAAAGCATTTTTTTAAAAAAAAAAACGCTGCAAACCAATTTTTTTTTTTTGTTGTTTAAACTAGGTGTTTTTCGTTTAAACCGGGTTTTTTGGTTCATTTTTTTTTAAAAAAAAATGGTTAAATAATATTTGAGTCCCAAAGTAAAAGTAACCAAACCATTAGAAAGTATTTAACAGACACCTTTTTTTAACTATTAATTAATATTTGGAATAATGGATTCAAAAATGTTCACTTTTGTTCCATTAATGAGCTAAGATGATCGAACGGTATCTTAACTAAAGATTTTAAAGAAGCTTATTTACTACTTTGCAATTTTACAAAATAAATCATTTAAGACTTGAATGCTGTTTTTGAAGTAAGTGTAAAAAAGAAGTTTCCTCCTTAAAAATCAGTGTGTATAAAAATGCCATATTCCAGCATTATTATCATTGATGTCATTATTTAGCGGCAAAACTTGCAGCATAAATATAATTGTTAAAATGAAACTTTCTAATTTTTTTTATTGTTACAAATTTTAATGTAAAGGAGCACGAGATATTCAAGACAATATATTTTTTCAATTAAAAAAATATTTAAAAATAACAGAATGATAAAAAAGAATAAAATTGATAAAGGGACTAAATAAATATAGGAGCATAACAGTAAATGTATGTTTTAGTTCTAACGGTTAGAAGAACAAATATTAAAGTATTTTATCATAATGCTTTTTTAAATAATGAAGCTTTAAATATAACTATGATCTTATTGACGTATTGTAGTGTTAAGAAAAAAGATTTCACTAAAAATATTTTAAATAATTTTTCTTAAATCATTTTTATTTATTTATTGTTTTAATATAGTATAACATTATAATTTGAAAATATTACATTAATGAATGTAAGTATACTGCAACTATACAATGCAAATTTGTTTACCATTTTGTTATAATTTAAACCAAAAAAATAAAATTTAAAAAATCAAAAAATTTTGTTACATTTTTTACTCTAGTCATTACGTATCTGTAATAAGTACATATAAATAAAGTTAGAAAAACTTTAATTCCTTCAATAATTACATGATTTAGCTAATTTTAAAAGAAAGCTAACAGAGCATGAAATTAGAGATTTTTTTTTTTATTTAGTTTAAGCATTCTTAAGAGATTTCATTTTATCTTATACTTGCTCACATAATTTATTTTACATAGGTATTTTGAGGAAACTCTTATTCTACGTATACGTTTAAAAATTTAAGATTTATGTTTTCTTTTCTTTTTTTTTAAGAAAAAAAAACGAATTCCTATCAGCAATTATATTTAAAATTGTAAAATATGTGAGAAAAGTTTTTTTTTCACTTCGTAATATTTTAACTGAAATAATTTATATAAATACAAGAAAATTAGAAAAAAAAACTAAAAAATTTTTAAAAAAAAGAAAGATTTGTTTTTCTTTTTTTAACCATGGTTTAAACCACAGTGAACCCTTTTTTGTTGTTAATATTTTCACAATATGTTAATTTTTCCACCAATAGTAAACGAGACTTAATGCCGAACTTTTCCAGTTTATATACATAGTAATTAATAATAATTCAATAAATAAAATAAAACCAACATATAAAACAATGAAATAAAAATTATTATTTACCATTTTTCTCTCGTAGCATCTAAGGGAATTTGTAATTTAATGGTTACGAATATAATTTCTATCGGCGCTAAGTTCTTAATGTTTTTTTTTTCTTTTTTTAATAACTATAAGACGACACCGCTTCCCTCCCGCTCTCACTCACCAGTCCCCCGAAAATTCCGAAGCAGTTCTTTTCAAGCGAGCTTTTCATTATTTTTCTTCTCAGTTTTATTTACCACCCCAATTTTCGTGTCTTGACATGCTTTTACATTTTCTAATCAGATTAAAGGCTACGCCCTCTGCTATTTATTGCTCCTCAAAACTTGGAGCTTTGCAGTTTAATTTTTCCAAGTAAATTCGAAATTTAAACAAAGTAAGACGCGTTTAATATATTTCCAATTTCAATTTGTGTTTTCTAAGTAAAATAAGAAATAATGAATTTTCGTAAAGATGCTGAATGACCAAGCAAAAATTGACGAATAGTGAACATTTTTGCCGCGGCCCTGCACATGAAAAGTAAAATCAAGAATGAGATCAATCATTTCGCAGATATTTAACATGTTGCAGGAATGGAACAGCAGCCATTTAGGTAATTTTACGTGGCAAAATACAAAACTTGAACAAAATCTGTCGAATAGTTCCTGAGAAATCGAATTTTAATAACACCGATTTTTTTCAAAACTTTTCGACCGATTTCGTTCACATTTTACCATGTAAAATTACATTCTTTAAAATTATGGAAAAAAATTGCCTCCCTTACAAGGCATATCGCACAGCAATGCAAAATTATCTTGAATGGATCTTTGGATGCATGCATCTTTGGATAAATGAATGTAATAATTCCTTTCAAAATTTTTGTATTCCTTTAAAAAACTCTCGGGATATTCTGAAATACGCGAAAAGTAAAGTTAACTTAAAGGGGTCCAAACTTTGGACCGCTTTCCTGGCCTAACTATTTCGGCTACCCCCTATATTTTGGTGGTCAGAAATCCGAATCAGGTTGTTTATTTAGGTTGTTAAAAAAGGTTGTTTATTTAGAGAAAGTACGTTTTGTGTCTGATTGCGTAACTTAACATATCGTCTGCACTAATTAGTATATTTTGAGGTGATCCCCTTGAACCATAAATAATGAGTCCTAGAACGTGAAGATCTAATCATTAATTCATAAGTTATTCAGAGTGGCCCGTTTATTATTTTGCATTATACTATTACTGTACTTCAACATTGATCCTCTGTTCAGGGGAGAACCAGATACAATGAAGATCAAGGAAAAGGGAAGAATAATTCAAAACAGTAGAAAATAATTTAATTGAAAACAATTAATAAACCATAAATATTACATCAAACTAAAATGCTGGAAAAAACACAGAAAGTTCATTTTCTTGAAAAAATAGCGAACTTATGAATATTTTAAAAAGCTCGAAAATAGGCAGGAAAAAATAATTCAATTGTAAAAGACTTGCTGACCAATGATCTCATAAAAACAAAACTGAAATTGGATGAATGGTTTCTGAGTCATTTATGGGATTGTATTGAAAATTTATGTTTCGTGGACAGCTTGCAAGGAAAAAATTGTAATATTACCGTACTGTATAATATTGGTATATATATATATATATATATATATATATATATATATATATATATATATATATATATATATATATATATATATATATATATATATATATATATATATATATATATATATATATATATATTTGTTATTGTTGTTACTTTACGTCGCACTAGAGCTGCACAATAGGCTATTGGCGACGGTCTGGGAAACATCCCGGAGGATGATCCGAAGGCATGCCATCACAATTTTGATCCTCTGCGGAAGGGATGGCACCCCCGCTTCGGTAGCCCGACGACCTGCGCGCGAAGTGGAGCACTTTACGGTAGCACAGTTTAACGAGGACCAATACCGCACACCCTCGGTCCCTACGCAGACTGATCCAAGTGGTCACCCACACTGACCGTAGCCAGTGATGCTTGACTTCGGTGATCTGCTGGGAACCGTGTCTTAACGATCAGTCCACTGCGGGACATATATATATTTAAAAATAACTTTATTTTGGTTAAATGAAACCAAATTATATGTCATTTAAGCTAATCATACGACAATTTTTCCATTCGTATAGTAACAATTTTTCCATTCATATAGTAATAGCTTACCTGAAATTCTGGTTTTCAAAATTATAATTTTTATTACCACACACTTAGCAAAAAAAGAAAAACTAAAAATTAAATTAACAGAATAAATGGTTTGCTCTAAGGTATCATGATAAAATTACAAAATTTTACCACATTTGCATAATTTTATCACGCATTGTTTAATTAATTTATTAATTTTATAATTAATTTAATAATATTATATTTTATTAATTTTACGAAATGTCGTTATCAAAGCGCTAAAGTAAAAATTGCCAACCTTTTTGGTGTTCCCACAGAGTCAGAAACAAGGTTAATTTTACCATATTTTGGTAGTTTTGGCCATACTTTTTTCTCAGTGTAATTAAAGTTTAAAGATTCGTATAAGGTGGATGTTACACATCTTTGAATTGATAACTGTGACTTTTCAAAAAGAATTGTGAAAAATGGTTACTTACTAATGTCACTGCAGCCCGCTGTGAGCCTTGGCCTGCTGAACATTATCGTTCCAAACCTTCCTATTTTTAGAAAAATAGTTACAGTGCTTTTTTACGTACTATTAAATTTAGGAAAATGGTTAGAAAAATATTAATCTTTGGAAAGTTCAAATTGGAGTTAACTTTACGATTTTAATTTCAAAATTACATAATTTTATCGCTAAATATTGATTGAGAAACAAAATTTTAATATTATCGTCTTCGATACAACGCATGATTTAAATTTAAAACGATAATTAGCTTCACTTTTTAGCTTGTCATAAATTCAATGATACAAAATCGAAATTAATAAAGTTGCTAAAATCAATGTAAAGTACTTAAAGTTTAAAAAAAATCACGTTTGTAAAACATTAAAAATAAGCAGTTAGAGTAAATTGTGACAGTATGTTTCATTAAAACATTTAATTTTGTAAAAAAAAGCTGTAGTTATAATTTAAATTTGACACTGATACTACTTTATAATAAAATTGCTTCCTTATTTATTCAAGTATTTGGTGAAAATTTAAACTGATAAAGTTAGTTAAATACAGCATTTTGACTTAAGTTATATTTATAAATCCTTGAGTGGTGTTGCATACCGAATGTTTTATTTAGCAAAATAGTCATTGTAATATAATTATAATTATTCTACAATCCGATTGCAGCAACACATGAAGTCAAATTATCCAAGCATTTAAGCAGATTATTAAAGAAATGATCTAAAAAGATTCTAAGCTTTAAAATCATAAAGAAACAAAATTTAAAAACTTTTAATAATTTATTAAAGTTAAAAGCTTCCTCATTTTTTTAAAGGTTTTTATTTTAACTTAACTTTATTAACACTGGAAAAGAAATTAAATTTTAAGCACTAAAATTCATTAAGGCAATGTTCATTGCTAAACTTATAAGTCTATTTTAAACTTCACTTGACGTTAGAAGTCCGTTAAGATAAATTATTTGAATAATTTGGAGCATTACAAAAAGTCAAAAGTCTTACGAAGTAAAATTTCAAGTATTGGTGGTGATAATTACAAACCTAAAAATAAGGACAGATAAAAAAATTAATCAATCAAATTATAAATTAAGCCCGAAATTCTTTTAAATATATCACATTTACTGTATTTCAGTATTTAAAAATATAAATAATAAGTATTAGCAATAATCACCAACAAAAGATTAACTCAAATTAAAATTGGAAAATTAAGAAACAGTCATAAAAATAAGTATTTTTTTTTATTCATGCTATAAAATCAGTACGAATCTATTAATTACATATTTTTCATTGGAAATATATGGATTATACAGATTTTGTTCGAAATAGTTAAGTTTCAATATCACAAGTAGAGAATATAAACATTAAATTATAAATAACTAAAAGATTTCATAATATAAACTTACAATGCAACATTAACAAAATGTTATCATGTTTGCAAACATTTTTAAAAACTATAATTAAATTAATAAGATTATTTAATACTTCATTTCCGCTAGAACAATTCCTTATTGAAGTAAATAATTTAAGTTTAAAGATTTTTAAGTTCATTATTAAAAAGTTTATTATTAAAAAAAGTTTATTTTAAACTTCGTTTAATGATAGATGGAAGAAAAAGATTTCAGATGCTAAATTTATGAAATGAAAAAAATTTCCAAGTTTTATTTTAATATACTAAAAAGAATTTATCATTAGTATTTCTCATCCATAATAAAGACATACTTTCAAAACAAATAAATATCTTAATTTAGTAAATTTTCAATAGTTTTATCATGAAAAAGATTAATTTTAAAAAGTTTAGATTACATTAAATTATTCAACAAGAGTAATTTATCATGACAAACGAATTTTCCAAGAATCAAAATGAAAGATTAGAATTACTTAACTGCCAGATAAAATATTCAATTATCAAATATCATTGGCGCACTTCCCAAAAGACTAAACAATGATTTGGAAGTTGAAAAGGAAATAATAAACAAAAAATAATCATAAGTAAAAGATCATAAATAAATGACACACCTACTAAAAGCTTCATCAAATAAGAGTTTTTTCTGATCCCCAATACTTAAAAATAGAAAATTCAAGCCACCACACCTTTAACGAAAAAGAATTTTGGCAATTTGATATGAGATGAAAGAAAAATTACTGGCCAAATTCATAATGGCTCATAAATTGAATCATTCCTAGATTCGTGGATATCGCGTTTCGTTCATAGATGGCTCTGTGTTCAAACTATTTTTCTTCCTGTTTACTTCCTGCTATTGATGCTGATTGTGGAAAATTTATTGTTGTCACATAACTTTCCAGTGACCATCAGCAGTGATGCTTTTGTTATAAGTATAATATTCCCAGTAACACCACTTGAAAAAAAAATAGCAGATAAATTTGTACCTGTTAAAATAAATGTTCTAACAAAAAAAATTCATTAAACTAAAAGTTTCATTAACGTCATTAAATTCGTTAATTTAAATGAAAGTGTCTACATTTACAGTGAAACAGGAAGCACTAGCATTATAACAATGGAGTTATGCAATCCAATCTATTAAATAACATTTACAATCGCGTTTTTTTTTAATTACATGAGCGTGCTTCTATAATTATAATTATTTTGACACACTGAGAAAAATCTGGGCTCTAAAACTATCTGAATGTGATAAAATTCACCGTGCTTCTGGCTTGGTAGTTTTTACCGTAGCGCTTTGGTAATGATTTTGGTAAAACTATAAATAAAATATGGTTTTAAATAATGTGTTAATATTTGGTAAATGAGGTAAAATTTGGCAATTTTTATCATTATACCTTTGAGCAGCTTTCCCAAATGTGTTCCGCGGAACCCGAGGGTTCCATAGAAAAAGTAAACGAGTTCTAAAAATTTTAAGTTTTTTTTTTTTTTAAACATGTAAATTTATTTAGATCCAATCAATGACCCATTATTTACTTAATATTTTGGTTGCCATTATGACATTTTTAAAACAAAATGCTAATAAAAAGGAAATAACACAATTTTGCGGAAAAAATACTCAACTTTTCAAATAACGTATTGAATTAACTACGAAAAGAACATGCATTTATAAAATAATGCATTAGAACGCCTCCTGCATTTATAAAAGAACGTGCATTTATAAATATTACTTCCCCTCGCATTTTTCAAACCAAAAAAAGAAACAAAAACTAGATTTTTATTAAATGTTTTCTTACTAACAATTTTCAAAGTTTATAGAAGTTCCTTTTAGCTTTCATTTCAATAAAAACTATAATTCGGATTACTTCATTTATTTTCAGCTTTTTAGAAACAAAAAAAATCATGACAAGACTAGATTCAACTGCGAATTCAAACAGTCGGATATAAAAACCTAATTTAAGATTATTAATAAAAGAATGCCATTCTTCTTATTAAATATTTTCACACACAGTTTTCCAATTATCTTTATATGTTTTAATTATAAAGTCGGGGTTCCGTCTGAAGAATGCTGATAATTTAGTGTTCCATAACCAAAAAAAAAAAAAAAAAAAAAAAAAAAAAAAAAAATAGGACTAATAAAATTAGGAACCTTTCCCTTTGAGCATGGCATAAAAACTATTTATTCGGTAAAGTTTACATTTCAGTTTTGTATTTGTTACTAAATATGAGGTAATAAAAATAACTACAAGTTTTTAAAATCAGAATTTCTAGTAAGCTGTTACCATATGAAAGAAAAAATTACCGAATAAATGGTTTAAGTATCGTATATTTTAGTTTTATTAACCGGAATAACTTTTTTTTTACGAAGAATGTCTCTACCATACAGTACGGTAATTTTCCCAAGATTTTATTCTCCGTGTAGGAACTAGATGACACTTTCAATTAAGACAAGTGAAAAGATTGAATTCATAAAAATTTAAAAAATATTTTTTTTAAATTATAACTTGGGAAACATAGCAACCATTCATTTTTATTCAACTTTCGAATTCATAACATCTGTAAATGTAAGTTCTATCTCAGATAAAGTTGTGCAAATATATCGGTGAAAACTGCCAGTTACAAAAAGAAAATATAAATATGTAAAATAAAAACATGTTTATTATCTAGACATTAATGTATCTATAATTACAATTTAAATAAACAATTTTTCTCTAATCTAGTCATACCGGAAGTTGTCTACAAAACTAAGGATATATATCTTTTTTTTTCAAACTCAGATGAAACTTCTTTTTTTAAGGAATTGATATTATTATTTTTTTATTATATCTCGCTACGACTTGCTGCCAAATAAACGGAATAAAGTTATATATGTGTCCACATTGTTCTTGATTTTTAAAACTACCCTTATAACTCTATCAAATGCCTTTACTCGTATTTCTTTACATTAAAAAAAAAATAGAATTATCATCAATATTGTCATTTTAAACAGCAGTGATACGATCTCGTTTGGAAAAGCCAAACTTATAAATTAGTATATTTGAAGAAAGGGTGACGGGCATTACCGAAATCATCATTAGTAATCAAAGACCTTTTGCCAACCATGCTAGGAAAAATAGTAGTAGACCTATATTTAATTCACGCCTACTTTTACTAACTACTTTTACCAACTCTTATGCAATAGATTTACACAGTGAAATAATACCTTAAGAGCTTCTTGAAGCAGACGATTATTAAGTCAAACATTTTTAACCTCCTTACTAGCTGAATAACCACTCGCCGTAGGGAGTGAAAAAAAAATTATAAATCAGTGCTGAACAACACGACGAAACGTGCACAAAACTGAAAGCACCAGCACAATTAATAAAGCAAAAGACCAGCACAATTAATAAAGCAAAAATATTTTCTTTTATTTATTTATTGTTATTTTTTGTCCTTGCCGGTGGCCTTGCGTTAATTAAGCATCAATAATAGCATGACGATTTACTACGCTTCTTCTAAATGAATTGGTGTCATTTCACCAATAATTTTGATCTTTAGTACGTAGCTTATTTATATTATAGCAACACTAATTAAGTTTGGTAATTAATTTTGTAAGGTTGTTGCTGTTGTTTGATTTGATAAATTAATTAAAGTAAGATAAAATAAATTCTTTTTTTTTTTATTGATGAGAGCTATAAGCAAAGCAAATATCACTGAAGCTATCTTCAAAATCGTTTGCAGTTTAATTTATATCATTGGCGCTACCTCCAAACCAATGAGAAAATTTAAATTATTTAAATGTCTCTCCTAAACGATGTAATTAAAATTTCTGAATGATTTTTCGGATGGGGAGCTAAAATTTTCTCTTGTCACCCACTGTCCGAATTTCAGAAAGCTAGCACAAATGGTCTACCACTCTTTTAATCCTTTATTCAAAAAATAAATAACATTAAAATAATCGGTAATCTTTTCATTTAATTTCATTTAAGTTCAGAATAAAATCAATTTTTAGAGATTCTCTCTACACACCAGCAAAGAATTCGAAAACCGTTACAGAGTTGCTAAATATTTTGACATAAAAATCTGATCTTACTTCCCACACTTTCTTTTCCGCTAACACATTCGAACGCGTAAAGCTAAGAAAAAGAGGCTTGGCAATAAATTAAAACAATTAATAACCAATACATAAAATTCCTTAACTTTCCGTGGAGAAAACTGTTCTAACTTACACGTGCCACTTGCCCTAGCAGCCACACCCTCTGTCCCGTTTTCAAAATTATTTTTGTTTAATAACCCATTTTCTTCTAGTGAAAACTAATTTCCTTGGAAATAGAGCTCCTTACTGATTAGCAAAATTAAATTATTTTAATTCGCTATTCATCCTATCTAGCTAATCATTAAATTGGTTTAACGGTATGCACATAGTTGTTTTTCTATAATATAGACGAATGGATTATAATAACTTTCTACAATGATTACGTAACTTCATAAACATATTTCTTCAAGCAATATTTCCCCCCCCCCCTCTCTAACATCGAATCATACATCAAAATTATTCTATTAAAAATATATTTTCTTTATTGATCGACATAACATAATATAAAAGAATAATAATATCAATTCCATGAAGAAGAAAAAAGAAGTTTTAACCGAGTTTGAGAAAAACAGTGGTCAGAACGTGCTACAAGTAGCGAAACTACTGTAGTCGCTGCTTTATTCCGTAGTTTGTAGTGTAGTGCTCCTACTTTTTAAAATAAGTAACGTAGTACAGTAGTTTGTAGCGATTCCTGGCAACTACTTTTAACATTAGTTATATAAAGAAACAAAGTTCAAACGCAAAAAATTTTCGAATCTGATTAGTGCTGATCCTGCGAGGGCCCGTCAATGTACGCAATGAGAATGCTGTGACCGAGCGTTAATAAGCTCTATGTCTAATGTTCGGAAAAATCGGTGCGAAATCGATCGAGTTATTCCTGAGAAATCAATTTTTAAATATCTGACTTTTTTAAAATTTGATTTCACAAGAACTATCAAGTACGTTTTTGTGCCAGATTTCGTAACTTCATAATATCGTCTGCACTAATTAATTAGCATAGTTGAGGTCACTCCTTCGAACATTTAAGATTGAGTCCTAGAACATAAAGATCAAAAGTTATTCAGGTTGGTCCTTTCTTTGTTTTGCACACTGAACAATCTGTAACTATATGCTTCTAGAGATATTTTCATACTTGCCAACTCTTTCGGTACTCGCGGAATATTTTTTTTATATTTAATGTGGTAGCAAAATTTATAGAATCACATTTTATTCCTCATTAAATAAATAAGGTATAAAATTATCTTCGCTACTATTACATTTTAAATATTTAAACATATATATAATAGGTTTACTAACTCGCTAATAATGTTCAAATTATTGGCGTAATATTTACGAAGTACCAACATACAATCACAATTTTTATTGGTATTACCTTACCACTAGGAAAATACCTTCTTAGAAAGAGTCAAAGCTGGCAGATATGTATTTGCAATTTCCCTACACATCTGAGATATTTCCCTACACATCTGTACTCATTTAAAACAATTATAATCATTTTTTTGACATCATACTTTTTAAATAATTTAATAATTTGTTTTTCGCCTATTAATAAATAAAATAATTATTAAAAACTATTTTTGCATCGAATTATGTTTCAATAAACAAAATTTTATAATTGTGTGTATGATTCGCTTAAAAAAGTCTCGCGATATGACGAAATACGCAAGAAGTATAATTAAAATTAAGGAGTTCAAACTTTAACCCTCTCTCAAAAATAAACTATGAGAACCCTATTTTCTTCCAAAGTGTGGCTATCTCCCCCCCCCCTCTATATATTTTGAAAATCAGAACTCAAAGTACCGTTGGAACAAAGGTAACTTTATTCATAGAGAGTACGTTCTGAATCTGAATTTGTAACTTAAAATATCGTCTCCATGAATTAATTAGCATATTTGAGGTTATCCCTTTAAACCATTAAGTTTGAGTCCTAGTACCTGAAAATATAATTTCCGGGTTTTTTTTTCATGTTATTTTTTAGCACACTGTTTGTCAGGAATTTTGTATAGGACGCAATTGCGAAGAAAATATATATCTTTTAAAAATAGAGATTTGTAACATTTAAAATTGTCAAGCAATGAAATTCAATGTTAATAATATCTATAATGCTTCGCAGCAAAATTTTGAAATATTTGAGAAATAAGCGTTAACTCAAACAATGCCTTCTCATGTAGCACGAAACAAACATTTTTAATGAATTTGAAAAGGAATAAATCATAGTAAAGAATAAATTATAGTAATCTAAAAAGTATATCAGTTCATGAAATTAGCACGATTCCCTTACTTAATTAATTTCCTTGATTGAATTAATTTCCCTTACTTAAGTTAAAAATAGTTTGAAATGGCGTTTTAGTTTTTTTTTCTCTTGATGTTACAAGGGTTTGAGAAATCGTCTCAACTGTTAAAATTTAAATATATTTCCCATAATTATGAAAAAGAAATTATATCTTTCTAAAATGTAAATAAAAAAATTCTATTTATTTTTCAGGAGAAACAAATCTTCGGAAATGGGTGCAAAAATTCTGAATTTTATTTCCTCTGACCTCAAAAATTTTCAGTTTGCAAATGGCCAAGTTTTGATTATGAACTTAAGATTAAACATGAAGATAAAATCATAAAAACCAATCTTTAAAAATTAGTCTTTTTTCGTTCTTTTTCTTACACAATTACTATCTAACTTATTTCGATAGAAAAACAAAACAAAATAATAACCAAAAAATACTTTTAAAAAATAACATACGATTTATGTAGAAATTAAATTTTCAACAACAAAAAACACCAAATTCTTACAATTTAAACCGCTTTGTTGTACTAATTAAAACTTTTTGTTATACAAAAGTGCTATTTAGAATTAAAGGGATTATAAAACTATTTGACAATGCAAATAGCATTATTTAAAATATATTACAATCTGTTATATTTACACAATTAATTAATGTGGGAGAAAACTTTAAAGTCTCAAATAGGAACTTTTGAATATTTTATTATATGCATATAAATGCAAGAAATCTAACTTTTGTGTGTCATCTATACAAATACAAAAGACCTTACTTGTCTAGTTACACATGCCTGGTAAAAATTTTACATTCAAATAAAATTGTCCCTTGCAAAGCAAATCATTTGGAAATAATTTTGGTTTTTAAAATATTTTATGAGGAACAAAGTTTAGAACAAATACGCTGAATTATATTTCAAGATTCATAGTTTCAAATGTAAATTAAGAGAATTTTGTGTCGCTCTTTAATGAAATCTAATTAATTTTTTATTTATACAAATATTTATTATAGGATGCATTTCGGGAAACATTTCTTTTAAACCTTATTCGAAACCAAAGCTCGGGGAAAAAAAGATTGAAATTAATTTTAATAGCTGTAGTGTAAGTTATTTTTGTTTGGTTTTATTTCTGTTTTCCTTAATTTTTGAATATTTTTTTAACCTAGTACATCAGGTACACTGTAAAAAATTCCGGATAGAGTTCCGCAAAATCCCTTTTTACCAGAACATGTTACGGAACAAAAAAATCTGATATACTGTAATTTTTACAGTAATAATTACCGTAAAATCATTGAATCACTCTTATAAAATAAATATTGTAAAAATTACACCTTAATATTTTACGGTAGAAAATAGATTTTAAGGATCATGCATCCAAAGTGCCCTTTATGCCGAAATTTGATCCGGAATTTTTCAAAGTGTATCTTGCACACGCATAGTTGATTTATAAAAATAAAAAGATTTCCAGAAAGGAAAATCTAAAAAAAAAAGTTAATTTCCATAGTCCCCTGACCATTTAAGAAAAAATAGATACACATATTCAAAGGAATACTGTATATCTTATTCTATGGGACATTTTTTGAAAATTAAATATTTTTAGATTATTATACTCAAGCTCTAAATTAAATTGAGTTACTACAACCAATACTATAACGAAAAAAAGTCGCTTCTAGCAGACGTTTTTCACAATTATGACAACTGTTTTTTTTTTTTTTTTCTTTTTTTTTTGTAAAAGTGATCTTTTTTACGAACTTAACATTATACATACTCTATTTTAAAAATTCATATGAAAAAATATGGAAAAAAAGGCTTAATACAACAATTACATTCTAATACAATTGAGATGTATTATGAAGTTTATACGAAAAGAAATTGAAAGATATATTAAAAAAATAAATGGCTTAAGGTAAATTACATAGTAAAAGGGAAAAGTGAAAATCTATATGCTGTGTATATATTATTAAATGGATACGGTTGCCAAGGTATCCATTAAATGATATATACTTTTAGCAGATTAAGTTTACTTAACTAAAGTTAGAATGCATCAAAAAGTCTTATAAATTCTCAGTATTGCCAATTATGATGCAAAAATGTTGTTTTAGTAAGAATTTAAATAATTTTAAAAAAAACATTTTACTATAATTGAGGGAAAATATTTTTGGTATTTCAATGCATTTCATTAATAAAAATTTTCATAAACTTAACCATAACTAAATTTTCCACATATTTAATTCAACTTTTTATAGTGTAATAAAAAGACGGATGCAACCTATAAATATTTATTATTACGTAGTTTTAATGACTAATATCATTGACATAATTTTTTGTTAAATTTATAATTTTAAAACTAAACAATAGTCATAATAAATCACTACAATAATGTCAAATATATATCCTTTAATCAACTAATTTATGAATAACTAAATATCGTTTAAAAGAAGAAAAACATAATTTTGGTATTAAAAACTAAAATAGACGGTATTTAAACCATCCATTTGGTAAGTTTTCTAATTTATCAAGGTAACGGTTTATCGAAAATTCTGTTTTTCGAAGTTATAGTTCTTATAACCAACAGATTTAGTGAAAGATACAAAACTGAAAAGTAAATTTAACCGAATAAAATGTTTACATACCCTGCTCTAAGGTGCCATGATAAAATTACTTAATTTAACTACATTTATCAAATTTTATCACTTAGCGAACTACATTTTATCATTAATTATACGGAAACCCTTACCAAAACTTTAGGTTTAAAATTTCAGAGCTTTTTAATGTGCCCATAAGTCCAAAAACGCGGTAAATTTCACAAAATAAAATTACCTAATAAAGCTCTATCTAACAAAATCTAAGGAACCTTTAAATTTATTAAAATTACATATACTACTTATAAATTATACACACAAAGTTAATCTATTAAAAATTATAATCTACTCACAAAGTTGTAGTTGAGTTCATGATCAGTTTTCCAAGGTGATTGCTCTTGATGTACCTCAAACTCCAAAGATGTTTCCAACCTTCGGAAAATAAAAATATATAAAAATCGTGCATAAATTTCTACTTCATCTCGATGCGGTTTGAATGAGTAATGTTTGCAGAGAATAATTACGTCGGGAGGTACGAACGAAACTGAAATAACTTACAAAACCGGATTTTACATCAATCTAAGATGTATAGTTATACCAATAAAAAATGTTCAACAATATAAAAAAAATTGTCTTTTAGGAACCCGCTGTATCGTATTTATAATGCTCTTCGTGTTTTTTGTTATAACTATTGAAGCTGTAATAAATGCAAATAAGAATACTAGTTTTCGACACATTCATCAAAAATATAATTATTGTTTTTCTTATTTGAAAGGAATACTTTACCATTCTCTTAAATCATTGTGTGCCGTGAAAATTTCTACACATTTTACTCGTGGATTCACGCAGTTAAAGGATCGGTTTCGTTATTTATATTTTATTTTGCGTGAAAATTTAATAGTTTTGAGACTCAAAAACGAAAAAACAATGAACCTGACCCTCAAGGTCAAAATCTTTGAAGTTGGTTCAAACGAGAATTTGTGTTCTGCTCCAGAACAATAAAGGGAAAACCCAACATGAAATGATTTGAATTCTTTATGAGATTTAGAAAGAAAAAAAAACAGGAAAAATTTCTTTCTACAAATAATTATAAGTTGGTTATTAAAATGCTGATTATAAGCAATAAATCTTATAAAAATAATATTCTTAACTGCTTGAAAAACTTTATAAGTAATTGTTATTAAACAGGGTGCGTAGCCAAATATTTCAACAAAAAATAAGCACCTTTTAAGTACTTTTTAAGAGCTCAAAAAAAAAAGCGCTATATACATTAACAAAATGCCAAAATAATTTTCAAAGACTTTGCATGATTATGATAAAATAACTGGTTTCTGACAAAGAACTTTTTTTTTCATTATATTAGCTATTATAAAATGATCAAGATATTATTCGGTTTGATATCAGAGCGTGGAAAATGAATCCTGAAATTGAGAATATCTTGCAAAATGCAGCAGAGTTGCACATGAGAGAGCAAGAATCTCACCGAGCCCCAGCTCAGTAAACTCACATGCGGACTTGCAAGTATTTAATCGAACATGTAAAACGATTAGCGCTTTCATAGTGTTGAATGTGGTGAAAACATTGAATAGAACAATGTGAAAGCACGCTTTTGCATAATACGTGGCGAAAATAGACATGGTAAAGAAAGAAATCTCCTTTTCGAAAATGGAAAATTAAGCACTTTTTAAAAACACCCAATGAAAAAAGCACCTTTAGGGACTTTTAAAAAACAAAAATCGAAAATAAGCACCTTTAAGCACTTTTTAAAATCTCTACGCATCATGTTAATTAAATAATCCCAAGAACAATATTGTCTGATTAAAAAGGTTATTAAGGTTTGTTTTTTTTTTGAAAAAAAATAGTAAGATGACATATTTCTTTACTATTGACGAAATGTGTTTCCTCGTCGGAGTAAGTGAACATTTCGACATTTTGAAGAAATGTTCGCTCGGAACATGTACCTCCCTGCTCTACCTGTCCTTCTTGTGTTATTAAGGTTTTTTTTTTTTTTTTTTTTTTTTTTTTTTTGAAAAAAAAATAGTAAGATGAAATATTTCTTTAATATTGACAAAATTTGTTTCCTCGTAGGAGTGAGCAAACATTTCGCCATTTTGAAGAAATGTTCGCTCGGAGCATGTACTTCCCTGCTCTACCTGTCTTTCTTGTGTTATTGAGTTTTTTTTTCTTTTTTTGAAAAAAAAATTAAATAGAATAATGAAATATTTCTTTACTATTGACGAAATGTGTTTCCTCGTCGGAGTGAGCAAACATTTCGCCATTTTGAAGAAATGTTCGCTCGGAGCATGTACTTCCCTGCTCTACCTGTCTTTCTTGTGTTATTGAGGTTTTTTTTTCTTTTTTTGAAAAAAAAATTAAATAGAATAATGAAATATTTCTTTACTATGGACGAAATTTGTTTCCTCGTAAGAGTGAGCGAACATTTCGTCATTTTGAAGAAATGTTCGCTGCTAAGCATGTACTTAGAAATAGTTTCGTCAAAACGAAGAAAGTTTCTTAAAACTTTCCCTTTATTCCCTTTTTTAAAGTGCAAGCATATTTCTGTATTTTTATTACTTATGCCGAACAAATTACAATAGATTAAGAGAAAAACTTTTAAATTTTTTTAAAATTATAAATGAAAGATAAAAAAAAAATTAACTATAGCAATCTTTGAATATCTTAAAACTGTCGAAAAGTATGACACTAATTTTTTTAAGATAAGCTGCACAGTTAGAAAAACGAAATCCCTTCCATCAGCATTCCTTTTTCATTTGAAACTTGTTTTTGAAAGAAAGGTGCTTAGCCGAAAATAAACAGTTGTTAATTATCACCGTGATATTTAATATTCATTAGGATATGTCCTTCTGGAAAATTCTTTTATTAATTTTAGAGTTTAAATTACAAATGCATTCTTTCAAAGTCGAATTGCAAAACAACTTCAGGCAAATGTGGCTTAAATAAACCTGATCTAACTTAAGCAAAGCCCAAAATTATCAACAAGAAATTAGAGTTCATTTCACTCAGTTTATTTGACATTTCATTGATTGATAGGTGTAAGGTGAAGAACTAATTGCAGGTTTTAAATTGGAAAAAAATATATGTTTACGATTGAGTTATGAATAATACTTTAGAATAGGAAAATATAAGCAAAGAGTACAAATGATACCATAATGTATTATTATTTTTTCGCATGCATTTAATAGTTATTACAAAAAATTTTATGCATGCATTCATTTACTGAACGTATGTAACAGTACTATTATAAACGAATGTGAATTTCCCTAAATTTCATTTGAAAAGCAATTTTTCCTTCAGAACATGAAAGTTATTTTCAAAACATAAATTTTAAAACATTAAATAAGCTTGACAATTATTTTCAAAAATAAGTAAAATTTCGCAAAAAAAAAAAGAATAAAAATCACGTACCGCTGTCTATATATCGCATTTGATTCTTTGATCAAAATTTTAGTATATCATTAAACAAAATGAATTTAATTATGGTATCACGAAATGAAATGACATTGAACACTCATAAATATTCATACCTAGGCGTATAAGATATTATGAAGACATCTACTTATTGGTACACAGTTAGAATTTTCCTTCTAAAGTTATGGTAAAAGTAACCGGCAGCATGTCCATCCAATTAACCGTAAAATTTACGGTAAAAAACATTTTTTCAAAGCCATCATTTCAAAGCCATAAAAAAGAAATTTAACTGGACTTGGAGAGCAGCTTTTTAGCGCAGTGAAAGAGAGTAAGAGAATATTTATGAGTGAATGAGAGTATCATATTCTAATCACAAATAGAAAAGTACAGGGTCACAAATTTAGAATTGCAAGACACTGGAAACTCTACGTGTTTAAAGGAATAAGGAAATATTGTGGTGTTAACGGGGGGTCTTGAACCCCCGTTCTGTTCGCATGAGATTGACAGATTAGCCCTCTCGGCTATAATATGTACCAGGGCTGTCCAACTGCAAAGAGCCCACGGGCCAGAAATCCGGTCACTGATCACCTGGCGGGCCGCAGTTTGAATAAGATGAACAATAACCTCTTATACAATAACAATTAATAGTTGAATTATTAATTATAAAACAATGGAACAGAAGGATAATAAGACAATTTGCTTACATTTTAATGGGAAAACTGAGGCCGAGGCTGAGGAATAAGAAGTTGGCGGGCCGCACAATATGTGCTGGCGGGCTGCCAGTTGGACAGCCCTGGTATGTACCAAACTGCAAGGAACTAAGAGGCTTCACTAGGTAGGCCCAGTTAGTGCGATACAATTCTGATTGTTTAACCGTAATAGATTAAAGCAGTTAATAAACCAATTTTCTTACGGTTAGCAGTTTGAATACCATCTCATTTACGGTTATTTGACTGTTTTATTTGAATGTGGTAAAATAACAATTAAATGAATTGTTATTTAAACATCTTAACCAAGAAATTTCGAACAGTGTTGTAAAGATTAAATATCTCTCTTTTAATATTTGAACGTCCTATAGAGTAAAAAAAAATATTTTTAATTTACAGAAAAAAACAGTGAACTGGTGTTCTAGTATAATGATGTTTATTTCACAGAAAATACTGTTATTTAATAACGAATGCCTGTATTTTACTATTATATTAACAAACCTGTACTATTATATTAACAAACAGACTGTTCTTTTAACAAAAAACTCTGTTATTCCAACAACAAAAAAACTATATAAAATATCTATGGCAGCACTGTGATAGGCGCGAGCTGAGAGCTAACTTCACATGACCAGTTAACACCCGGATTTGAGCCAGGGTGCAAATTTACAATCCAACGGCCTTTACGACTCACTCTCCTTTTTTCTTTCGTTTTTTTGTAGGTTTTTCTTTTGGTTGCAGTTTTAATTCGTAAAAAATTTGTTACCTATACTAGAAAAGTCAAAAATCGTGTTTTTCTTCGTTTAAAAAAATACCAAACAGGAGTGTCGGTCATTAAAATCACAAAGAGGTCATCTCATTGAGGGACGAAGGTTCTGTCCCCTGAGCCACAACAGGTCTAGTGTTCGGTTGTAAAGAAAAATGTTAAACTGTCTTGATCTTAAAAGTTTTTACTCATTGAAATCATATTTAAGTGTAAAAACGCTTAAAGCTACAGTGGCTCACCCTCATGAAGATGTCTGGCAAGTTAACTTAGCGATAAATTATATCTAAAGCCAGATAATAATCAGTTAGAGTTTCAATTCGACAATGAAGTCGAATCTTAATTTTATTTATGCAATGTTTAGTCAGAAAGATAAAATAATTTCTGAGAAGTAAAGAGCAAATAATTTCAAAATGATTTTTCAAAAGGTTAAAGTTTTCCTACGGTAAGTTAAACTGCATAACAAAAACTAGAATTTGGATTGACAGTTTTAATCTATATATAATTAGTGAGAAAAAGAGAGAAAAACTGTTTTATAAAAAACAGTTATGAACTGTCTAATACGCAAAGTTATTTCCTTGCTTTCCTTATGCTTTTGAGTCAAATATAGTTTCTATAATCGTCACATTTTATCCTAAGATTAGCACGGTATAGTCACACCCGACTCGAGTAATATTGTACAGCTAGTCAATACATTTTTTTCTGCTTGAATGGACTCAGATATTATTAAGTTTCAGAGAGCGAAAAACATTGTGACGGTGAGAAAATATGATTGAAATTGCCTTATAAGGCAAACGAGGGACTTAATTGTTTTGGCAAATAATGTTCTATTAGCTTAAAATTATTATTTGTTGTATTTAAATTTAGATTGCCGGTCGATTTTAGGCTTTCTATACAATTATTAGGCATTCTAAGGACTGTCGGATTACACACATTATTTGTAACATCTAAAAAGTCATTGAAATAAAATAACTTTTTCCATACATTTTTTTTTTAGAAATTAATCTAGAGAATTAGGATTTTTAGCGTATAAGTTTTTCGGAAGGAAAAAAAATTCTTTCTTACCATAGTTAATGTTTTTTAGTCAATGGAAAAATTTTACAAAATTTTATTTAGAAAAAAATTACAATAGACTACCACATTTATATTATTTTATGCATGTAAATTTCAATTTTATGTAAACCAAGCAAGTTTATAAAAAAAATGACGCATAATTTAAATGGATTGCAATCACTTTACCGTTCTTCAAATCTGGTTTTGAATAAAGGTGTTTGGGATTTGAAATAGCTAATCACGCCCTCGTTTGAAAATTACCAACTATATTTTTCTGCCAGTTCTATGCTTTTATTTATCGCTTAAACAAAACAAAAAACACTTTTTGTGAAACTAGATTGACGTAGTTATGAAAATAAATCTATACTGATATAAAGAGATTTTGAGAAAAATAACTTCGAAATGAGATTTTGAAAAAAATTCTATTTTTCAGGTTCAGGCCCGCACATTGATCCTTGGTAAGAATACAACACTAATTAATTCTTTTAAGTAAATACAGCCCGATTTCAAAAAAAGAATATATACTTTGCAAACAATGTTTAAACATATTTTAAAGCTGATTTTAAAAGTAACACTAAGCTGTCTACACGCTCTTCAACTATGCCTTTTATAAAAATAAACTAATGTTTCTATGCATCACAAAGACGTTTTTCTCAATTGCATTGAAGTTTCCTTAACACTATGCTCTTCATGACAATGTGGAATAAAAAAAAATTATAACTTTTTTGGCTAAAAAATATTAATTGCATACAAAATTCGAAAATATGCGAAGCTTATTCAGACATTTTGGGATATTTCCGTATCGTGATCTGTTGCGCCAATTACAATCGCCAAGGCGCCAAATAGAATTTAAACTTACAATTTTTTTTTAAAAAAAACATGTAGATATTTGTCTGAAGGTGGCTACGAGTTATACATTTCGAGTTGGTCCCTTTCTGCAATGTTTTTTTTTTTTTTTTTTAGTTTCTCGCTGGCCGTTGCATGGAAGTTGCCAAGACTTGGCAATTATTCTGCCACAGATCAGGATACGGAAATCTCCCCAGACATTTAGACTTCTTAATAATAATAGGATGTAGTGAATTTTGAAGAACAAAAAAAATTAATACAACAGATTTATTAAGTACAGGAGAGAGGGAAGAATGAAAGGAAAGCGACCAATAGTAAGTAAATAAAAAGGAAAAAAAATGGAAAATATAATCTTAAAATCAAAGCTAATAAAAAATTTTAAAAAATGCTGGTTTTGAAACAAAAAGAAAATTGCCTTGCGGTGCGTCAGCATTTATAAGACATAACTATAGTACAGATTTCTAAAGCTGATAGAAAATTTGAACTCAATAATTTAAAAAGTTACAAATGAAAGTTTCGAAAAACTGTTTTAATACTATGCTGGTATTTTTCTTTTTGATATTCTTCACTAAATGATAACAAAATAATAAAAAAACAAATGCAGATGATCCCAGTGAAAGAAAATTATTTTTCATTTATAAACTGCCTTATTTTGCTCTACAGTTTCATCAAATATTTTCAAAAAATTATAAAGCATAGGGATCAGAAACAATTTTTCAAAAAAATATTATTTACTAATCATCTTTTAAATGGCTTCCCCTGCATCGGATTAAGAAAAGAAAAAAAAAAACGATAAAAAATCATAGTTTAATATCGATAAAGATTAAGGATGTCAATTTGTGAGACTTATAAAGTGAAGACAAACACATAAATCACTATATATTTTATGTTCACATATTTAAATAGCAGTGATATATGAGTATGCTTACTGTAAACTTAATGTAAACAAAGGAAAATGTAATCTGTTCACATTCCCATACAAAATCAGGATGGATGGAAAGTTTAGTTATTGATTACGTTAAGTTAAGTTATGTTAAGATTAGATGATAAATTTAGTTAAGATTTAGTTATTGATTACGTTAATCTTAAGGTAAACGATGTTACTGAGATAGATACTTTATAACATTGTCACTGATAGCGATATCTTCACGATATCCTAGAAAAAATATAAACTCAAATGTACTGAATCAGTTTTCAAGATTTAAGGTGATGGATAGAGAACATAAAAAGGCTCACTTCCTATCAAAGCTACTAAGCTTTAAATATTGCTAATTGATTTGTACACGGTTTTTAGCTAGCATAAATCACCGTATTATCACGAAGGATCCCCCATGGGTATGCTGATCATACCTACGGTTAACTGTTAAAAGGTTTCGTGGTTCCACTATCCACAGAACATAATTATAGGTTAGTTTAACTTCTGAGGTTCCTTGTCTTCCTAGTTTGTACTAATTTTCAGAGTTAGGCTCAGAATTAATATTGGTACGGAGTTAAAACATTAAAAGCTGCAAATCCGGTATATGGCTAACTGCGAAAGGTTTCCATAGTTTCCCTATCCATCGAATATAAATATGAGTTATTTTAACTTCTGAAGTTCCTCGATTTATTAGTTTATCCCTTGTTTTCAGAGTTGAGTTCAAAACTGCACAGCTACGGAGATAAACATTAAAAGCTGCAGCTGCAAATTCGCTGCAATTTTAACTGTGATAGATTTTTTTGTTTCCTAATCCACGGAACAAAAATGTGGGTTAGTTTAATTTCTAAAGTTCCTTGTTTTCCGAGTTTGTCCCTTGTTTTCATAGTTAGACTCAAAATTACGCTGTGCGGAGTTTAAAATTATAAGCTGCAAATCCGCTAAATGAAACAACAATAAAACGCTGGTTATAAAATAAATTATACAGACAAACCATAACCTGTAACAATGTGGCATATCGCCTCAGGATCTATTTATAATAAGAAATACATAAATTTACAAGTACCCACAACGAAATAATTTAAGGGTTTTCATAAAAACGCTTTTAATGAACTTTTTTTCATAATAATTTGTCTTCAAGAAAATAAAGTAATATTTTATTCATATTAGCTAACTTTATTTAATTTTTTTCACTTTAACTAAATAATTATTCTTCTATTCAAATGTTTTATAACAATTAACATGTTTTGTAAAAATATCTCAATAATTCCTAGAAATTAAAGCGTTCCCGCAATCTTTTAAAATTGGTCTTAAAGCTCTTTAAATAAAAAAATATACAATCCGTTAACTACATAAAATTGCTCTTAACTTTTATTTTAAAAAAAAAAATATATTGAAATTTAGAATATCAAAACGTACTTCATTATTTTTTTAAAATATAATCTTACCAATTTTGATATAATTGACAGGAAAGAAACTATTAGCTATACATGTATTTTTTTAAAAAATATTAAATGTAGATTATCAAAACGTACTTCATTATTTTTTTTAAATATAATCTTAACTATTTTGATATAATTGACTGGAAAAAAACTATTAGCTATACTGGTATTTTTTTAAAAAAAGTATTAAATGTAGATTATCAAAGCGTACTTCATTATTTTTTTTAAATATAATCTTAACTATTTTGATATAATTGACTGGAAAAAAACTATTAGCTATACATGTATTTTTTAAAAAAAAAATATTAAATGTAGGATATCAAAGCGTACTTCATTATAAAACTAAGGCAAACAAAGTTAAAGAGCACAAAAAAGTGCTCTTTAACGTTGTTTGCCTTAGTTTTGTATTTTAGCACAAAGGTCGCCCACTTAATATTTACGTACTTCACTATTTTTTTAAATATGATCTTAACAATTTTGATATAATTGACTGGAAAGAAACTATTAGCTATACATGTATTTTAAGAAGAAGAAAAAATTTTAAATATTAAATGTAGAATATCAAAAGGTACTTCATTATTTTTTTGAATATAATCTTAACAATTTTTATATAATTGACTGGAAAGAAACTACTAGCTATACATGTATTTTCTTAATATAAATATAAATTTATTTAATAGGGAGATTATCAAATAGCAAGAATATTCACCTCTTGTCTACCACCAGCGAAAGAGAAGAAAAAAAATGGTCCACATTTAACGTGTATAAAGTGTCACGACTTGGAAGAGATCTGCGCATCTGAAACACCGGCTCTGAATATTCACCTCGTTCTGTAGTCTGATATTCTTCAATCTGATGGATGTGTATGTACACCGGAATTTCAGGAACACGGCTATCCCTAGAGGAAGGGCGGATCCCTCAGTCGTGACGTCATTTGGACACGTGCTTCAGACACACCTACTTGGGATATCTTTCATCTATCATAGCAGGTAAAGCCTTTTCATAATCAGTGACGACTCTTTTTCTCTTCTTCACTGATTTCAGATCCTTTTCATACTTTTATGAGAAAAAATCCTCTTTTGGTACAAAAAAGATTGGGAAACGAATCTTGGTCTTTGGGTGGATATAATATCACTAACCGAAGGTCCTTTTCAGATTTCGGGGAATGACAAAAGGCACAAATGAATAAATGACAGGGTGGGCACTCGTTTAGGGAAAGAAATGATTTTTCATAAATCGTTAGAGCCAGTTAGATGCTTTTTGTGAAAGAGGAATGTTTATTGCTCCATGAATATTTTTATGAGCCAAAAATAAAAGTTCGGTGAACTTAAAGTTCAATTCAGTTAATAACTTAATAGTACCATTAATATCAGCATACCTACATAATGCACTGACTTTAATATCACTTTAAACTTCCTTGGCAATTTGGTTCTCTTTAACTATCGATTAAGATTACAGCTAACTCGCGTGTTTATTTTGGTTTTTAAGTAGCTATACCCATCCAATGTCACGATGCCAAGGTACCCTTCTTTGGCTCTAATTTAAATACGTTATAGCATGATTTCTTGGAACACATGTTTCTGGAAGTGTGTCATATATTACCAGACTGAAAATTTCATTCGCTTCAAAAATATATAAAAAGCAACAACAAAAAAATTGACATATTTCAAGCATCTCAAAATAGGCTGCCATTTGCAAGACTTGCCAGACGTAAATGAGAAGAAACAAAAATTATTTGAAGTAAAAAAACGTAAAGTTGCCAACGAAAAATGAAAAAAATAAAGGTGAGAAACAAAACTGGAAAGACCACAGCAGCCAAGAGAAAAAGAAGATGAAAAACAAGACTAGAAAAAAGAACAGTGGCCGAGAGAGATAAATCAGGGGAATCATATACGTAAAAATATTGATTCATATTTAACAAATTCGCTGAAACCATACAAAAATGTTTATTAAACCATATTAACTAGACAATAATATGGTTTAACCTAAAAAGGAAGGAAAAAAAACTTGAATTAAATAAATGTTTATAATGATGCGATTCGATTCAAAACTGATTTTTTGAAAGTGTAGATTTGACTCCCTTGATAACATGTTTATTTATAGTTTAACTAAAATGTTTATGTAATTCAATTTAAGATTAACAAACTCAACAAATTAACGTCATGTGCACATTCAGAGAAATTAATTTAAGGTTAAATTTAATGTCAGTTTTTGAAATTTTAATATCGTGTAATTTGTCTCACTAAAAAATTTCTGATAATTCGCACTATATTGCGTTTCTACATGCCCTTGTATTCTTAACTATTTGACAAAATTACGGTACGAGTTTCTAGCAATTTTTTGTCACTGTATTCCTGTTCTTTTTCTTTTAGAAACTCTAAATAAATTCGGCTAATTGCAAGCAAAATTATTTTAATGCATATTGAAAAGAAAGAACGAAAATAGGTTAAAATGTGCAAGTTATATCGCTCGTATTTGCTATCAGATTGAACATCAGATTGAAGTTTTAAATTTAGTTCGGTCATTTTAACATATAACCGGAAAAAGTTAACTTATTAGCTTATTTGAGGTCAAAGCTTTAAGATTGACTCCCTTGTACGTGAAAATCCGATGATTAGATCAAAAGTTATTCAGTATGTTTTGTTTATTTTTGTTTTGTTTTTTTGCGTATTGTATACATATAGTGAAAAAAAATTGAAATATGTATATAAATTATTTAAATGTTTTCTTTTTCAAAAAAATAGTTTCTCAAGCTTTTTTCTTATTTACTTTTTCATGATTAAAATCGATATGTATTTTCTGATTTTTTTGTTTTTTTTCGCTCTTTTGTCTAAAATCATCAATTATAAAGCTATTCAATTAAACAAATCCAAAATCCGTCAACACAGATTTGATTTCCCAGATTTTGTTCACGATTCCATTCAGATTTATTTAAACTGAATCGTTAAGCTCAGTAATCATTGCAACTTTTATATCTACTAATACTAATTTTTTAAAAATTATTATTTAATTTTCCGTTGCTATAAAAATTATATGTTTTTTTTAAGAAAAGGATTACTTAGCAATAGTACGAAAAGTTATTTCCAGGTATTTCCTCGCAATGTTAAATAATTATTTTAAATGTTTATGTTGACTGTTAAATGCTTATGTGACTTAACATAGGCATTTAACTTGCACTAACATAAGCATAACAAATATAAATGAAACTTGCAAAAACTTAAAATAACCTAGTTAATTTTTAACTATGAAAAAGAATATTCAATATGTTTACTTAATATGTTTCAATATGTTTACTTAAAATTTTACGTAATAAGGTCATAAAATTTCTTAATAGTTTAATAAAGGTACATCACTTTTGGTTTTGATTAGTTGATTACGTTATTACATATCCATGTAGACCATTTAATTTTTAAGTTATACTAAGAATAAAAATTTCATCATAACATTTTGATGGAATTACTTTTCAATTTGAGTGCTAACTTTGGTCCCGGGCAACTACAATGATGAAACACGAAACAAGTTAGAAAGCAAAAAAATTAATAATTTTAATATTCACTGATGTATTTTTGTTTTTATTTAAAATTGCAGCATAAAAACGTTTTTAGAACATAAATTATTTTGAGAAAATTACATACGTTTATAAAATATAAGTGATGCTTTTGGGTCAAAATGGGTACAAAGAAGTTAAAAGAAGCTTTTATTTCCAATGGTCTAATTTTTTTTTTGGTGCGGCAAAACGAATTGTGTCATAAAGCAAATGCGTTTCAATTTAAATCTTATAGCTAACGACCGTTTTCTAATAACCCTCTTCATTTATCTCGTAATATCCACACAAAATATTTGAAAACATTGTCTTTTTTTTGTTTCTTTTTTTTCTCTTTTTTTTTTCTTTGTACTACGAAAAGTTGCGTGACTTATTTGAAAATAGCTTTCGCTTACTAGTTGCAAAAACAATCATATTTGGCGATGGCTTACACTAAGAAAAAAAAAGTTTGTTCAAAACTACCGGAATATGGAAAAATATACCGCGCTTCTGGCTCTTTGGGAACAGCAAACAGCATGGCAATTTTCACCACAGTCTTTGGTAATGATTTAAGTAAAATTAACAATAAAATATAATTTATTATCTCTGATAAAATTTGATTAATGTGGTGAAATTCGGTAATTTTATCATGATTTCTTGAAGCATGGCATAAAAGTCTTGAATATACTTTTTAATTTTGTATTTTTTACAAAATGTGGGGTAATATGAATTATATTTTTGAAAACCAAAATTTCCGGTAAACTGTTACCATATGAACGGAAAATTTACCAAATGAATGGTTTAAATACTGGATATTTTGGATTTATAAGCCAAAATTATGTTGTTTTTTCGACCAGATTACTATGCATTCCAGTAATTTAACTTTTTTTCTGCGGGTTCGAATAAAATAATTAATGTACAAAGTCTCTTCTTAGTTAATACATAATTTAAGGAATAGCTGCAAAGATTGTCTTTCACGTTGTTCTTTTTTTATTATTATTCTCAATTAATTCTTATAGGTGCCATTGTTTCAGAATAAGCTCTTCGTGTATTTTCAAAAAGAAAGACAAAACAAACTTTCATAAAGTTTGTCAGAGCTCCTTGTTGTCAATTATTAGAAAAGCTTCACTTTTAAAAAAAATATAGTGCATTTCAACGCCAAAAATGGTGGCAACTACTTTACACCAAATGTTGTGTAAATGTTTAGTAAAACAACAAGTATTTTCTTTTACACTACTTTTGATGTAAAGTATAAGATATGTTACACATAAAAATTAGGTAAGATATAATTACTAATAATTAGTTACACAATATGTTACACATAAAAATCAGGTAAGATATTTTTGCGAATAATTAGTTACACAATATGTTACACATAAAAATCAGATAAGATACTATACGAATAATTAGTTCAGGATGTATATACACGAACTTTAAAAGGATTATTAGTAAGTCAAACATACACAGAGGGAATATAAAGAAGAATTCGAATTCGGCTTATCAGAACATAAAATGGATAGTAATTAAATATTATAGAATTATTTAGCACAAGTGATGCATTTTTAAAAACTAAAATATGATTTTCCTCATAATACAACTATAAACTTGCATATATTTTATAACGGTAAACATTTGATTGTAGATGTATAGTAGCGTGCAAGACAGCAGCAAACTCGCTCAATCTCGAACTCATTTCTAAACCAACTATTGTTGTCATCTGACGATATCCAAAGTATGCTAAAATCGATGTTCTCGGAAATGAAAATAATTCACCAACAACCTCAGCATTCTTGATGTAATTGTTCTTCATTTATTGGTCTTTAGATTTAATTAATGACACCTTCTAAAGCATTGCGCGCAATTTTCTTTCGCCATTGGTGGTTAAATATTTAAGGCTGGCGATTAAGTTTCCTCTTCTACAATTGTTGAGTTTCAAATATAACTGCATAGTTTTATCTAACATAGTTCCTTAGATAAATGAAATGGATTATCTTACCTCACTGCAGAAGCACTGGAAATGATTTAAAATCTAGCGAATTTTTCATTTTTTTTACTTTAAATAAAGTGTTTCGTCGCACAATTTTTTGGATTTTCAACACCAAATTCGGTGCGATAGTTTTTACAGTGTACTTTTGAAATTATATATCATAAGTCCAGGTTAGATGTCTAATCGAGGACAGATAGCCAGTTTAAATATCACCGATATATCGATATTTTTTATTGCATCAGATGCAATTTTCAGGAAGCAATTTAATTTGTTTATCAATCTGCACAAAACAACAATCGTGACAACAAAAAGTATGTAGAATTTTAATGTTTATTTTATTTAAGGGTCAAACATTTTCTTGTAAATTAAGTATGCTGTTGTTTTTCAATGTGTAGGTAATACTTGTTCTTCAACTAGTTGAACCATTAAAGCACATATACAGTCCAATCTTTATTCCTGAGCAAAATGCAGAGCAATATCATAGTAAAAGGACGCTATAAAATTTGGCGACCATTTCATCATCAACTTAAAGAGAGATGGACACATAAAATAGAGGAGAGACAGCAAGTTTTCATTAATACCCATTGTCATATTATTGAAAAAAATTAAAATTGAGATCAAAAGTAAGAAAATAAGATGTATTTCAGCAAATTAGTCTTTATAATCACGTTTAATATCTCCAAATAAATAAATCTAATTACGAAATCTATGGGTTCGTTAATGGTTTTTAATAGGTTTCGTTTCGTAATTTGAACATATAATGGCTAATAAAAAAATGCATGGCCTTTTATTGCAATAAAACTACCTTTTTACAGTTTTTGAGGATGGTGTGACTTTTGCATATTACATTCCGATTCTACAGACCTATCATATTATCCAATAGAGCAAACATTTTACCCCGATTCTAATTACTCAGAATTTGATGAGTATTAATGTGTGATGAACAATACAAAGATACAACTAAAAACAATGACTTGTTGAGATGTATAAAATGCATGAAATGGCTCCACGAAACATGTACAAACTTAGAAATCCTGTGACAAAAATGTAGTTAAGTTTTTTCAAAAAGTAATTGAGTTATTTTTTGCTAGTTAGATTCTTTTTAATTATTTTCCAAAATAAAAATCATACCTTACAGCGTATTGTAAGATTTTCATGGTTAAATGTATAAAATATTTTATTTTTCATATTTTAACTTCAGTTTTCCTTAACTGTATTAGATTGCATTCTCGCCTGTACATTAAGGAGAAATGGCCTTTTGTTAGTTTAATTTCAAACTATTGTTTTCACATTTTTTTTTGCTCAAAATATGTTGAGTACATGTATGAGAATTTAAAATACGCATAAATATTTTTTGTATCTCTATTCTTAGTACCTTTATTTCGATTTGAAGAACTATGACCATCTCTCCTAGACATACCCTATAAATATAAGTTCCACATTTAATTTTAAGATACAAATAAATACAATTATTAATAAGTGAACTCTTAAACATGATTCGTAACTTCTTAAAGTATCTTTTCTCAGAAAAATGCAATTACAAGTTTTAAATTAGATTAGTATAAAAGTATAATAATTTCAATAGTACTGAATTACTATCGTTTTTGCGTTATTATTATTATTAAACTGTTCAGTATGATATTTTCATAGATTTCCTGCTTTAAACTAAATTATAATTGCTTAAATATATGTTACTGAATTTAAGCCCGAAAGGGTAAATTAGGTTCTAAAAACAAAACAAAACCAAAAAAAAAAAAATTTCAAAAATTTTAAGAGTTTTCTTTCTTACCAGTGATCTGCTATGGTAGGTTGAAACTTCTTATAGAACAGAATGAATTTACAAACTTCCAATCATAAAAATTTATCTCTTTAAAAACCTGAGTATAACGAGCACTTTTCGTGACATTTAAATTTTATGGTCTTCAGAAAATCGGAAGAAAAATAAGCTCTCAAAGAATTCACGTTTTTATACCAATACTTTCTTTCCTTCGAGTTTTTATTTCTGTGAATATAACTATTCTTATATATATATATAATATATATCTATCTATCTATCTATATATATATATATATATATATATATATATATATATATATATATATATATATATATATATACAGAGAGAGATATGATTATATGGATATTTATATGTCTTCTATTATGTATTGTTAAGCCCAATCATATCATTATTAGTTACCATCTTACCTATATCATGATATTACATAGTATAGTTTTATGTTCACTATTTTGGAAACAGATTACACGAAAACTCAGATGTGGACATTATACAGACAATACCTGAAAACTGTTAATTGTTATCAGACTGTTAATGGAGCAGTACTCTGAATGTGGCACAGATCTAAACTGTAAGCTGAGACAACAATTAAGTTTAAATTTATATTTATTGTTAAAATTTGAGAGTAAATTTATTATTCTCTCTAGTGCAAAGAATTACCATAAATTATTTCAATAGCTTTCCACAAAAACTTTAAAAACAGAGCCAAGAAGCCTGTTTAAAAAAAGAAATAAATCGCCAATTTTGTACACTCATGATGTAAGCAGATCCAATGTAACGGCCAAATAACGTTAAACAGTATCTTATTGCTTATAACTAAAAATAAGAATATAAATTTTAAATCAGGCGGTTATATAATAATATCCTTGACAAATAGCAGAAATATCTATGCTATATTACTGTATGCACTGAGAAGAAAATAATTGTCGAAGCTACCAAAATATAGCAGTATTTACCGTGTTTCTGGATCTATGGAAGCGCGATAAGGGTCAGTCATTTTCACCGAAGAGCTTTGGTAATGATTTTGGAAAAATTAGCAATAAAATTTGGTTTTAATAGTGTGTCATAAAATTTATTAAATGTCTTAAGATCTGGTATCATTAAACCTTAATACTTTCGCTGAAGATTCAGCGTTAGCGCGTGGCCAAATTCTTCCTAGTGGTTTGTGTCGATAAAACAGATCAAGTGGTAGCAAAATGTGTATTATCATTAAACTATTCTCTCAAAAAACATAATATTTCCTCCCGACTATGACACATTGTTTATTGAAACAAAGTTATCGTGAATTTTAAGAAATAAAATGATTGGTTAAGAAGAAAAAGTTAATATAAAAGTTAGTATTTTTATCATTTACCACTTTCATTCAGGATAATCAACTGTTGTCTGCTGGCACTGAACGTGTTAAAGCATGGAATGAAAACCATTAATACGGTTAAAATTTTCTTTTCAGTTTTGTATTTTTTAGTAAATGTGTGGTAACATGAAGTCCGCTTTTTCTTTTTGATCACTGTAAAGTGCACCCAAAAAAAATGGATCACCCTGAATAACTTTTAATCTAACGATCGTATCTTCACGTTCTGGGACTCATTCTTAATGGTTCGAGGGGTTGACTTCAAACATGCTAATTAATTAGTGCAGGTGATATTTTAAGTTACGAAATCAGACACGATAATAAATATACGACTTCTTTAGAATTCGATTTATCAGGAACCGATTTCGATCAAATTTTGTATTTTGCCATGTAAAATTACATATTATAAAATGATGTAAAAAATTGTAACCTTAAGATTCAAAATCTTTTCGACTGTTATTTAATAAAATAATAAAAAATAATTATTTACCGAAATTTATTGTTTGGATGGAATTATCTTTGGATCAACGAATTTGATAATTGTATGCTTGAATTAGCGAAATATGCAAAAATTAAAAGTAACATTATGAGGTCCAAACTTTGGACCAATCTCCTGACCTGTCTGGGGTCCATATTTGTCGAATCCGTTGAAAAAAGGCATGTTTATTCAGAAAGAGTACGTCTTTGTGTCTGATTTCGTAACTTAAAGTATTGTTTGCACTAATTAATTAGCATATTTGAAGTAGTGTGATTAAGATTGAGTCCTAAAACGTAAAGATTCGATCATTAAATCAAAAGTTATTCAGGGTGGTCCATTTTATTTGGCACACTGTGCATTAAATAAAGAATTTCAATCATTAAATGTATCATTAAACTATTATTTTGTAATATAAGCTTTATTTTTTATATATTTAATTTACATTTTTGTGTTGTAGCTACTATACGAAATTCGCCTTTTCGTGCGCAATTCCCAAATTAAATTTGGATTTTTATGTTAGAGTTACCGAAAGAAATTCCTTTTTTTTTTGTGTTATACAAGATACCTAAAAATATTCAGTTATAAATTGATAGATTGGTATTTTTGTGTTGTAGCTAACAAGTAAAATTCGCCTTTATGTGTTATGTTAGCTCCTAAAATACGCATTTTAGTTACAAAATGAACTAGTATTTGATCATTTAAATCGAACTGGAAGCCTCTATAAATAAAGTGCTCTCCGCACAATTAGATTTTTCAATATACCATAATTTATATCCAAAAAAAACTTTTTTATCTGTTTATCTTTAAAATCAACCCGGAAAAAAAATTCCACGAAAAAATCTATAAATGGTATAAAAATTGTTTTGTGCATTTAGCTTTCAAGATCACTCTCCAGATAAATGCAAAAATAATATTTGGAGACTTAAATTTTCTATTTTTGAATTCAACTATCCATATTATGTTTTATATACGCTATATTATCCATATTACAGCTATCCTTCCCTCCTCTCATTTTGAGGATGTGGAATCCAAAAATGAGATGCTCGTATAGAAAAGTTCGCTTTTCTGTATGATTTAGCTAAAAAAAGAATAATTTTAGACAATCTGTATGTATATCACAAACTTTTCGGACCATTAAGATTGAAACTTACACTAAATAAAATTATGGTCAAAACTGTAAGAATATGGTTAACTTTACCATCTTTCTGGCTCAATTGTAACACCAAAACGCTCGATAATTTTTACCAAGGTGATAATGATTTTGGTAAAATTAGCAATGAAACTTTGTTTTATAAAATATGATAAAATTTGGCAAATTTGGTAAAATTTTGTGATTTCATCATGATACCTTAGAGCATGACTTAAAAAAAACATTTATTTGGTTGAATTTACGCTTCAATTTTGTTTCATTATTACTGAAAACGTGATAATAAGAACCATATTTTTTTTTAAAACACTAGAATTTTCGGTATGTCGTTACCATATGAACGGAAAAATTACCAAATAATGATTTAACTATTTTGGTTTCATTAACCAAAATTATTGGGGGGGGGGGACCATAAATACCATTACCATATAGTATGGTAATATTACCAAAAGTTTTTTCTTTCTTCGCATAAATCAAAAGCAAATAATATTAAAGGAAAGATGCTTTCTTATGAATCACAAAAATGCATCTTTACGTGCAATAATGTAAAAAAAAGGATTAAATTAAAGCGTTATTTTGTTTAATTTAACACCTTACAAATGTTGAACACATGAATCAATGTTTTTAACACAATGAAGCACCATGTCTATCAGAGTCTTTGTGTTTTGTCTATTACTTCTTATTAAAGCAAAAATGTATTAAAATAAATTGCCACCCTTATAGCGGTCAAAACCTTGTCTGACTAAAGTTAAAATAATTAATATTTAGTCATTCAAAAAAACTCAAGAAAGTAACATTAATTTCGACATTCAATACTTCAAACAAAACGAATATCTTCATCCACATGCCCCCGTTGCTCCTTATGATTATCAAGATTGTACAGATGTGGTTGTAGTTATGATATTTTTGTCCACGACTGCACATTTGCAATAATCATGATTTTCTTTTTTTGTGGCTTTCCAAGCGTTGGAGTTTTACGAAAATACCCTGCCATAAACGATATTGATTCAGCTTAGAAGAGGATACACAGACGACAGTGATTTCATTTTTGTTTTTGGTTTCAGAAATATTCGACGTGATTGTCGTGCAGAATACTTAACTGGATTTACATACATCCTTGATTACTAAATCAAAGAAATTGGTTGTTCTAGTACTTACTAAATCAAAGAAATTGGTTATTCCAGTACTTACTAAATCAAAGAAATTGGTTATTCTAGTACTTACTAAATCAAAGAAATTGGTTATTCTAGTACTTACTCAATCAAAGAAATTGGTTATTCTAGTACTTACTCAATCAAAGAAATTGGTTATTCTAGTACTTACTCAATCAAAGAAATTGGTTATTCTAGTACTTACTCAATCAAAGAAATTGGTTATTCTAGTACTTACTCAATCAAAGAAATTGGTTGTTCTAGTACTTACTAAATCAAAGAAATTGTTTATTCTAGTACTTTCAAAAACAAAGAAATTGGTTATTCTTGTACTTTCTAAATCAAAGAAATTGATTATTCTAGTACTTACTGAAACGAAGAAATTGGTTATTCTAGTACTTACTAAATCAAAGAAATTGGTTATTCTAGTACTTTCACAAACAAAGAAATTGGTTATTCTAGTACTTTCTAAATCAAAGAAATTGATTATTCTAGTACTTACTGAAAGGAAGAAATGGGTTATTCTAGTACTTACTAAATGAAAGAAATTGGTTATTCTAGTACTTACTGAAACAAAAACCACCAATCAGGAGGCAAGAAAAAGATACTACCTTCACAAAAATGATTAAATATATTTATTTTAAAGATATCCTTAATGCTAATAAGCTCATGTCTAGAAATCACGAATGAAAACGTTACTTAGTAAAAGGAATTTTCCTCCATTTTCTCTTCTACCAGTGGTGATACACATAAAAATGGCTAACATAAATACTCTGAGAATTTTGAAAAGTTCAGATGCTTTTACTCCTTTCATAAATTATTTTTGCTAACGTTGGTGTACAATTGGAAAGTACCCTATCGATATTTTTTGTTTACAATCGAACAGGGAAGATGAAAGTTTAATTTAATCTCACGCGATCCCCATATTTAAAAATATGCCATTTTCAAAATTCGACATTTATGACATTTAAAATAATATTTTTTTTTAAATGGTATAACAAATTGTATACCTGACAATTCAAACTGTTTTTTTAATATTATTTAGTAAAATGATAAAAAAAATTATAAATATATCATAATTGTGTACAAAAAAATTTCAATTCGCTTTAAAAGCTCGTGAGATATGGGAAAATACGTAAAAAATGTAATTAACATTAAGGAGTCCAAACTTTCGACTGCTCTCCTGATCAAACTATTGAGACAATGTTTCCAGATTGAGGTTGCTCCCTATATTTCGGAGGTCAGAAATTTGAATCCGTTGGGGAAAAAAATTATAGGTCTATTCAGAGAAAGTATGTTGTGTCTGATTTCGTATTTTAAAATCTCGTCAGCACTAATTAATTAGCATAGTTGAGGTCACTCCCTTGGACATTTAAGATTGAGTCCTTGAACATAAAGATACGATCATTAGATCAAAAGTTATTCAGGCTGATCCTTTTTTTTTTTTTTTGTTTAGCACACTGAACAATCTGCAACAATAAACTTCTAGAGATATTTGCTATTTCCCTACACTTCTGAGATCGCCTGTAATCATTTAAGACGTGCAAAAATGACGCCAACTGTAATCAGTTCATTTTTCTGTAATCAGTTCTTCAGGTTATCAATCATTATACGGTGTGCCCCATCGTTATGCTCCTCCTCTTTACGTTTTAGAATTCTTGTTAAAAGTTAATTCTAAGAAGTATACCCTTGAAGGACCACAAACATGCAATAATAGTAAGTAATAATAGTATGCAAGTAGAAAGTAAAGAAAAAATAGTGAACATTTCAGAGGAAAGTGATCAGTTGGATGAATACAATGTTAGAAATCCCTTTTCTCTTTTCTACTTAAATAAGCATTTTTTCTTAATTCAATTGGTTGAGTTAACTGCAAATATTTGAAAATTATGGAGCCGGTTGAATATTATGGTAACGGTTTGCGGAAATTCTTCAAAATTATAGTAGTACAAATAATGAGTGCAAAATACAAAACTGAAGGCGGGCTAGCCTGGTTGGTAGGGCACTGGGCCCATGTCCAAGTGGTCGCGGGTTCGATCCGAAGACTCCCCGTGTAGTAAATGGTGACTGATGCACGTTAAATCTGTCGAGTCTCAAAGTCCTCCATGTTCCCATAACAAATCATTACCTCTGGGGGGCACTGAAATGGAGATTGATCGTTCTCTGATTCAGGTCAAAATTACGATCTGTGGATGAATAAATGTATGAATGGGTCCGCCCTATAAAAGATTGTGACGTATGGGTGTGGCAGAAGTAGAATTCTTGGCCATAGATGGCGCCACTGGAAAACAAGAACTATCGCACATGCCTTAACTGCCTTAATGGCATACGCCAACAACAACAACAAAACTGAAAAGTAAATTTATCCGAATAAATGGTATCTGAGGTATCATGATAAAATTTTAAAAAAATTTATCCGTATTTTAAAACCATATTTTATTATTAATTTTACCAAAGTCGTTACCAAATCGCTTCTGTAAAAATTGCCTAGTTTTTTGGTGTTCCCATAGAGCCTCCCCCTCTCAAACGCTGTGAATTTCACCATATATTGTCAGTTTTATCCATACTATTTTTTAAATGCATTGTAAAGTAACGTAAACCTAAACTAAATCGGAATTCGGGTATCTAATTAAGAATTTATAATATGAACTGAAACCGATCATTTTATAATAACCAATAACTTCATAAAATAGATTTCAAAATAAATTAAAGATACATTTTCACTCGTTAATTTATTTATTAAGGATTTTTTTTTTAATTGAATTTCTTGGAAATGTAACTATCTTATTAAAATATCCGCCTTAACAATCTTAAAGTATTAGTTCCAAGAAAATCTCTCTAAATTAATTCTTTTAAAAATAGCCTGGAGTATCGCTAATGGGTTTTATAGATAACATTCCAAGCGCTCGATTATTTAGATCAGCTTTCTTAATTTTTACAAAAATCGGTACCAAATATTTGTAATTATTGTGTCTTTTTCATTGATATAATAGGATTTTTAAGATATCCCAGTTAATTTATTTTTAGGACTCAAGACTACTTTTTGCATGAATTGAATAATATGTGACTTGATTTCATTATTGCTATTAACGAAGGCTGAACAATAACAACATTATCAGGAAGTGTTGGCACTATACATTTAACCAGGAACGTGCTTAAAAAATTAACATTTCTAACAAGCTAACCATAGTTACTTTTAAGTTCATGATGCTTTTGAATTTTTCAGTTTTCAAAATACTTTTGTCTTGGGTCGCGGTGGTTAAGGGTATAGAGCACTCTCCTTCCAATGAGGTGAACCAGGTTCAAAACTCAGCGATGGCTGGTCGATATGAACTCCTCAGCGACCACAGTGGTAGACGGATCATGGGCTGGAATGCCTTTGCAATCAGGCTGAGCATAGGAGGCTTTCGTGGTTTACCTCTCCATGTTACTCAAATCCACGTTAGTTCCTTCAGAAAGTCTTCAACGATGCAAATTTCTCCCAATACTGGATCCAGAAGTTTCCTTGTCTTCTGGATTGGGTTCAAAATTACAAGGAGTTGAACATTGCTAGTCGTAAACTCAGAGTAGGGTCGGCTGTACAACGACGGTTATAAAAAAATATAAATAAATAAATATTTTTGTCTCGGTCACTTTAATATTTGTTGTAATATTTTTAAATATTCATTCCACTCTTTAAAACTGTTTCTTCCATCTTTTTATCAATTTTGAATTATTCTGTCTTAAACTTATTTTTACACCATCGATATTCTGTCCTCACCTTAAAATGTTTCCATCTATTTTATCGAATTTAATTTATACCTGTCTTAACGATTTTAAATTATTTTTACATTCAATGATTAATAAAATTTAATACCAAAAAAATTTCGAAAATATAATTTATGAAAAAAATGCAATAAACATATTCTTTGTATTGCAAAGAAAACTTCTCGGACCCATTTTGATGGAAAAACTTATTAATAAAATTTCACTTCGTTTATTTATATGTCTGAAATTAAATTACTTTCTTTATGGATAAAAAACGAACAAATATATTGTTTATTTGGTTAAAAATAAATTGTATGATTCTATTTTTGATCGTATGCTGTTTCAATATTTTGTATATCAAACAAAACTACTATTTCTACGACCTAAAACATATATTTATAAAAAAAAAAAGTGCCTAATTATATTTCGGAATTAAGCGTTAGCTAATGCTCATTAAATTGGTTCACTAAAAGAATAGTCAATTGTTCTAATAAGGAATTTAATGATCAAATGTTCTAATAATCGAATTAACTATTTTGTTTATCTATTAAAATACATTTTTTTCATGACAAAACAAAGTATCGACCCAAAGGTATGTACGTACTTTTAAGCAACATTTGTTTTACCAGATTTTAATGAAATAATATTAATGTATAGATCGATGGAAAATTTCGAATTGAATTTATTAAATTTTAAACTATTTAAAAATCATCGTGACTAAAATTAATGTTTGAAGTAATTATTTTACAAAACAATATATAAAATTTAAAAAATTTAGTTAAATTACTTATGTTGGTTTTTAAACAAGAGTAGAATGAAACGAAAAGCAAAATTTAAAATAAGTTATAACTTTTTCACGCCAAAATCAGGACAAATTAGCCAATAGATTTAATAAAAAAGGTATAAGTATTGCAAAGAATTTGTTACAATAATGATCTATAAAACATTTTTTTCAAAAACAGAATTATTTTTAGCTTATTTATTTTTCTTACAAGAATTGAATTCAAGTATGGGGCACATTTTATGTTAATTGATTACATTTCATGTTATTAATTCATTATATATATATATATATACAGGTGGTTATCAAAATAATGGAAACACCCCAGATTTTGAAGGAATCCCTTATTAATATGGCGTAGGACCGCCTTTTGCATGCCAAACAGCTTGGATTCGCCTAGGAATCGAATCATACAAATTCTGAATAGTGTTTAGAGGAATATTGTACGATTCTTCATGGAGATATTGTTAAAGTTCCGTGAGAGATGCCGGTGGAGGATATCGATTCCGGATTGAAAGCTCTAAAATAGACCACAACGGTTCGATTATATTGAGGTCTGGGGACTGTGCTGGCTAAGGTAGATGTTCCACTTCATGCTCATGTTCATCAAACCATGATTGGACAACTCTGGCTGCATGAATAGGGGCATTATCATCCTGGAAAATTCCATCTCCTGCAGGAAACAAAATTTGCATCATAGGATGGACCTGGTCAGCTAAAATTTATCTATACTTCTCCCCAGTGATCCTTCCTTTCAGGGTTACCATTGGGCCAGCAGAAAACCATGACACGGCTGCCCATACCATGACCGATCCACCTCCATGCTTGACAGTTGGATGGAGGCAATCAGGATCATACGCTTGTGCAGGTGTTCTCCAGACATGTACCCGTCCTGTTGTGGGGAAAAGTGTGACAGACGATTCGTCTGACCATATAACAGTCTTCCACTTATCAATCGACCAGGTTTTGTGGTTGTGGCACCACTCTACACGACGTTTTGCAACAGCATCTGTGACAAGAGGCTTGGGAATTGCTGTTCTGCCGTAAATGTTCTCTTTATGAAGGTATCTCCTAACTGTAATTGTTGACACTGGAGAATCCAGATGCTGATTGAGCTCTGCGGTCACTTTGGCTGCAGTTGTTTTCTTTTTAGACATTACAATCCGCTTCAATACCCGCCGGTCTCTTTCACTCAGCTTCCTCTTCCGTCCACTATTTTGCTTTGATGAGCTTGTCTTTTCGAGCTGTGTGTATGCTGTCATGACTTTAGACACCGTACCTCTAGAAACGCCTAAAAGCTGGGATGTTTCGGTCACTGTTGCTCCAACTAGTCGGGCTCCTACAATTTGGCCTCTCTGAAAATCTGTGAGGTCTGACATTTTACGCTTCTGACAAAAAAATTCAAAACGTAGACAACTCTGTTAAAGCTCTCTCATACCACCTAATATATGTACTTTTTATATTAAAAAATACTGGTAGCTAAGATTATATTTTAATGCTTATGAAGCGAATTCTTAAACGTCCCTTTTATTCACAAGTGTTTCCATTATTTTGATAATCACCTGTATGTGTGTGTGTGATATGTAATTTTATCAACCGCTCGTGCCCTGACTCTTGTCTTTACCACAGCAACTGAATCTCTTTCTCTCTCATCACAAAAACTCATATAATCTTAATCTATACATTTCTATGCATATGTTATACATTATATTTATATATACATTTCCATGCATACATAATCTTTATCTATCACATTTGAGAAGCATTTAATCCTCTAGTTGCACTACTGCTTCCTGCAGCAATACTATTTGCATCCGTTCTGCTACAATGCACTTACGTTGCTATATTATCATACCTATTTCTTATTACATTACCATTTACTAACACCGTTAATTACTTCTTCTTCATCTTTAATCGTACTGCAGCCTGGTGCATTCCAAGGCTTTCTCGGTCTTCTTTTTCCAAACAGTTCGATTTGTAGCTAGATTTCTCCATTTATTCACTTCCAATACTTTTAGATCCTTCTCCACACAGTCCGATCACCTTGTAACCGACCCCCCTCTCTTCCAAATACCCTCAATCTCAAAATGTTTGTTTTTTAGCTGGATCACGACGAAAAACATGTCCCATCCTCCTGATCCTGAATGACTGAATAGTTTACTTCCTTACCATTGAGTTCCACACACGCATTTTAAAAATTATGGTAATCTGTTAATTTTTTATAAGTAATATTTCTTTGGTTTGATTCGAATCTGCCATGTGATTGATGTTTTAAACCCAACAAGTATGGGGAATATATAGTACCCATTAGTTCTCAGTTTTATTGATATCCTGTTTCGATATATCAGGGCAATTATTGTGAGATCAAGATAATATTAAAATGTCAAATGTCTTAAACAGTTATTATGTACTGCAACATATGTATTTTATAAACAAATGTTGGTTCCTTATCTTCTCTTGTCAAAGTAACTGCAAGGTAAGCTTCTCTTTCAGTTTTATAAATTGCAAAATGTTATGATACTGTCTAATTAATTTCGCTTTATTATCTGCTCAAATATTAATATGCAAAAAAACTGGCCATTAGTTTATTTTATTAAAAAATGTTGTTATATTACCTTAATACAGTGGCGTCCAAAGATGTTGGAAAACCTGAGCAAGCACTTTCGATGCCCCTAAAAAGAGGCAATTATTCTAAGACATCATGTGTTATGAAAAGAAGTATGTAGTAAGGTGGGCTTAAAAACTAAAAATTTTAATTTCAAAACGCTATAGTGCAAATTAGATACCTTACGTAAAATAGTAAGGAAGGCCGAGGAAACTGAAATTTTTAATTTCAAAACAATATTGAGACTTCTAACTAACTTCTGAACTCGTCTTTAGCGCCTCTAACTTCTGCGTTAAAGAATCTGTTGTTATCACGAATGCACGAATTTTCTTTAGAGCAGCAGTTCTTTGGATAGGGAACCCTAAGTTATCAGCATTCTTCCGACGGAACCCCGACTTTATAACTGAAGTATATAATTATATATTTCATAGGCATTTTACTTTAAATAAATTCGTAAAGGCAACCAAAATATTAAGTTAATAATGGATTATGGATTGGATCTAAATATAATTACACGTTTCAAAAATGTTTTTTAAAAAAAAGTCCTAACTCTCTGAATCCTCTTATCTCTTTCACAAAACTCTAGGGTTCCGCGGAACATTATTTGGGAACGGCTGAATTAAAAATACATGTAGAGAAGTACATATACCTCTCTACATGCATTTCTATTATTCTTCCGCATGTTCTGGTACGTATGCCTAATGCAATTAGAAACAAATTTTGTCAAAAGATTTCCATCACATTTATAGAATTAAGTTATTCACCTGTTTATAACTCATTATATATTGTAGTAACAGTACGTCCACTTGTTAACAAAATTCATAAAAAGGTTATTGCCTTTAACAGGAACGTAACTAATTGGTGGCAAACATGGTTCCTTAAAAAAAAACGAGCCAAAGGTACATAACCTACGAAGCCAACGGTTTTCCACCTGTACAAGAGGTATAAAAAAATTTTAAGGCTATATTTTTTTTTTCTTCGTTGTTGGAACTAGCACTGTATCTAAGGACAATTTTTTTACTGCACCGCGTGATGCAAGAACAGTTCATCAGGAAAGCAACATAAAACTGCTGTTCTGCATAAAAATTCAGCTTCTCCAACATCTGTGTAAACGTGGAAGTCGAATCCGTAATTAGAGTATGTATTGCGGCCATCGCCGTCTACACTAAAAAGTAGTATTTGCGCGATGCGTCAGGTGAACCTGATCATACATCACACGCAAATACACATTTACTTTCCTGTGTTTATTCATTAAAAACCTCGATACATTGATAAATAATTCATAGTATGAACCTGGATTTTGAATATGGAACGAATGATTATAGCCGTTTCGAAGACACGTCTTCCGAAATTACGCGTGTTTTCTTGAAAAAATCGAACACTCCAAAAGATATGTAACCTAAGAATCGGCTGTGTTGGATCTGTAAATAAGCAATTACGTTTCGCCAGATTAAAAAATATATCAGCATTCTTCGGAATAAGTTCAGATCTAAATGCGGGTGAAAAGACCCATGTGATTCCGAAAGACGTAAATACATAATTAAGAAAACTAAGTGTTTCACCATTTATATAATTAGAAGCTGGGAATATGTAAATTTTTTAATGTGAATAAAATTTTAATTTTGAAATTTTTATAAATCCCGCTTGTGAAAAAAAAAGAGATGAATTGCTCCGAGAAAAAAGTATGGTCAAAACTGCCATAATACAATAGATAATATAGTACGATTTACTATATTTCTAGCACTAGGGCTATAGCTAATACCAAAAAGCTCGGTAATTTTTGCCGAAGCGCTTTGGTAATGGTTTTGATAAAATTAACAAAAACAAATTTTTATAATATGTGATAAAATTTTGGTAATCGGAGTAAAATTTTGACATTTTTTCACGATACCTTAGAGCATGGCATAAAAACCATTTATAAAATTTACACTTCAGTTTGTATTTTTTACAAACTGTATGGTAAGAGGAACTATAATTTTGAAATTCCAGAATTTCCGGTTAATCATTAACATATGAACGGAAAAATTACCATACGAATGGTTTAAATACTTTGGTTTAATTAATCAGAATTACGTTGTTGTTTTTTTTTACCAGAAATGCCATTAACTTTCAGTGCTGTAATTTTCCTGGAATGTTTTTCTGCTTGTGTAAACAGAAATTTTTAACAACTTATAGGTCTCTTTTTTTTACCACAATGTAAACTTCCAATTTTCATCTCTTACTTTTTGTCCAACTATCATTCTTAGCTTTGACCATCGAATTCAAGGAAAAAGAACTATATGCTGATATTTCAGTTTTAAGAACTTCAGCTTAAATATCTATCGATGGTAATAAATTTATACCATTAAGTATTATCGAAAAATATACACATTTTCCGAATGTATTCTTTTTAAATGTTTATTTCATTATGTATTCCTTATAAAATTATACTTTTCGGTAATTATTTTAGTGAAAATAGTATAAAAATAAATAGTTAAATGAAATAATATGAAAAAAAGTAATCATCCAATCGAAGTTTTTAAAATTTTTCTTTGACCCTTCAAAAACTTGTTCAATAATAGAAACTTCAGTCATTTCATATAATCATACATTTGAGTAGAATTTCTTAAAGGAACTAAGGGATCCGATAATAACAATAAGGAACATTTTTTTCTGTTGCAAAAGAATTTTTTTTAACGGATCTTGGATACTTTAAAGTCGCTGAATTCAAATCTGCAGTCTGTTTCTATCTCCAAGCTACGTATTTTAAATGACATTCTTTGTTTATTTTTTGTCAAAATGTAAAAGTTTAAATGTATATAACTTTTTAAATGTATATAATTTATATATAACTGGCTGTCACTTAAATGTTAAGATAAACTTCTTGTGGATTTAGGACACATCATCAGGATCAAAATTGCATGGAAACTCATGCCCGAAAATGTCATAATACGCCGCTGGGGACGCTTTCCTAATATTTCTTCGTGTGCTTCTGAACAGGTCATAATAAAGAGGCGCCCTTTGCAGCGTAAGACGACTTTTCTGATCATGGGTTCCGATGCAATTTTAGTCCTGATGATGTGCCCTAACTGCACTAGAAGTTTATCGCAGCATTTCAGCGACACCCTATTATACATAACGTTTTTAAATTTATAAATTTCGTCAAAAAAAATATACTGAAATGTCATTTTGAAAAAAATCTGTAGCTTTAGGTGCAAAACTTATTTCAGATTTGAAATTCCCACCTTTGAATTCGGTTTTGAAGATCAAGTATTTGTATAATAGAGACAAAGCATACGTTCTTCAATTTACATCCTTGGGTCCTGACTGAGTAGATAAACGGCAAAAGTATATCTATTTAAGAGATAGATATATCTATTAGAGATTTAATCTATTTAAGAGAGTAAAAGTGAAAAAATGATTAGAAAAATGCTTAATAACTTTACTTAATTACTATTTCCATCACTTCACTGCAAAAAAAAATGTATTTCAAGACTTGGCTGATAAATGAACAAATGTAAGTGCCGTAATTACAGTATATCAAATCATTTACGTTCTTATGCCCGGAATAATTACAACAAAATGTCATTAATCACTTTCATTTACTCTGAAATAAAGGCGCATACTTTCAAACACAATCTGTTTACTAAATTTTATTAGAATCCTCTGTGCCAGGAATTTGGACTTGCATTAATATTTTTGTTTTGATTTCCGTTCAATAATTATGGATTGATAAATTTATTTAATTAAGATAGTTATTATCCTCTAAAATAAACTTAAGGATGATTTTATAGCCGTCGTTGAACAGTCGACTAAATTTTATTGGTTTACGACTCTCTTATGCTCAACTCCGTAGCCTTTGTAATTTTGAACCCAATCCAGAAGACAAGGGAACTCCTGGATCGAGTATTGGGAGAAATTTGCCTTCGTGGAGGACTTTTTGATGGAGCTAACCCACATTTGCGTTACATGGATAGGAAGACCGCGAGAACCTCCCACGGTTACCCTGACGGCAAGGGGACTCTAACCCAGGATCCGTCTACCATTGAGGATACTTCACGTCAGCACTGTGGTCGTTGCAAGCCGGATGCGGAATTCGTATCGACTGGGATTCGAACCCGGTTCGCCTCATTGGAAGGCGAACGCTTTACTCCCTGAGCCATCGCAGTTCTTAAGGATGATTTGAAGTAAACAGAGAAAATCAAAAAGCAAATGTTTCTTTGAAAAACACATGCCTTATTTTAAAATTAAACTGTATTTTTTTTCACTTAAATACTAAATAACTGTAACAAAAATAGCATGAATCATATTTCTGTCTGATGTGTTTAGCTTCAAAAAGCCCTATACCACTATTTTTTTAATAATATCTACATTTGCTATACCAGAAAAAACATGAAAATAGATTTTTAATTTCGTAAATTTTATTTTCTTCCACATTCGCCATTTTCTTTCACATACGACAATGTATAGGGCATAGTTTTTACTCTTGAGGAACTTTTAAAAAGAGTTAAAATTTTTAGAACTTATTAATACTGAAAATTTTAAAATGATCATTTTCTTGAATTGGAAAATGCCGTTTGCAGTTTGTGCTTTTTGTGAATGAGATTTGCGATCGTTGCTGAAATATTTAATAATCGCAATTTTGAAATGTCAGACGTGCATTAAATTTTTTAAATTTTATAATTTATAAAGCACTAACATAATACCCGTTATTCGTACTGATTGAATAAAAAATGAAAAGAATCAATAAATCAGTGCTGAACAACACTGCGAAGTCATGCACAAAGCTGAAGGGCATAGTATGACATAATAAATAAAGCAACAATATTACCCTTTCTGGTGGCTTTGCGTTATTAGATTTAGAAAAACCATTACTTAGAATGATACTGCTACTCACTGCCAAATAATAATGGTCGAAATTTATTTTATTATTTAATAATTTGTTGCAGCACTAATCCCTTTCAAGTGACCGTACGACAGCTATTTTCACAGTATCGGTATTAAAACTGTTCAGTATTGATGCAGTTTTAATAATTAACGAAAACATCAATGTAATAATTAGTACCTACATTATTACGTTTAGTAGCTATTACATAACCCTGCAACATTTGAGTATTGTGTGAAATACATTTATCAGTGGTATGAAAATGAAACCTATATTTGAAAAATCATATAAAATTCTCATAAGAGCTTGATAAAGAATTTAGAGCATGTTCATTTCTCTATCTAACTTTTAATTTACCGTTTAAACGAAAAAGTAACTTTTCGCCATTAACTTTACTTTTTGTACATATATTATTTTTTATTTGAATTAATACATATTACCAACACTAATTAAACATCATTAGGGTCGATAATAGTAAGGCTCTTTTTTACAAATTTCCTAAGCGAATAAGTAACTTTTACTCAATAAATTTTGTTTTTTAGTATATAGCTTTTTTTATTTTACTATGTATCTATCACTTAAATAATTAAGCATCCTTGAGGATCGATTTTATACGTTTTTCCTAAATAAATTAGTACTACTTTCCCATTAATTCTGCCGTTAAAAACATTATTAATTTTATTTCATTTCAATAACTGTTGATTTTAAATTATTTACTTTTGTAAAAACACGTTTTAACGGATTTTTATAAACAAAATAAACAAGTGGTTTTAGCTAAACTTAGGAATACTAATTTGGTGACGTAGTCCTACTTTTGCTTTTTAGTACATAGCTTATTATTTTACTTTAGCTAGCAACTTTTAGCAAAAACTATCATCTTCGTCGATAATAATACTGACGTTTTTCATATAATTATATTGATGATCTCTTCAATTAGTACCATCCATTAATTTTGTTCTTCAGTTCAAAACTAATTTTTTGTTACTTCAATTACCATTGATTTTAAATTCTTTAGTTTCATAGTATCACGTTTTAAAAGAATTCCTTAAACAAAATAAACACATGGGCTCAAATAACCTTAGAAATTTAGTGACGCAGTGCCACCATGCCATCACGTTAACGTTTTTTATTGAATTTATCTGACATAGTGGGGAAAAATTTAATGTTTAAATAACATGCAATAAACTCTTTTCTTGATCAAATAGAGCTATAGGCTAGTAATTATCACCGATACGATATTTGGACAATTGGAACCGCCTATATTTAACCTTAAAACAATGACTAACGCTTAAGCAATCAGAAAATTCCGTTTCGTTTTACACCCATCCCGCTCTAATGGTTCGTAGTAGAGTGTTCAAATGTCGACAGTCACCTTTTCCGTGCTTCGAACTTTCAGTATGCCAAATTTCATCGCTCCCGGTCTAATAGTTTAGGAGTCTGTAAAGGACACACAAATTATTTTTATACATCAAGATAAAATAAACGCTTCCTTTAAAAATTAAGTTTCTTACTAGATGATACTGACTTTAAACAGGATATTATGCCGAATCTCATTAAGTAAATTACAGCGAGATCCTAAAGTTATGAACTGCAAAAATGAATAGTACTCTTTTGCTACAAAATTAATTCATGTATAAGAGTTAAACCATCAAAATTAAAGCGAGCCAAAAGCGTGAATATCTCTAGATTAAATCCTAACATATCCCTCCTGTATCACATAATACGATCGCTAAATACGTTTATCTGATCACATCTTAAGACGATCACTAAACATGGAAATCAATGTAATAAAAAGATTAGATGTTTCAGATGTTTTAACGTGATCTGCTGATCCATTTGAAGAGCTTAGTAGACAAGCAAACTGATTTATTTTTTAAAAAAAACTGGACCTAATAAAACTGAAACTAATAATAAGGCATATTTTTACACATTTTTGCTCAATTCAGTGAAACCTTTTTTTACAGTGTTTTATTTCAGAAATTAAAATAAAAGATATGAAACAAAATACGATATACAAGACAATTTAAATAGAAAAATATATTTTTTCTAAGTAAAGATATTTTCAATACGCTTGTATATTTAGAGTTGAAATGCTTAAATACAATCCTATACTTGCAATAAGCATTGAATGAAATACAATTGCATGTATTTAAAATAAAATTTAGCTTTGAAAATTCTGATATTTTCGGGAAAAACTAATCTGACAGTTTATGAAACAAAGATTGAGCACAAAGGGAAAAATATTGCAACACAATTTAGATGTGAAATAAAAAATAATACGATTAATAACACTTGAAATAAAAATATTTTAAAGAAATAGCACTTTAAATATTCTGGTGTTCAATATTCTGGGGTGAAAGGCTATTCAACAGTTTATGGTGCAAATAAAAATATATAAATAGGAAAATAGTGTCACATAATTGTTATATGCTATAAAAAATCGATTCAAAGGCAGTTGAAATAAAAATAAAAAATTATTAAGAAATACCATTTTCAATATTTTAATGTTAAGTTAATAGTTTAGGCCGTAAAAAATAAGTGGAAATAAAATAAAAGTCCTCCATACTTTCAATATGCAATCAAACAAAATGCGATTAAATACACCTGATGCAAAAATATTTTAAATAAATAACACCTTTAATATTTTAGTATTATTGTAAGAAACTTAATTATTAGCTTATGACGTAAAAATTAAGAAAATAACATATTATCCCGTAATTGTAATATTTTAACAAATGTTTTGATACAAATGTACATTTTCTAGCAAATGTTTTGTTCCTTCATAACAGTTATAAAAAATATTTGTTTCTATGGCTAATAATAATTTTCTTTTAATGTACATCAGTAAAACAGCGTTAAATTTTATGCAGTAGCTCAGCCTCTCACAATTAAGTAGGCTCTTTAGCCGAGAAAAACACCAGCACCACACTATTACAGACGACAGATTCTATTGTACTGCCTATGACTCTCAAGATGCTGCCATCTGGCTTGATGAAATTCTAGCCTGCCCTCTAGTTTCCACTACAACTCCGAGTCATATTTCGTCCAGCAAGGACTGATCATAAAGACGTGGTTCCCAGTCGAAAGCATCACTGGCTGCTGTCACTAAGAGGGTAGGTGCCCACTTTGATTCGTCAACGTAGGGACCAAGGGTGCACGGTCGTTAAACTGTTCCACCGTAAAGTGCTCGATTTCGTGTGCAGGTCATCGGGCTACCAAAGCAGAGGAACCATCCTCCCTGCAGAGGATCAGAATTGTGATGTCAGAGGATCAAAATTGTCTTCGGATCCTACTCAGCGATGCTTCTCAGACCGTCGCCAATAGCCCATTGTGTAGCTCTAGTAGCGACGTAAATGAACAACGACAACAAAAAATATTAGTACTAACTTTTAATTAAGTTGAAGCTTTGTAGCTATTTTTTAAGTAGAAAATCTCATTTTATTCTGAAATTAGTCCCGCAGTGAACTCGTTAAGACACGGTTCCCAGCAGATCACCGAAGTCAAGCATCACTGGCTACGGTCAGTGTGCGGGTGGGTGACCACTTGGATCAGTCTGCGTAGGGACTGAGGGTGTGCGGTATTGGTCCTCGTTAAACTGTTCCGCCGTAAAGTGCTCGATTTCGTGCGCAGGTCATCGGGCTACCAAAGTGGAAGAGCCATCTTCTCTGCAGAGGATCAGAATTGGTATAGCATGTCTTCGGATATTCCTCGGGGATGTTTCCCAAACCATCGCCCATAGTCCATTGTGCAACACTAGTGCAACGTAAATAAAGTACCTACCAAGTCATATTTCAGCAACCAGTACTTTTTAACGCAAAAACAGTTTCTCCAGTTAATTACAGAACAACTCATTGACGGCGATATCGTCACAACATATCAATCAACTACTTCATCCGTTCTCTTGTAGAGATGTGTATATTTTAATGCCTCATAAAGCAATTAAACCTTTCGAAGTTGTTCACTTAAGCCAGGAAAACTAACGCACCTATCAAAGACCAAGTTTCTACAACCAACAATCGTTGCAATGCAAATCTCATTAGTTTCTAATCTAAAATGTTAAGTAGATTTCGTCGTTGTTAAATAGAACCACTGTTTTTGGAATATTCACTTTGATTCAGAAAGAAATTGCAGTTTTCATCTTTAAAAAACCTTAAAGTAAAGAACTGTTTCAAATATATTTTGTACTTTACATACAAATCTTATTGTAGCTTTCAAAGATTTAGCATGAACCAAAATAGAAGCATTTTTAAATGCTTTGATCATATCGTGTCTTAAATATACCAGCATTTTAAGTGTATGCAATTTTCTGATACTGTCTAACACAGAAATCCATCGCATTCAACATAATGACTTCAATTCTCCTTTATTTAAAACCACGTTTACACGAATGTAAGAAAAATTACCGGAAAGAACAAAAAGAACAGGAAAATCGATATTTTCATTGTTACATATTCATTCACTTCAGAATTTTTTTCGTCAGCTTATACAATAGTGAAGAAAAAAAAGAAAAAAATATCTAGTTGAAAGCGAAAAAATCGAACAGCGGATAACTTTAAGAGATCACGAACCAAACGCAGGTGTGTTCGTATAATGTCCGCGGAGAAAAATGTGCCTAAGGACTCTGTCCATAAGGTTTTAAATATTAAAAGAATGTGTTGCCTAAAGGCAAATGCGAAGCATAATTGATGGACTAATACAGATTCATCAATTTAATTATGATAATATGTTGTTTATACGTACGGTTTCAATAGAAAGGTGCATTATTTATAAATGCTTTTAAATGCGGCTTTTGATAGCATCAATACTTACATTTGCTTAATAACTTTATTTGCGTAATAACTTAATTTGCGTAATTCATTGTGATATGAACCGACAACACTTACAATGAAATATCTATGAAATCATTCATTTTTACAATCCTTATTTGCAGCAGCTTAAATAAATGTATGTGTTTAAGTTTTTAAGTTTTGCCACCAGAAGTTTTGCAAAATATTTCTATTTGAAATAAGAGGAATATACAAGAATATAACCAAACATCAGGGAAAACTTACGCTGTCATAATTTAAACATTCTTTCCCTATTCAACTAAACCAAGTAATCTTTAGTAAAATTCGACAAATCATCTTCCATAGTATTTTTAGTTTTTTGTTCTATAGTTGTTGACACTGGAAGCGCTTGATTTTCCCCATAAGAAATTACATTTTCTTTCGTATTAATGAAAATAAACGTTGCAGCTTGTATATTAATTATATTAAAGGTGTATTGTTATATTAAATATTGTTGTAAAATTGTATTATTATATTAAACTAGGAGGCTTTGCCCCCTACTCGCTGGCGCTCGCCAACCCTCGGAACTGCTTTCGCAGTTCATTTCGGATTGCTTCGCAATCCAATGCTCGCTTTGCTCGCTCATTGGATACGTTCTTAACGTCCAGCTTTTGTATACTTTTTTGAATACTGAAGTTCCGAAAACTTTTCCCTGCAGAAAATTATCATTTCAATATTAATTTGAAATTGCAAACAGTTCACATATTTTGCTTAATCACACTATTCTAAATTTCAGTTGTTGAGAAAAGTAACTGTTGTAAGTTTTGTTTTAAAGTCTTTCCCACCAGAGGGCTAAAGTCATGTGTTGTAAAACAATATGAAATAGTAGTCTACCACTGAACGCCGGATTTAAGCATCGGCTTCGATGAAGATAATTTTGTATTTTTAATTCTCTGAAGGGCTCCACCCTAATAATATGAAATTTTTAAAATAAATGTATATATTTTTGATTGTTGATGAAGCCTATCACTTTGTGTTTTCATCAGTGTTCAGAAGCAGAACAACTATAAGTTTTTTATTTTATCACAAAAATATAAAATATATAAAAAAAAAACAAAGAAAAGAGTAAGAAAATGAGTATAGTCATAGAAAAAGTTAAAATTATAATATAGTATTTGTCAGTTAAAATATAACTTTTTGTTTAATTCATTGTTAACAATTCAAATTTCTCCGAGGCAATTCTAAACCTTAATTTTGTTCTAAATGTCAGTATTCAGACACACAACAGAAGCTTAATATGAAGTTCTAAAATGCATATATATATACATATATATATATAAAAGGGATAGTAATTATATAAGTAAAAATTAAGGTAGTATTGTTAAGTTGAAACACAATATTTTTAGTTTTGATGTCTGCAATACAATTCAATTTTTCACAAAAACGATTGTTTCCATTATTAAATTCAGCGTCAACAATTCAAATTTTTCTGAGGCAACTCTTAACCTCTAAATATTATTTTTTTTATGTACACATTTCTAAATGTCAGTATTCAACCACAAAACAACTTAAAGTCCTCAAATTTAGCATGAAGTTGTAAAATTTAATGAAAGAGGGTCATAGCAATAATGTAAGTAGAAGTAAAGTCAGTACTGTAAAATTAAAACAAAGTTGTAGAAGTAGCTGGATAGAAGTCTTTTTATTTAAAACTTTTTATAGAATTTCTTTTAAAACACAATTGTTAATCTGGGCATTTGGCGATACAACACTTATAGAATTGAAGGATTTGTTACGTCAAGCGCTCAAGTATCATAATTTTGATCTAGTTGCGCTTCTATGTTATTTTGATTTATGTTGCTAAGTTAACTTTCAAAAAATTCTATGCCTGGCAACAGCATTTTTATTTTTTAAGTTGTTTATTTTATTTCTTTTAGAATTCGTAATTTTTTTAGCAAAATGTTTTTTAACCTAACAGAATTCTTTGCCGACTGTTTTCTCTATAAATGAAGAAAATAAAGTAAATATTTAAGTGTTGTGAAAAGAATCTTATTTAGTTGTACAAAGTACTTCTTTGAAAATGAAAACTGTTGCCACCAGCGGAAAAGAAATACAGCCAAAATCTGGGAGCCACGTAAGAGAATTATATATATATATATATATATATAATTGAAATATAGCACCTTTTCCACATCACCTACTTTTTTACCTTATCACTTCATAGCACCTTTTCTACATTTTGAACTTTAGTTTAGTAAAGCCTTAGGTAAGGCAATGCAACGAAGGTAATGCAATTAATTAGGGGGATCGGAAAGTAATGTCGTTTCGGCGCATTAAATATTCTTTAAAACACCAATTCATTTTTTTTTCTCGATCCATTTCGATTTTTCGATCCGGCATTGAAAAATTGTTGTTGACGAGGGTGAATACATTATTGATTAAAAATAAAATCTTGATAACAAATATCAAATGCACCGAAACGACATTACTTTCCGGTCTCCCTAATATAAGCAAAATTGCATTTAACTAATTCGTTATTTCAAATTTCCTCTAAGTACTAATTTTGAAAACAATAGTCACACATTTAAAAGCGAACAAGTATTCTAAAAATAAAAACATACCTTCATTTCATATGTTATTTATGCATTATTTATTTATTACTTATTACCCATTGGTAAAATGGGTGTTGTTTCGGGGTTGATGGCGTGTGCACCTTATTTGTACGTTATCACACTTTTAAACTGTGTTCAAGAGTAATAGTAAACAGTGCGCATGCGTCGTCATTCCATGCGTCGCTATGGCGACAGCTGCTGTTTGATAATTTTTTAAGATTTCTTTTTTTCACTTTCAATTTTTTTTATGCATTAATTTGATGAGTTTATTTTTGAGACATGGGACCAGAGAGATCCCATAAATACTTCTTGAGTTGTGAATAATAATAGAATTTCATCATTTGAAAGATACTTTTGCTTCTATTGTTTAAATTAAGAATCAGAAATTCCAACCTACGATTCAAACTGGATCGTTCTCAATACTAATTCAGGTAAATAACACAAATTAAGAGGGTAAAAAAAAAATTAGACAGCAACCATTTTGCCAATGGTTTCGGCAATCACAAATTTTTAATATTTATTTATTTATTATTTATTTATTATTTATTTATTTATTTATTATTTATTTATTTATTATTTATTTATTTATTATTTATTTATTATTTATTTATTTATTTATTATTTATTTATTATTTATTTATTATTTATTTATTATTTATTTAAAATGTATGCAGAATAAATTATTCTAATCGTAAAGTATTTTTACAAATATTTTTGAACATAAAAAGACTAATTAAAAAATATCAGAACGTCAGAAAACATATTAAAACATCTTTAAGTTTGCACAAAGAATTATTTTGATAAAGTAGAACTGTACAAATCGATGTTAAAAAGAATCCTTATTTCATTTAAGTTGTGACCTTAACGGAAAATATATCTGTGCAATCAACAAATTATTTACTATTTCGTAACTGAGCATGCATTTATTGTTTTATTCATAAAGAATTCGTATGAAACAATTTTCTAAGTTTTATTTTTCTTACGAAGCATAAATGAAAAAAGATATGAATGACCCTTTTCAGTATATATCAATATGCTCAATTTAATTAAGAAAAATTATCATTTGTCTAGCAATGTTCGATGCTTGAATTTATTTCATTGCTTTTCTTGAAATAAATCTTTTTAGAATCTATTTCTTTCAAATCTACGCCAATTCTTCCGTATTTCTCGGTGGATTTAAGTTGTATATTTCAAGTGGTGTTACAGTTTTATATTTAAGTAATTGGTTTTTCGTTCATAATTTTTGGATTTTTAAATTCAATTTATATTATTTTGAACACCACGAAATATTAATAAATTAATTATACTTATAAATGCATAAATTCTGCAACAGCAAGGACTATTCTTGCTTACTTTTGAGTTCCAATTGCCATTTCGCTAATGGCAATTGGAAAAATGTCGCTGTTTATGATTAATTTTATTTATTTAAACTTATTCGGGCTGTATACATAATGATATACCTATGATATATATATATATATATATATATATATATATATATATATATATATATATATATATATATATATATATATATATATATATATATATATATATATACATATATATATATATATATATATATATATATATATATATATATATATATATATATATATATATATATATATATATATATATATATATATATATATATATATATATATATATATATATATATATATATATATATATATATATATATATATATATTGTTACACCCGCAATTTGTTTTATTATATTTTGATACTGATGTTTGAGTAGCAGTATTTTTATTTGAGATACTTCAACTTTCTCGAGGAACAGTTTGTCTAAATTCAGAGACTGATTAGGTGCCCCAGAACTAAATAGTAAAAATAAACAGGAACGTCAATTCAAATGGACAACCATACCAATTTTAGATTCAAAGTAACTGGTCACATATTATAATCAGCGGAAATCACCCACACGCTTTCATCCATGCTCATCTTCCCCTAGTAAGAGATATCAGGAGGCTATTTGCTGTTCCAACTCTCCCTTATCGACGCGAACAACGTCCTGCCTTAACTTGAATCTCTTCACTTGAAGATAAAAAAAAATTGTGTGTCCACCGAACTTCGTCTCCTCCCATCCTGTCTGTCAGACACAAACAGTTCAACAGAAATGTGCACACAAAGTCACCATCGAACAAATGTTGTTCTTAAAAAGGGTTCGCTGTTATTTTTAAATTATGTTCCTCTCTTCCTGGTTTTCCAGGAACAGTGCTTGCAGTTGAATTCATTGATAAGAAAGTTCTGATGTGCCACGGTTGATAAAAGTCGTGAAATGTTGCTTGGTCATCGGAATATTTTCGAGAAAATGTAGGCCATCGTTCAGGATATTTAAAGTATTAGGTTCATGCACTTCTAAAAGGAGTAATGCATAGTTCGTAAAGAAAGAAACATTACTCCTTCATAACATCTAATCTAGTGATCAAATTTTCATGCTCTAAAATTCAGTCTTAATGGTTCCAGTATCTAATCTGAAATGTGCAATTAATTAGCTTTTTAAGTTACGAAAACAGACACAAGAATGTTCCTTCTCTGAACAAGCATACCTTTTTACAATAGGTTTTGGATTTGTAAAAAAAATTTTAACTTCATTTTTAACTGTGAGTTTTGTGCAACAAAATACGAAATTTGAGCCAAAACTGGCTGAATATTTTCTGAGAAACAAGCGTTCAAGAAAGTCGTGTTTTTAAATGGTCTTTTCTAGATAATCACGTAAGCAGTGTTTGGTCGGAAAAATAAGGAGTGACTCTTAATAGGAAAGGGGTTTATAACCAAGGACTAAAATTAACTTTTAAAAAAAATTTAAAAAAATAACGGAAGTTTTAATAAAAAGTGAAACTTGAAAAACTTAAATTAACAATACTTGAAAATTTTATTAATCCTAATAATGCTTTAAATCTGGCATCCATTTTTCTGCTAAATTTGCTTGCAAAAAGACATCAGGTACCATTCCAAAATAATATCCTTCAGTATTTTTATGACATTTTCAGTGAATTAAGATTACCCCAATTTTTTCTGTAACTCCCTGTATACATAAAGCAGCAGTTAAAATAAATATATTAAAAACAACGAATATCAGTACAAGCCAATACCAGGCAATTAGCTTGAACTTTATTTGTTAATAAATGTGTTTTCTTAATTTATTGATTTAATAATTTTAGTTGTTAATTTATTTACTTTACTTATTTTCTTATTTTCTTTCTCTATTTACTTATTTAATTGTTTATATTTTACGTATTTTTTCACCTGTGTCAGTCTAATTTCTATTTGTTTTTCTAAGAATAACAAACAACAAATGTGAGTTTTAATAGGAACACTAAATTAAAAGAAATTTAAAATATTTTTAAACTAATTTTTTAGAAACAACAAGCATTTAAATGTTATTTCCAAGAATAAGAATCGAGAATAATAATTTATCTTAAAATTGCTTATCTGTCATGCGCATCATTTGAGAATTTAAACTTAGTAATTTTTCTAAATGTTCTTTAGGTTCTTAAGCGACCATATTGTTTTTCAGATCATGCAATATAAAAAATCCTTCTTTTTTTTTTAAATTTGACAGCAATATTTTTGAGAAGCATGCCATGTGTTGCCATGAGTTAAACATTATTTCAGTCTAATAAAAAAAAAAATGACTTAACAAGTTTTTAGTTGTGGACAAATATATGAACTGATATTTTTTTAAGTTGAATAAGTTTTGGAAACCAAAATGTCGTTTGTTTATTTGTTTATTTTAAGATTTTAATAATCATTGTTGCATTTTGCTGTTTCATTATATTTTTATGTGAAAAACATAAACTAAATTAATTAACATTTATTCATTGATTGATAATTCATTCAAGCACTAACCCTTAAAACCCTCGGACTTATACCACTTTCCAATCCACTTTAAAAAAATAACAGCACATTTGTTAGATCTGAAGAAAAAGATTATTCGACAGTCTTACAATGATTATATCTAATATACAATTAAAAAAAATATTTTCAAATAAATTTCAAATATTTAGGAATATTTTTTTGAAAAAAAAATTTTTTTTAAGTCTTGAAACTTCTCTGTTGTTGTTAAATTCTTACAATTTCCCTTTAAATATTTATGTTGCTGAATTCGAAAACTCACCTCAAATGGGACTAATTTTTTCCCCAGCGAAACTAGCTTGATTCGCAAAGGTAACTATGATGCCGTTACAATATTTGGTTGTTGACAAGCGTTAAAGACCAGAGAATGGAAGCAAACTAGCTCAGTAATGGTATTCTAAACAAAATATTTTATAGTATAAGTAAAGTTTTATTTAATAATTATTATTGCTGATTTAAAAAAATAATAACTTTCTTTTTTTCTCATGCGATAGTTACTTAATAGGTATTATTCCCTTGATAGCCCTTCTCTCGATGGTTTGTGAAGCGTGTCCTAGTCGCGTGTCACGCAAGCAGCGCAGTAAACTGAAATCAATTCCGCGTAAGCAATCTTACTACTGAGATTCACGTGTGACTTAATGCAGGAAGACTGCCGAAGTTCAGGTCATGCCTTCGCTGATTTCATTCTTAAATAGTGAAAGGGAATACGGGGATGTTGGACTTGCTCTTGACAGGGGCTTTCTTCTGAAACTGAAAAAGAATATTTACTATCTGGTCACGTGATATCGGGTGTGGCCCCCAGAGTACTGACACGCGACAAAGTGTTGGTAAACTTTTGGTAGCCGCACCCTTACGTCGATAGCCAACAATTAGCGAAATCTTGGAAGATTTTTCATTTTCTATTTTTAAACCTTTTTATTTTTAAATGATCATTTTCTGTGGAGGGACGAAATAATGATGATCTTCTTCAAATATGTAAAACATTGTGAAAAAAGTGATTAAGTAGTTCGAGAAGATTAATGAAACACAGGTACTATTGTACTATACGTACAATTTGTTCCAACTAGAGATAACATTTAAAACATATTGAATTAGAAGGGGTCACCCCTGCTCGCTTAGCTCACCGACCCCCTTGATAACTGATCAGTCTTCCTTTTCTTTTTTTCTTAACGACAAACACAGTATTATATTGAAACCAGAAATTATTCAATTAATAGATCCCGAAAAATGTTTATTATAATTACAAAGATTTGATACCACAGATTTAGTACCCGAATCAGTTAGGATAAAATTTGAACCTCATCATTTTTCTTGCTTAACATTGTAATTTCAACATCCTATTCGCTTTTTCATCTCATCTTGTTTTTTCTAAAAAATATCCCCCTTTAATTTTCTGTTGCTATAACAACATGTTAAATTCATTTTTCCACAAAAAAATTTATTACTAAAAGTTAATACCTAACAATGCTTTACAATTTTGTACTTTTTACTAGGTAGTTCTATCACCACTCTCCTTACAATGCTTTACAATTTTATACTTATTACTAGGAAGTTAAATCACCAATCTCCTAACAATGCTTTACAATTTTGTACTTATTACTAAAAAGTTCCATCACCAATCTCCTAACAATGCTTTACAATTTTATACTTATTACTAGGAAGTTCCATCACCAATCTCCTAACAATGCTTTACAATTTTGTACATATTACTAAGAAGTTCCATTACCAATCTCCTAACAATGCTTTACAATTTTGTACTTATTACTAAGAAGTTCCATCACCACTCTCCTAACAATGCTTTACAATTTTGTACTTATTACTAGAAAGTTCCATCACCAGTCTCCATGATTGTTTCGAGTTCATCATTTCTTCACCTACAATGCGATATATTTCACGAAAAATAAATTTTAGCCTTTTGAGCTTGCTTATAAAGCAAAGAAATTTCTGTTAATAAAATATATTTATCAAGTAAGGAATATTTCGTTCGTAAAAATTTTAGAATATACATTTAATTCCAACTTTTATTTAAAGTATTTCAAATTTCCCAAATATTTTATATAGTTTTAATCCCATACATAAACACATGAATAATAAAAAACTTAACATCGGCGACTTGTTGGTGACAACATTTGGGAAGTTGAGTAAGCTCTTCCAGTTTTAAAGAGTGGCCCATTTTTTTCCCAACAGCAACAGGACTCTAATCTTCGATGTAACTACCAATGAGAATAGTTTTTGTGTTCAAAGTGGTTTGATTTACTAAATAAAATAAAATAACTATTAGAAGTACAAATTTAATTTTTTTTAAAGAAAAAAAAGTATAGATGCGTATTTAAATACAATATTTGCTATTTTCTAATACGTAATCCTGTTACTTTACTTTTTTATGTGTAATTTCTTCATTTCGTTTTAAAAAAAAGTCAATCTTTGCAACACTCTCAACACGTTTCAGTTGATCAAAGTAATGACAGAAGTTGATTGTTCAGTTTGCTGGTTCTTAAAAGTAAAATTTTTTGAGAGTCAATAATATTCATTTTCTGATCTGTAAAAGCACAATAACTGTATATATAAAAAAAAATCATTGATTACAAGAACTTTCATTCCGAAGACCATTATTTTTGGAAACAAATCCCTCTATTTTCGTGAGGTAATGTAATTAGCAGTATTCAAACAATCTTTTTTTTCTCTGCTAAATAAGTTGGAAAATAGCAATTTGGGAAATGCTAGCAAATTTATAGCAACCAAATTCCTTATATTCTTTTTTTTTCACTTCCAAGCTTAAAAACGAAGTGGCAGCTTATATAAAATAAAAATCTCAAGTGATAAATAAATTTTCCTATTTCTCTTCGCAAAAAGGATATATGGTCATTATTTCAAGCAAAAAGGGAGAAAAAGTCGCAAATAACACTGAAAATCATAATAACTTTCGAACAAATTAAAATTCCGAACAAAAGCAAGAGTTACGTTTACAAATAAAAATGGTCCTCTTAAACAGTTGAATTTCAACTCTGTAGTTCATATCTGAGGTCTTCAGAGAGGTCCGTGTAGTATTTTTTACTACAAGTTTAATAGTTAATTATTCTCGAAGTAATAATTTAATTTTAACATTAGTTATTATGTTATACTTTCTATGCATTGTACCTTTATAATTTTAATTAATTTTTATGATGGAAACTTAAATCCAATAAAAAAAAATTACTTTAGCTAATTTATTAGGGGTCAAATGATATTAGACGATATCTAGAAGACAGATAAAAAATAAATCCTAAAGAGATCATTTTTACTTCCCTCAAAGTGAAAATAATAAACCTGATAGGCGCTCTACAATATTTCATGTATACTATGTTACATAAAATAGTAATTTGTTTTAGTTTTAGTAAAATAATCTGTCTGGATTAACACTTTCAAGGAATTCCACGTATGATGCTTAAAATTTATGCGAAATTAACGTAATTTTTACACCTTTCAAGGATAAATTATCAATGCATCAAAAGAAAAGGAAACATGGCAATTCTAATTTGCACTTATAAATAACTTCATGCCAACAAAATTACAAAACAAATAAGCAAAGTTATAAAGCTTTACTGATTTTCTAATTTGATAAGATGGTCAAAATCCGTGAACAAATTTTTAACTAAACATTTTCACAAACTCCCCAATCAAATTCCTTGGCTATGAAATGAAAGATTCAAGTCAAAATCTTTATGAATTCTCAAATTGACGATTAAAGCAAACTAAAGTTCTCCCATTACCTTGCCTTATCGCTGAAGGTCACCCCAGAATCGCAATCTGTCGTGCACGGGGGCTACTGTGATCTGTGTTGGAAAAGATGGAAAATCTTCCTGTCCTATCCAAAACGACACAGGAAGAAGTAGAGGGACTCTGGAGTCTGGGGCGTCACCTCCATCGAGTGATTTTCTGGCGGAGGCCCTAGACTGCACGCAAATCTCTAATCACTGCCAGGGCATTTATGTAACCACGTGACATACATCATCTATCCTCCTCTCCCCCGTAAGCAGTGAAGGTTGACGGGAAATCTGTTATTGGGCCATCCAAAGAAATGCCCATATGAATATTTAGAAGAATAGATTGGGTTATTCAGCCTTCCATTCCAGATTTTTATTTTATTTTTGTTTTTGTGGGTGGGAAAGGGGAAAAAATGAACTGAAAGTAATTCCATCGCTTAAGAAATCGCATAGGATAAAATCGATCACCTGCGGAAGCATTATCTGACAGAAGATGTACGTCTTTCTTTTCTTTTCGTTCCATCGCGTGACAAGGGGTTTGGCAAAATCAGAAAATCACAATTCGATTTAATTGCGTGGAACCACGTAGCCAGTGAGTTCAGTAAAGCCTGATTGGTTAGGCATTAAAATAGTAATTGTCAATTACCTGAATTTTAATTCAATTCCGGTATTAGAATTTTATGTAGGTGAAGTAAAAGTTATGAGATTTTTTGTGGCATTTCGATGTACAGAAACGTCTGAGTTTTTGAGGTAGAGAGCTTAAATACAGATTATTCCGCCTAAACTACCTCTGCATGTGCTTTGGGTGCCGCTTTCTTTAAAAAAAATATTTTATCTCTCTGTTTTCTTCTAAATCAACTTACATAGTTTTAAATAATTGATAATTACTTTAATTAGAAGTAAGTATTTAAATAAAGGCGATAGATTCCACAAAAATACATTAACATTAAGAAAATTATATGCCTGTGCTAGCTACTTTACTTTTAACCAAAATACGGACACGTAATTTTACTTTCTTCAAGATTTTAAGTAAGTGAATGATTGAAGTTTAATTCTTGCTCCTAACGATACAAAGCAATTAATTTTTTTGAAAATTTTAATAAAAGGAATAACAAACAATGCAAATTAAAATTCTAAAATTATCTTCCAATGTCATGCCTTCCACGCATCACTAATGGTACGTGTATGAATGACTACTTAGGATTAGAGAGAAAAAGCACTGTTTCCCTAAAGTTTTATTTAAAACTCCTTCATTTCTTTATTTGGATATTGATTGATTAACTTACTAAAAAGTAATTTTTTTTAAAATTCTTATTACATTTGAAAAGAAAATGGAGTCTTGACCCATATATTAATTTCTAAAATAATTTTTATAAAATTATATTACATATCTACATCATGACATCGTAAAATACAACTTTCAGAAATGAATAACACTAGAAAATTAATTTTTTTTTTAAGTGTAGACTATCTACAAAATATGTTCTTAATAAATAAATCATAAATTACTTTATTTAACTAATACTTGACTGGATAATTTTTATTCAGTAGTTTAAAATTATTAAGATACGATGATATTTCTCCTATTGTTTAAAGTCATAATTATTCCAGCTTACTGGAGGATGCACACCTCCGATTGTTGGCTTTCTTCACAAGCAGATTGCCGTTTTGCGTAAGCTGCAGTAGCAGTAACTCTTGCCACTGTCTTGAAGCTTACTGAATTTTTAATCATTCCAATGCTAGCTTCCCCTCTGCTAGGAAGGCGTTTCAGCTTAACTTTCGATTCCAAATTCTCAGGATCTGCTATCGCCAAGACAACAAAACTTCCATCGATTCCTCCAACTACAACAGAGAGTCCGTCATGGGTTGTTTGAAAATCAGTTACCTCTGCCGCCAGTTTGTAGTTTCCAATCATTTTTCCGTTCGACATCCTGAACAATCTAATCGTCTGCCTTCCGCTGTGGTAGTAGAGAACATAATCATCAGTATTGTTGAATTTAGCTGTTACAGCAAACACCCCCTCACTGATTGGTGGAATAAGAACTTTCACAGTTTTCCCACTTCTTAGTTCTATCACCTCCAAACCACCTTGATTGGGTGCAACTAAACCGTATCTACCGTCACTCGTGCAAGCTCCATTCCAACGCTTGATGCCACGAACGATTCGTTTGGTTTCTACATCAACTATCCAAGAGGAATCTGAACTAGTTATGATCACAGCTGAGGCTTTTCCGGGAAATGGTAAAATTCCACAACCCAACAATGACACATTTGTCAGTGGAATCTTGAACATGAATGCCCCTTTTTTGGCATGATAGGCAGATATAACTTTCTGTTTGCCTTCGAGAGAAATGACGGCCAAGTAGGCTCCGTTTTTTGTAATAACAGCTGGTTCTGGGACATCACTTTCGAAATTGAAAGAGTAAACTTCTTCGCCAGTTGGGACATTCCTCACCGTGCATCGAGTCTCTTTTTCAACTTCAGATGTTATTACTACTATAATTTTGTCATCTAAGCCAAGAAGAAGTTGTCGGATGTTTGGATGACTCTCTCGAAAAACGACACAACCCTAAAAAAGGTAATTGTGAATTGAGCAACAGTTACTTTTCTAAAATGAAAGCAAATTAAAGAATTACATGCAGAAGATAGAGAACTTCTGTTTCATATATGAATATTACTTCTAAAAAGAACCACTTATTTTTTTTTAAATAATATTTTGTCAAAATTTCATGAAGAGTACTGACTTCACAAAAAGCAGAATAAATTTATAATATGTAAATAAACTTTTATTATCTACGATCAAAAAAATATTAATTTTTTAACTGCAACAAACGTGTTCATGTATTTAGTTTAGTTTTAGTGGTAAACTTTGATGCACGCATACATTTTGCAAATAAATTCTAGATTTAAAAATATTGGACTATAAAAGAAAATGTTTAAAAAAAAGTTTTAAAAAACCCCGATTAAAATTATGAAAAATTTTATTTTGATGAAATTTTTTAAAATTCCGGTATAATGCCGTGTTCAAAAGTTTCATGAGGGAAAATGTTCACAAATCAATACCTTTTTAAAAATAGAGATTTGAAAGTTGATTTTGCTTGGAACTTATCACGTGAAACTTATCCAGGGATTGAAAAGTTATATTCAATAACTCCCCTCACGAAGATGCCTGGCGTTTGTGTGGTATGACGCTAGATAATACACTGTGTGAGCAGACATTTCCCTCTGAAACGTCTGATTCTTACACTTCTATCTGATTCTTACACTTGTACTAAAGATTCATCGGAGGAAGCACATTTTGTCACAGGGAACGCCATGTTGTGTGTCGAGCACAGTGCATGGCGTTCCGTGATCTGTGATTCAGCGACAGAAGAATTATGCGTAGAGGAACCCTTACACGCAGTTAATGCTGAAACAGACAGCGACGAACCGTAGTGATGTACAACAAAACGCCTGTTGTCATGCTCCAACGTTGTGCTAACACACGAGAGAACGTTGTACGGTTCATCACAGCCTTGCTGGCGAGTTGTCTGTCACTCCGTGCTATTGCTTTTCCATATCACAGGTTTTTTCCCTGTCCATTTCTTTAAGACATGCATCGTTGTTGTGGTATTACACTGCTTGCCGGTGGCGATTTCTAGATATGAAAAATCCACCCTTTCCCATATCAACGATGCAGTCTCGTACTAACTCCGTTAAATGGTTGATATGGCGCTGTTCACTTTTGATGAGACATATCCACCACTACTGAAACATTTACCGCATATAGATGAAGATGAACTGATTTCCACTCACCTTTACAATCCATTACATGGAAAAAACGGCTGATGGAGTCGGTTCTCATTCCTCGCATGCGCAGTCGCTTTGTGATTATAGTCATTTGCATGTCTTGCATTACAATACATTTCCCGTAAATTTGGTTCAATTTGCATAATTCATTCATGGTGTTGAGGGACCACTGGAAATCAAACCCCAGTACTTCACAATGACAGTTCAGTACCTTAACCATTGAGTCATCGTGTCCCAATTATACGTATTATATTCAAATAATAAAAGCCGTGCTAATCCAAAAAAAACTGTGGTTATGTAGGGATCATTTTCAGTGAAAAATAACATAGTACATCACCTTTTTCAGATTCCAAACTAAAAGATTTCCAGACTCTGAACTGATGACATGACGGCTATCTGCAGTGATGACAGCGTGGGTCACAATAGCCCCCACGGGAGAATCAACCAGTTTGCTCCAAAGTTTTCCTGTCGATACACTCCAAACTCCGACGCTGCTTCTGGTCACAGTTACAGCTAGTTCATCATCTCCGGAGAGAGAAACAGATTCAATAGCCATTTCCATCCTGTCGATCGTGTACACTTTTTCGAATATGTTTTTCACATTCCACACCTGATAATTTTAAAGATCGGGATCAGTAATTTGCTACATTAAGGAAAAAAATCTCAAATTTGTAAGCTATTACTGTAAATAAGATTTAATACTATAATAAATGTTTTTTTTTAAATATAGCTATTTTATTTAAACTATTTTATTTAAACTATTTTATTTATTTAAAGTAGCTATTTTATTTAAACTATTTTATTTATTTAAAGTAGCTATTTTATTTAAACTATTTTATTTATTTAAAGTAGCTATTTTATTTAAACTACTATATTGTAAATGGTTATGTTATAATTATATTACTACGAAACAAACCTAATTAATGACATAATATAACTGTAACTGTAATAACTGAAACTGCAATATTATCTAATAGTCATCATACAAAATTTAAACAGATACTTTTTCTCACCCTTTATTTTCGATTTGCAGTAGTTTAGCTTTTTCCCCTAGAACAATTGAAGTAGATAATTTAATATTCGTCTAATCGACTGTCGATATTTGCCAGTTACGGAAATTCTAGTTGTTATCTAAAGTCTGCAATCCAAATTTTAATCTAAGTTTTAGTTTAAAATCTGATTTAAAATCTAAATTTTAATAAAACTTGCATATTTAATAACTATATGTATTGTCAATAAGTTCTTCTCAACCTTTTTAAACCACTGTAAACACTACCAATAAGAAACGACACTTGTATCAAACAATAGATAATATACATCTCTTGAAATTGATTAATAAAGATAATTTAATATAAGCTTGCTCGTACCTTTATAGTCTTATCAATGGAGGAGGACACAATGCCATTGAAATCTTCAATATACAATGATTGTACTCGCATTATCCTGGCAATATGAGCATCGACTTCCTTCAAGAGAAGTCCATCTTTTACATTCCAAATATACAGAGATTTTCTCACTCCTCCAACACCATACTGATTATGTTTCGTGATCGCTAAAGAGCTCTGAGAGTGGAAAGGCTTCGTTGAAATGTTTTTAACATTATTGGGCAAGGTGAAACACGTCTCTTCACCATTCTCAAATTTCCAAAGACTAAACCCGGTCGGCATAGTTCCTATCAAAAATGTTCCATCAGGCGATAGTTCTAACGCCATTATGCGCATAGGTGACTGGGCTATCTCTTCTTTCTTCTCCCAACCATCCGTGGTCAATTTGAAGTGGCATATATGATATTCGTTATTAGAGAATTCTGTGGCATAAATATCGCCCTCTTGTATAACGAAGAGTGCGCTGTCAATATTTAAATCAGTCATACTTACTCCGTTGACAGTCGTCCTCAGAATGTGCTTATCTCTCAGATTTTCTTGTCCTTTCTTAAAACTAGACAATGCGATTGAAAAGTTTTTATCATCAACGTAATTAATATGAGAAATGAAGAAATCATTTTCATCAATTATATGAGAGGAATATTTTAATCCATTGGAGAGACTGAATGTTATCCACTCCTTAAGACTCCATGCTATGCCTATTTGTTTGAAAATAGCAACTCCGGCAATAGGTTTCGTTTCAAGCATGTTTTTTAATATTTCAACATCCCCTGACAAAGCATTCAACAGAACTAATTCATTGTGGTTGGTAAATGCCACAGCATATTTGTCATCGGGACTCAGAGCTAACGCTTGCATAATTCCCGGTATTTCTGGATTGACGTCGCAAGTAATTTCTCCAGTCATGAGATCAAACATTAAAAATTTATTCGATATGGTGAGAACAAAACGCTGATCTGAGGTCAGGCAAAAACCGAACACTGCAAAAGGGTGACCTTCTAACGAATATTTCAAAGGTCCTCCCGGAGTGTGGAGTATATGGAAAGCTGGTACCAAAGCGCAATGCTGAATTCCTAATTGATCACATTGTTCAATAAGACCTTTTACCCTTGGATAAATGTTCTTCACTGGAAGTAGTCTTCCTACAATTTGTGACGCAAGCATATCTGGATGTTGGCTTAATACTACTCCGCCAAGTCTCATTCCATCAGCAACTATATTCAATTGCTTGATAAGCTCGTTATCAACAAGATTCTCGACAGCGTCTTCAAAGTCTGCCAAAATCGCCTGAAGTGGACAACAGCTGACTTTTGAGTGTAGCCATAAATAGCTGAATAAAACGTTTTCAAATAGATCTTCAAAACGATCCGATCTCACCAAATGAAATGGCAGCTCTCCGAACTTTCTCTTGTTGTACCCCGAAACACGACCATCTTTAGTATGGAATACAAGTGGCTGCAGAGGCACTTTGCGATCTGCTGTGCCTTCAGGATTTTTCAAACCAAATCTGTAACGTTGAATTTCGGTGTACCTGAAGGGCTTTGGTGTTCCACCTCCCCAAGTGCCTAAGAAATATTCAGCAATCGAGGAATGAAAGTATTTTATTTGATCTGGTTTCACAAAGTATCGTTCTATAGCTGCATCTCTGAACTGTCTATGATACCAATTTAGAACGCTAACGCCATCAGCTTCTCGTTCTGACAGATAATTTGGTAAATCTCTTCGAATTCTCGTCCAAAGAAGGGGTGGAATTCGTCTTACTGGTGGCATGTGGTATTGATACACATCATCCAAGACAATGTCATCCAGAGAAATTAAATCTTCTAATTCAGTTTCACTTAAACCACTCTTGGAAGCAGTTATGTAGGAAAGGGCATGAGCCACTAGCAATCTTCCGTGTTGCTTTTCAATTCGATCGAATAATTTCATGATACTGTCCATAACAGTGAAAGCTAGGATGGTTTCGCTTGCTTTTGAATACGATCTCCATCGCATGACATCTGCAAATATTAGTTTTATAAAAATTGGAAGGGTGCATTTCGATATGGCTTTCCTCACAACATTCCATTGGTATTTACTTAAATCTCTTCCATTTGTTTCTAGCCAACATTTAATAGTATATTCTGCCAGTTCTTCTCCAAGAGGATGGACTTCAACGAATTGGTTTTCATTGCTCAACATCTTGCACAGCAAGTTGTATTCTTTAGCTTCTCCTTCGGATGCAGTAGAAATAACTATTTTAACATTTTCTGGTATTCTTGTTGGTAACCACGTCAGCTTATTGGCAGCTTGTTGGCCGGTTAATTGATCTACCGAATCTAAAAAAATATAAAGAGCTTGCTCCTTCGTTATTTTAGTCAAAAGACGTTTTGTAAATGCTATTAACGGAATTAAATCATCTGGTATGCCCTCCCAAGGCATCATATAATTGTACATTATCTGTTGGCAGACACTTGTTAGCATTGGAATTACACTAGAACTGTCTGGAGTGGTACCGAGAAATCTAAGAACTAATATTGGCTTCGTTCCCTCCGGACACCATGATGTAATCATGCTTGCTGCCTTGGCCAGAAGAGATGTTTTCCCGCATCCTCCTTTGCCATGAAGGACAAAAGGCTGCACTGAATTTGCCTGGATGTAGTTTTGAATTCGATTTAGCTCATCTTCTCTGCCTTGGAAAGTTGAGACAGAACTCTTACCTGCTTGAAGATGCTGTAAGATTTCGGTTACAATGTGTCCTTGACTGCTCAAGTCTTCTTTTCTCATTGCTCGATCCACCAAACGAGTTATGTGCTTGTAAAAGTGAGCTGTAAATTCTCGAAGATAATCTTCATGGTACTTGACAGCTAAGCCTTCTTTTCCACACCAGTTTATTGTGTATCTGAAACATGTGTACATATATGTCGATCACGGAAAGACTATGCAAACATCAAATAGTAATCTATTTTTAATAATCATTTTTTATTTAATTTGGATCAAAAAGAAACCCTCAAACGAACGCTATGATTTTGTGAATAATAAAAAAAAATTGAATAAAATTATTCACTCTTACTGTTCTGAGTTGTTTTCAATTTAAACGGAATCATAGTCTGGTTTTAATAATAAAACTGTCTCAAATAAAAAGTGCCATTCGTAATGAGTAAACCTGATTTACTTAAGTTGAAAAAAATTTTAAATTACTGCTAAATTTTAATAAAAATTCAAATTTATTAAAAATCGTACAAAGTTTGCAGATAAGAAACAAAAAACGCGTACTAATGCAAACTTATGCCCTTATACTTGTTTCCCATGTGGGCGGCCCCACCAAAAGAGCCGTATTAATAAAAAACCTTTAAGAAATTAAATGCTTCAAATTTTAAGAAGATGTTAAAAATCTAAGATTGATTTCGCTGATACGTGATTTGCATAATTTATTATGATTTTGAAACATTCTTTAAAACAATACTATTATTTTTTCAAATTAGGAAATGCCGAAAACGAGAGCCTCTGACGTAGAATTCTCACTAAACATATTTTTCATACTTTTTTTATTATGTCGTATTGAGTGAAAAATATTATATTTAGCATTTTAATAATTTATGGTTATGAAATACAGCATGAAGCACCGCTGCCTTTTTCTGCGTTAAAGGTAAAATCTTCCAAACACAGCTCACTTATCCAAACAATAATTTTCAAACTTTGGACTTAATTGCAGTTATTTAAATCTAAAAGAAAGTTATTCGTCATTGAAATTTCCTTAATTTACACAATTACTTATTGATGTACTTTTGAATATGAATGGGGAAAAAAATTCAAGCCATTTTTTCTTTTATTTTTGTTATTGGATTTAATATTTTAGAACAAATATAATTCCGATAATCAAGCACATTTTTTTAGTTGATATTATTTATTCATCTGTTTTTATAAAAAAAAAGTACCAAAAATAATTTTTAATATCAGTAATATATTTTTAATATATTTTTTAATATCAAAATATATATTAGGGCGTCAGAAAAAAATAGAAAAAAGATACCAGTGTCCCATTTGTGTCAGAGAGTTAATGACCATGAAAGTTGTACGAAATATTATAATACAAAATGTACTTGACGTATGTGGTGATTTTTTTCTTCTTCATTTTATACTACTTGTTAGTATGTATTCAGAAAAATATATAATAGCATACTTCTTTACACTCTAAGCAAAGTAAAAAAATAAATACTGAACACCCTAAAGAACTTTTGATTAATGATAGGATTTTCAAGAAGGAAAACTTAAGTGTTATTTGTACATTTTGCGAATTATCACAGGAATTTTTTAAGAGAATCATGCACCAGTTATAAAATTCATTTATCAATAATTATAAAATTCATTAATCAAAAATAATTTTTAATAATTATTTGTTATTTTTTATGATTTTATTTATTAATAGTTAAAAAGTTTCGACTTTTATGTCGTACACATTTTACAATTATTTTAAAGAATGTAATTTTAAATGACAAAATGCAAAATTCGAATGAAATCAATCGAATAATTCTTAAAAATCAAACTTTAAATGCATTTTTTTGAAAATTAATTACTCAGAAACTACTCGATCGATTTCGTACCAATTTTGTATTTAGTCATTTAAAATTACATACTTTAAAATTATGTAAGAAATAGTTGATTTCGTCAACAGTTTGAAAGTAAAAAATACAAACCCATCAAAATTAAAGCATGTTTATTCAGAGAAAATACGCTTTTATATCTGATTTCATAACATTAAATATCATCATCGCAAATTAATTATTATTAGATTAATTATTAATTATTATTTAACTAATTAGATTATTTGAAGCTGGACCTTCTGAAAGTGAATTTGTCAACGATTTAAAAATTGGTGGATTTGCACAGATCTACAAACATTGCTACTTTATTATTATCATCATTCAAATCAAAAAGAAACAAAATCACTTATTTATTTTTACATTAATCAGGATTTACTTTTTATATTGTCTACATGATACCTTAATATTCTTACTTCACAGCATTAGAAGCTTCAATTTTAGCTGGTAGTCTAACATCTCTCAGGTCAGTCAATAGCTTTTGAGCCTCAATATCTACAGTTCTTCCCAAAGTATCAATAAATTTGCTGACTTCTTTAAGATTAGTCATATCAACAGCATTTATCTGCCGAATATAAGCCAAACAATGGTTTCTGGTGTTCGGAACATTTAAGATGCCATTTATCACTTCCCTTTCCGTCACTAGATGGCAGCATCAAAGAAATATCAATTAATAAACTTAAAACTTTTCTTTAAAAAATATATATATATATATATAATATAACGTATCGAAAGAAATATTTTAGTGAGTTTTCAAGTTCGCATATAAATAAACAATGAATTGCATACAAATTAAATATATGTAGTAAAAAGATTTTGTAAGGCAGAAAGTGATATTTTTTACTTCTCTGAATCATGATTTTATTTATGCTCTGCAAATTTTATTAATTCTTATTCTTCTTATTCTATTATATTCTTCTGCTTTCTTGCAAAATGTTTGCTTTCATTTCAGATTATTTGAAAACCTAACGTCTTGTGCTCCCCTTTCTATAGCTGAAGAAAAGGAAATTTGAATAATTAAATTGTATAAATTTTCAGCTTATTTTAACTCATTCGGATTTACCAATCTATGAATCTGCTGCCTAAATTTTTAATTTCACAACAAATGCATAACATTTAAAACTTTATTTTAATAGTAATACTGTCAAAAGATATATTTGTAGTTTTATTTTAAATTCAGCTTTACAATAGTATCCTAATTTAAATTTTTTTATTTAAATGTGAATTTCGATTTAAATTTATATCATTCAAATCATTTTTTTTAATAAACACAATAAATGCCCCGAATTGTTATCAGAGATAAATACTTCGTTTTTATTTGATACTGGTGCAATTTTTCATAGATGCATATCCTTTTCATTATTCATTCAATATATTATTATTAGAAAACACAATTTTTAATTTTACTTTTCTTTCTTCACAAGCATTTTAATTAAATAATTTCATTAAAATAACGGAAATATTTAATAAATAACGACTAATTAACTAAATATAAATTTAATGACAGCTTTCAAAAACCATTAGGGATTAAACATGTCCTAATTCTCGGAACCTTTGTAACTCTACCACGGAACCCTAGAGTTCCGCGAAGCTCCATTTGGAAACCGCTCATCTAGACACATGGGACAATGATTCATATGTATTTTTTAATAAAATGAGACCAAACCCAGGACAGAAATTGAAAAGGAATTTTATGTGTAAAAAGTTTACTTATACTAATATACAGGTCTACATATACACATAAAATATCCCACGTGACTTTTTGCGATGAAATGAATCAGACATAACTCAAGTTGATAGGAAAAATAGTGAAGTTAAAAGAGGTTTAATATTCTGACAAAGAGTACTTCGTATAAAGAGTTTTATTCATACAAAGTACAATTCAAAAATAGTATTTAAAAAAAAATTTTAAAAAATTACTACAATGTCTGAACTAGTAATCTTAATACCGTTAGAAGTTAAATGAAAAGTTTATTGGGAAAAATAAATTATTTACCTAACTATAGCTAAGTGAATAAGTTAGTACAAATCTAAAATAGTAATTATTATACTATATAAAAATCTTTGGAACTTTTGAATTATTAACCCTAGAAGCTCGTACTTTTTCTTTATTTAATTCAGCGTAAAAATCAAATAGGAAAAATTACTTTACTTATCTAATTAGCAATACGTATATACACCGAAGAGCCATTACATGAGGCCATTATATATTTAGTTCTATTTACCATTCATCATGAACAAACTGTCATTATTTTTTTTAGTGTTGATATATACACCGAAGAGCCATTACATTATGACCACCCTCCATCTATAACAATGGGCTCGCCCAGGTTTTCATGGTTTCTCGCCCATGAACAATGCTTTCATGGGATACATTAGGACCCATAATCCTCCATAATCCTACCTGAACATAGTTGCAGACCAGGTTCACCCATTCATGGCAACATTTTGTTCTGCGGGGGATGGTGTTTACCAACAAGATAATGCACCATGTCATAAGGGTCGAATCGTCGAGGAACATTCTAGTGACTTTCAAGTCATGTCTTGGCCCCCAAATTCACCTGACCTTAATCCAATAGAGCATTTGTGATCCTACTTGGAAAACCAAATTCGTGCTGCCACGCTACCCCCTCGCAATGTGAGGGAATTGCAGGACCAGTTGGTGAACGCTTGGTACCAGATACCTCAGACTGCCTATCAGCACCTTGTGGAATCAATGCCACGGCGGGTGCTAGCAGTTTTGATGACTAAAGGTGATCCTACATGTTATTAGCAGGGTGGTCATAATGTAATGGCTCTTCGGTGTACATCATTGTACTTTTTTTTAAATAAAATCATCATTGACTTCTAAACTATTATTTATCACCTCGTACTTGGTATCATAAATAAATAGTTATAGATACATATATAAATATATATTAATGGCTCTATATTAATCAAATAAAGCATCATTGATTGCCAATCTTCCAAATGTTTGTAGAAGATCTAGGAGGTTGCTGAATTAAAGTTTACTAATAGTTTTAGTTTACACTTATTGGTTATTAACACACATGAAATAAGAAATCGAAACCCTCTTAAGTTTAAAAAAAAGGAAATAGTTACAAAACAAAAAAAGTATGTCATTTACTTAGTTTATTTTACTCACACAACAACGAAAATAAACAAATCTCGTATAAGCATTTTTTCTCGTATAAGCATTCAAATGGATTAAAATGGGAAGGAAAAAAAATAAAAACGTAAACAAGAGACGGTGAGTGATATGAAATGATTACGAAAGTGTTGTTCTACGCTTTGCGTTTTAGGCCTGACAAAAACATTGTATCTTCTCCATTATCAATAACAAAAACATAGTTTTTAAAGATTTCTTATTTATTTTAGTTTTTGTTTGATTATCTTCTCCTTTTCAGTTTTGTCTACGTCTGATGTTGAAAAGTAGTCGAAATTTCCACCATCGATAAGAGGGAGACAAATTTGTTTGCAGCATTATGTTGTCAGCAGGCAAGAAGCTCCAGTTGAAATTTGAGAACTCTAACTAGCAGAAATGTGGTCTAATTGATTGATGATAAATTCTCTTTAAAATGAAAACATAGCATAATAAATTCTGCTGAAACTATCGAAAACAGAATAAACTTGTATTGTTTTTTCAGCATGAAGCTCCAGTTAAATTGTGAGCTGTCGGGATTTTAATGGACGATGTAAAACGATTGAAATTTTTATTTTACTCTAACATTTTGGCATACTTTTATCACTTGGCATAATTTTGGTTTATCCTGGCATTATTTTGTTAATCCTAGCATTATTCTACTCTAACATTTTGGCATAATTTGACAACATTTGGCATAATTTGACTACATTTGGCATAATTTTATCACTGAAAAAATAATATTTTCAATTTCTTTTTCTATTTGTATGAGCTTCTACAAAGCAATTGTCAACTTGGGTTTATCCCTGTTAGTTAGAAGGACTGTTATATGGTATTATATTAAGGACTGTTTTATGGTTGACTGTTATATTAGGGATTGTCATATTAAGGACTATTTTATGATGAATTAAATCTAATTATTTGTGTCTATCGGATTTTGTTTTGTGATGAAAATCAAAAGAACTGCACAACAAAAATATCCCACAATTAAAAAAAAATGTCAAAAACTAATATTTATTATTTTTATGTAATAATTTTAAAAAAAAGCTAATTAAGTTTGATTAATTTTTTAAAAATATTTTACTGTATTGAAGAGTTAACCTCCTCGTAAGCTAGATATTTCTAAGTAAAATCATATTTCTGAATTATTTAACCCTTTGACGCAGACGGCATACCGGTGTCCCTTTTATACATTTTTTCTGGCTCCCTAATTGCAAGCAAAAATATATTTTGCTATTTTTTTATTAACAGCTTAATAGTTACTAAAAAAATGTGTTAGATTATTGAAATGATATTTATACTAAAATGTAAAATCGAAAAAAAAAGATTTTTTTTTTCAAATTCAATAATTGTCAATTAACAAAACTTCAATGACGACTAACTGTTTCTTATATCTAAATAACTGTAAATCTGAAAAATTAGTGTTTGAAAGTGAGCTGTGTTTGGAAGATTTTACCTTATGACGCATAAAAAAAGACACCGGTGTTTCATACTGTATTTCATAACAATAAATTATTAAAATATTACAGCTATAATAATAAATGATATAAAATATTTCCCCTTATTTCGACCTAAATAAATGCAAAATAATGTGAAATATTTGTAATAAAAATCCTGCGTCGAAGGGTGACAGCTCGAGTCCCAGGAAATTCGAGTGTTCTTTTTTGTCGTATGCCTGTTTAGGTAATGGGGGGGGGGTGAGATTGTTCCTGTTTTTCAGTGGCGCCATCTAGGGCCAGGAATTCGACTTCTGCCATGCCATTCACACAACCACAACCCGTTTATAGGGCAGGTCACATTCACACACAAAGGAGAAAGGACATAGAACATACAGAGAGAGAAAGAAACATCCATGCCTTGCCCGTGATTCGAACCCAGGACCTTTCTGATGCGAGGACAGTTCCCTGTGCCCTAGACAGGCCGGTCAGAGTTCGAGTGTTCTCGTTATTCTGAAAGTGGTCTGAATTATATTAGAAGATAAATTCTGTTCGAAGCAAAATTAAGTTCTGGCAATGATTGAAACTTTCACTGTGATCAGACTTACAGATTCAGTACAGATTAATTAAAGACTAAAAAATATTACAGATTATTTCTTACAGATTTAATACTAGATTATTGACCTAACTAGTCGCAAAGTGCTAAAAATTTCAATTAGATGTATCCTATTTCATCTTCGAGAAAACAAGTACAATAACAATAAAAATAATAACGAGCTTTTTTGGCTAAAACAAGATATAATTTTATTTTTGTCAGACCTAAAACGTAAAGTTCAGGAGCATATCACTTTCAAAGGACGTTGTAGAAATTTTCATTAGAATTTGAAGTATATTACAAAATTGGCACAGATTTCACGATGAGATTTGAGCACTCTAAGTAGTCGGAATTCTTATGATAATTAATTAGTTTTGGCAGTAATAGTGCAATAAATTCTTGTCTTAGCTGTCAGAAAACTATTGAGATTTTAATGGTTTTTAGATTAAGAGTTGCACTTGAGATTAAGAAGTCGAAATTTCGATTGAAAGATTTCACCGTTATTGACATGAAAATTAGCTAATAAAAATAAACAAATTAACATTCCCATAAAATGTACTGAAAGAATATAAAAGAGCATTAATAAGAATGTTATTATTTTTTTACTTACCAGACATCATGTAATTGTGCATTGCATCATGGTCAATGCGTTTGGAAATATATAATGTACTTGCAGCCTTTCGCAGCATTTTCTGTAATTTTTCCAGCGTATCCCACCAGGTAGCTTGATCCTGTGCTTGAAGCTTTGGGGCTCTCTGCACACAATGTCATGAAATTTCAAAATAAAGAATAAACGTTTAATTCATTGCCCACCCCCAACATTTTAGAAAAAAAAAGCTGTTTGCACGTTTTTCATAAAACTGATCTTCGAAGATTCTATCTTCACATGAAATAATGTTTTAATATTTTTTTATAACCATGAATTTATGACTGTTAAAAAACGTTTTGCGCATCTTTGGATATAGTCCTCTTTCCTGATCATGAAAATGGTGCAAAATGTGAAAAAAAGGAGAGCTGTAGATTTATGAAAATTAAAGCCGTTCATAATATAATTTCTTTAATATTTGAAAAGTTACAGCAACACTGCAGTAAATAATACTCTTTGAAATATTCAAATATTGAAAAATACTAATTGACTTTAGCGATTTAATCTAAATGAGAAAAATCTCGCCAAACTAACGTTCTTTTCTTTTAAGTTGAAAAATATTTTTAATATTTTTCTGATTTTCATATATCGCAGGATATTTGATACATGATATAAAATGTTATATTTGCTTCAAGCTAAAAGCAATCTAACTGCGGTTTTATTTTAATTTTCTCAGAGTTAAGAAGCTTTAAAAAGGACCATTAAGAATAACTTTCATTATTAAGCTGTATCATTAGTGTTTCTCATAAAATTGTAAAGTTTAATTTTCCGTTATTGAAAATAGTGCCGAAAATCATCGGAAAATATCTCTTTGATCAAACTCCGCCACTTTTCTTTTCTGTATCAACTGATTAAAATCTCATTCTTTTTAACTCAAACTTGGTTTCAATAAATAAAAAAAGTCAAGCAATTTGTTAAATGATCCCATATGGTGGTAATTAAGCAATTTGTTAAATGATCCCATTCTCATGTACACTATTTTCATTAGTGCCATTTGCCTTAGTGGTATTTCTTAATTGGCACTTATTAAGTGTCATTAAGGGCTTGAAGTAAATTTTTTTAATATGAAATTTTTACATGCAACTTCTTTTTTCTGAATTTTTACCTGAAACTGAATTTAGGAAATAGTTTATCGATTTCCACTAGATAATGTATAACCTAAAGAAGCATCTTTAATGCTTAGTGCTTACGTGACAATCATGACATTTTTAAATCTAATGATTTGTTCTCCTAAAGAATTTGGAAAGATGGCTTGTCATTTTGTTTTCCCAATCAAACAGTAAAATATAAATTTTAATTGAAGAGCTATAAGTAAAAAGATATGTTCAGTGATATATAGTTTTCGTCACTCTCAGTGATAAATACCTTAATTTCCGAGTTTATTTACCATAGCGGCAAAAATACTTCCATGGACAACATTGAAATTAGAAATTTATTTATTCTTCCAAGAGAAAGGAAGATTTCGATAGCGTTTGAAAGAAGTAATTTAGTTTTCTTTCCAGTTTAATAGTGATTTTAAAAAAGGAATCACTGAAATACACATTATTCTAGACATAAGTTCTTCAGTTATCTCAAAAGAGTAAATTTACATATAACAATCCATCGATATTAGTTAGCATAACTAAAAATAATCTTAAATACCTTATTGTTGAAGTTCACTAAAACAGAACTGATTGGTTGAAGGACGAACACTGAAGGTACAGCATTCGTGTCCTCTCTGTACCACCTGTCCAAAAGCGATACATCCTGGTTCATAAGGCCTAGTGTATCGTGTATCATGCGGAACTCTTTGCCATCAATTATTGTTGGTATCGGCCTATAGCCATATTTTTGTCCTAGAAATGTCTGTGAAAAATAGAATTAAAAATGTTTGGAAGAAAATGGAAGAAATACTTTCAGAACGGTGAAAAAATTAAACTTACAATTTAAACCAAATTTGAAGGAGGAATGATATGTAAAAAAAAACTATTCCTGTTGTTGAATTTTTTATAGTTTAAGCTATCTAGCTTTTAAATAGTATAACTATCAAACTGTCAACTTTTCATGGCTCACTTTTAACTTTCTGAAACTCAAAATAAACTCTATTTAACAAACACATAGTTTTTAAGATCAAAAAAAAAATTTGGATCACTTAATCAACTTGACCTACAAAGCAATATGACTCGAAATTTCGAATGCATTTCAATAGACCTGAAATGCAATTTTATTACATTTAGGCCTTCTTGTAACTACACTGGTGGACAAAATTAAGGGATGGAAGACATTTTCGCAAATATCTAAAAAAATACTGAATATAAATAAAGGAAATTTGGTATGGATATAGCTTATTCCATGAAAATAAAGTATGCAAAACAAAAATGAAAGTGCCATTTACTGGCAAGACCTATTGCCAATAAATCCAATGCAGTCAGAACTTAAGGATAAAAGATGACAATGAAAGAGAGGCTTGTACAGTGTGTGTTGCCTCTAGTATGATGCATGGCCACCCCTGACAGACAGCATGCACAACGAGTATGCATGTTGTTAATAAGGGAGTTAAGGAGGACTTGTGGAAGACCCTCCCATTCTTCCACCAGAGCAATTTTTAACTCCAGAATGGTTCTGGGGAGAGGTTGGCGCATCGTAATAGCTCTCTCAAGAGCATCCCAAGCATGTTCAATAGAATTCTGATCAGGGGATTTGGCTGGCCAATCCATTCATTGAATATCCTCGCTTTCCAGATACTCATCAACCATGAGAGCCCTATGTGGTAGCGCATTGTCGTCCATAAAAATGAACTCAGGGCCAACAGCGCCCCTGAAAAGACGCACATAGGGCTCTAGGATCTCCTGTTTGTACCTCTGGGCATTCACGGAACCATTGTCAAACACATGGAGCGGTGTGCGGGTATCTTGCATGTGCGAATGAATGTGCGAAAATGCTTTCCATCTCTTAATTTTGTCCACCAGTGTATCATGCACCTTTTATTTATCTTTTGAAAGTTTTTGGACTCAGTCCACTCACTGCACTAACTATGTAAGTGTTAATGATGATTATCACTTACCACAAAGTTGGGACCCATGGATAAGCGTTGACAATTTTCGATTTCACGCATACATAAATCTGTAGTCATGTGATCGTCGGTCGCTTCATCTCTCACACCCCAACGCATATCAACAACCTAAACACAATAAATAGATAAATTATAACGAAGGGAGAAAATAGTTAATAATAAAAAGTAATTTGTTTGAAGGTATTATGTTGTGATTTTCGACACTGGTGATAAATATCGTCATTGAGACTGTAGTCAATATGACTGTATTAAATGAATTAAAGAAAAATGGAAGTAGATAAAAAATATACAGTTATTCAGCCTCGTTTTAAATATTCAAAGAATTATTTCCGCTGAATTTTCAAAATTAGTTGCAAAAATCCTCAACAGCTAGCGCTACTGGCTTGGAAAACTAATTTGAATGTTTTTAACTGCTTGTCAGACCATCGCAGCTGAAATATTTGAGCGAGTCTCTGTTAATTTTATCTTCAGACTTCACGTTAATGCTGTGCAAACAATGGTTATTCTAAAAACATTGTTTTATAGTTATTTGATAGTCAGTATTGCCATCTATTGAGAAACTTTTTTATTAATTTTGAAACTAGATTGGAATAACCAATTTACTCGCACATTTCTAACTTTTTCTATTTTCCTTTGCGGTTGCTTATTCAAATCATTGGTCATTTTTGGAGCAATTTAAAAATACCTAGTAATTTCAGTATTCTTAGACTCAATTTAATTTTTTAAAAAAAATATTATTCAGTTTGCATTTGTTTGATTTTGCAAAATATATTTACTATGTAGTAAGTATTAATTTAAATTAGTTGAGGCACCTTAACAAGTATATATAGGTCATTCTCACGAAAACTGTCATTTTTCAGTTCATAAAATCCCAAAAAAGTAAAGTGAATAAAAAGCTCTGAAACTTTCTATATTAATAGAAATATGTAATGGCATTATAAAGAAAGTATATATCCTATAAATTATACTTAATATTTAAATTAATTAATTTTTTAAATAATTAATTTATAATTATTAATTTATAATAATTAATAATTAATTAATTAATTTAATAAATAAATTAATTAGTTTAATAAATCAATTTATTAATGTATTAATTTATTTTTCAAATTAATTAATAAGTGAATTAATTATTTTCACTATTTAAAAAGTGAGGGACTGACACTAATAGTGAGGGAATGATATTTTATTTTAATACATGTTTTTATCTAAGTTACATCTACCTAAAGTTTGAAAATGATAGCATACTAAGTATATCTAATATTTATTATAATTTAGTCTTATATATTTAATAGTTTTTACAGGTTTGGGAAATAAAATTGGCTGGCACGATTGAACAAAAAAAAATTTTATAATATACTCATCTTGAATCATTCCCTCACTTCAGCGTCATTCCCTCACTTTATACACTAGTGAGGGAATGACGAATTCAATAAAATTTAAAAATAACAGTTAGGCTTTATTAATTTCTGAAGTCAATCACATACAATTATATTCATACAAGAAAGCAACATATAATTATCCACTTTCTCGATGAAGTTGTATTTTATTTTACTCTAAAAAACGACATGAGGGAATGACAAATGTAAAAAATTTTACCTGGTTTGATTCATTCAAATTTATTCCACAGCAAAGCTTCTTTAAGTTGAAGATGGAAACATACTGCAATTTTGTTCTATGATGCCAGTTGTTAACTTCTGAAGTTTTTATTAAAATATTTTTATTCTAAGATGATTGCAGGTGATAAGAACATTGTTGTGAGGGAATGACGCGAAACACTGGGGACAAAGTTTAAAATAGTGCTGTTTTAATATTTTTATCAGAAATTAAATTTAAAATTTATTTTCTGAATTCTATATTTCAATATTCTCAAATAAAAAACACAAATTTGTAAAAAAAAAAATTTATTTCAGAAACAATATTTTTCTTTTTTTAAATCAGCAGTGGGGACAAGTGAGGGAATGACATATTGGTATATTTTTATTACCTAAAATTAATAAAAAATAAAAATTGATAATTTAATTTTTTTCTTTTGTTAGCTTGCATTCTGAAGGACACTTTCCCTGAAAAAATTTTTTTCGTAAGTTGTAAAACAAACATAAAATATACTGGGGACATGAAAATGACTGTTTTTGTGAGAATGACCCATATACACCGAAGAGCCATTAAATTATGACAGCCCTGCTAATAACACTTAGGACCACCTTTAGCCCTCAAAACTGTTAGCAAACGCCGTGGCATTGATTTACAAGGTGCTGATAGGTAGTCTGATGTATCTGGTACCAAGCGCTCACCAACTGGTCCTGCAATTTCCTCACATTGCCAGGGGGTAGCGTGGCAGCACGAATTTGGTTTTCCAAGTAGGACCACAAATACTCTATTGGATTAAGGTCAGGTGAATTTGGGAGGCAAGACATGACTTGAAAGTCACTGGAATGTTCCTCGACTATTTGACCCTTATGACATGGTGCATTATCCTGTTGGTAAACACCATCCCCCGCAGGAAAAACTGTTGCCATGAATGGGTGAACCTGGTCTGCAACTATGTTCAAGTAGCTTACAGACGTCAGGGATTGTTCTATGAGGATTATGGGTCCTAATGTGCCCCATGAAAACATTGTTCTTGGGCGAGAAACCATGAAAACCTGGACGAGTCCATTGTTATAGATGGAGTGTGGTCATAATGTAATGGCTCTTCGGTGTATGTATATATATATATATACAGTTCAAATTATTAAACAAACCCTTGAGGACATTCTAGTCCCAGATCAACTGACCCCAGTCATGAACCAACAATAGAGCATGTCATCGTTAATTTTTACTAATCAACTTTTAGCCTTACACTTTGAATTTTTATCTACTTTTGATTTTAGACTTCATAGACTTCTAGTCAGACTTTTACTTTTAGATATTTACTATTTGGACTTTTAGCTTTCATTGATTTTAGTTTTGAGATTTTTTTTTATCTCTTGTTTCCTTATTATTATAGCCATTTAATTCTCGACATTTACACCGGAGCTATTGGGTTTCATTGCCTTTAACACATGTTTTTAATTGTCAAGTGTTATTGTTAATCCATTTTTAACTGATCACCAGCACTGTCATTTAGCAAAATTTTACTGTAATTTTGGTTTTTAGAGAAATTTATTGTAATAATTTTACTTTTATCTCCGTATACCCCCCTGGGGTGGGTCGGAGTTCAACCTATCTAATATATATACAGTTCTACAGTTCTTAAAAGTCGTGACATATATTTTACCTGAAATTCAAGACCGTGTTTCTCTCTGCAAAAGTCTTTAATTCGTGGATAAACTTCTTCCATCAATGCATTTCTTTCCATTGACATATCTTTAAAGAAACAAATAAAGTTTTAATGAATAAACTTTACAAGTTTATTTAGGCTGGGATAGGCCTGGTAGGCAGGGCGCTGAACTCACGTTCGTGAGAACGGAAGTTCAAATTCAGACGGCCCAAGATTTCCTATGTAGTAAATGGTGACTGGTGCACGTTAAAACTGTCGGGTCACAAAGTCCTGCATGTTCCCATTATAAATTATACCTCTAAGGTACTGAATTGGAGACTAATTGTTCTCTGGTTCAGGTTAAAATCACGATCTGTGGATGAATGATTGGATGTATGAATGGGTCCGCCCTATAAACGGGCGCGATGTATGGGTGTGGCAGAAGTTGGATTCTTAGCCATAGATGGTAAACAAAAGGGGAAGGAAACAAAACTAATTTTTATTTAAACAAAACAAGTTCCATATTTTAAGGGTGGAACCCTTCAGATTATATAAAAGCTAAACATTACAATGCAATCAATGCAAGCCGATGCTTAGTATTTGGTCGTTCAATGGCAGACTGATTCTACTGCACAGAATATCAGCCCTCTAGTGGGAAGATTTAAAATTAAGATAATTTACTACTGCATTTCTCAACACACCCTACCTGACAATTTTAAAGTAAAAAAAAATATCACAAAACTTTACAATAGCAAAACAATACATATTCTACATTTCATATTATTTCAAAACATTATCTATTTTAACGAAAAATATAAAAATACACATTAATCAATTATTTATAAAACAGTAAAAGATCATTAAAAAAGATCATATTTGCAGGAATAATAAATTATTAAAATATCATAATTCAGAATGTTCATCATTCAGTTTTTAGCACTGGTCTTCTATACACACAAGTTTTAGTTTTTATGAGACAGGATCGACCTAATCCGTCACGACCCTTATAGGTTTCAAGAACCAAGTTCCATAATAATTTGGACTTACTTTTACTTTAGACGAGCACTACATCACCGACATTTAGGTTTTTCTCTGTGACGGATGCTTTTAGGCAAGTTATGAAATATGAGAAGTATTATATACTTTCCCTAGGCATTGTATATAATACCTAGGCATTCTATAGAATGACAAATGCTATTTAGGCAAGTATGAAAAAAACACTTCCTGATGAGGTTATTACGTAAATGATGTGCATTTCTCAAAAATAAAAATGTTATTCTGAAAAAATAATAAGTGTGCTATTGAAAAAAAAAAAATATTCAAAGTGCATAAAGAAAAATGGAAGTTGTACAAAACATAATTTATGCCTTTCTTATTAAGGGAAACAAAATGTTCATATAAAAAATAAAAAATTAACCAACTTGTTGCAACAAGGCAGGCTTGAATAACATTGCATTACATTACGAAACGAATCGGAGATGTATTTTACACTTTGCCGGTTTCTCATTTGGCATTCTAGGAAATGTGTGAAATATAAATCGTTTCATACATTACCGGCTAGTTTTAGGCATTGTATACAATGACTAGGCATTCTATAGAATGCCGGATTTCAAACTTTGCTGGTTGGTAACATAGTAATTGGATCCAATATGACCTTCTCAATGATCGAGTGCAATAGTTTCGCTTCTGATTTGCAATGTTCATTAGCTTTTTTTTCCCTTCTCTTCTATATTTTTTTTTTTTCGTTGATGAATTTGACTTTTGATTGTGCTGTTGTTTGACAAATCTATTTTGTTGATGAAATCCTTTAGCAAACAGACTTGTCTTTTTAAGAATTTTGCTGAGAAAAGGCATATTAAACACATTGGTTATATACGAGTATAGGCGCCATCTGTTGGAGTTAATTAAAGTTGACAAGAAGAGTGACTTTACCACTACAAATATTTAATACCAATTCACTAGTATATAACACATGTTAAATTGAATGGAGCTTGAGGTAAAATTTGGAAGATGGAGGGATTTAAGTATCGTCCATCTCCATCTACCATTTATTACCTTTTATTTAAATCGACGATTGTTTCACATTAAACAGTAGATTTGCTCACAAATTGGACAAAAATCTGGTGAAGTAAATACAATTTTCCCTGTCAATTAAGAAAAAAATAATAAATAAATAAACAGCATTCATCAACTAGTAGTATTCGTTCATCGAAATTTATCACAGATAAAATTCTGGAAAGGGGGTAATGTGGCATAACTACCTCTACAAATATTAAATACCAATTTATTTCTGTATAAGTCATGTCAACTTGATTCCATCTAGGGGTACCTTTTGATAAATGCAGGTTGACATAGTCGGTAAATATAACCCCTCACGTTAACCGGACTAATAGTTAGTAAAGAAAGAATTTCGACTCAGGCAGGACTCGGTGAAGTAGATAATGTTGACGACAAACAGCAAGCTTTTATTTTAACATCCACTATCAGTTCTCGCTTAGCATTAACTTTACTTTTATATTAACTTTATTTACTCGCTTAACATTAAGTTCTCGCTTAACTTTAATATTTATATTATGAAATTAAAATTTAGACAATCTTACAATATTCTTTTAACATTAATGTAACCTGCAATCCGTGACAATAAATTTAAAAGTACATATAGTATATATGCAATTAGTTACAGTGAGCGAAGTATATATAAGAGTACAGTGAGCAAAAAAATTATCAGCTTGAATAACTTTAGATCTAATGATCGGATTTTCACGATCTAAGTAAGTATCAATCTTAATGGTTTCTGGGAGTAACTTCAAATATTAGTGTCCCGCAATGGACAGATCGTTAAGACGCGGTTCCCAGCAGATCACCGATGTCAAGCATCACAGGCTGCAATCAGAGTGCGGGCGGGTGACCACTTGGATCAGTCTGCGTAGGAACCGAGAGTGTGCGGTATTAGTCCTCGTTAAACTGTTCTACCGTAAAGTGTTCGTCTTCGCGTGCAGGTTGTCAGGCTACTGAACCAGGGATGCCATCCCCTATGCAGAAGGCATGTCTTCATGATCATGGCATGTCTTCTTTGTGATGGCATGTCTTCAGATCATCCTGAGCGATGTTTCCCAGACCGTCGCCAATAGCCCATTGTGTAGCTCTAGTGCGACGTAAATGAACAAAAACAAATATTTGTATTAACTATTAGTTATGTTGCGAAATCAGACACCAAAATGCGCTTTCTTTGAATAAACATGTACCTTTTTTTTTTAAATATTTGGATTCCTAAACCTCAAAATAGACAAAAATTTGAAAAAATTGCAGTCGTCCCAAAAAAAGGCCGAGAATTATCGCCACAGCAGATTAAAAATTATATATAGCAATTATAGCATTCGGTTATTTTACATCCATATTTGAACTGCCGACCCCATTTTTGGGTTTACGACTACTTATGTTCAACTCCGTAGACTTGAAATTTTGATCCAATTCAGAAGGCAAGGAAACTCATGAATCAGTACCCCCAGAGGTATTGATTCGTAATGGGAACATGGAGGACTTTGCGACTCGACAAATTTAACGTGCATCAGTCACCATTTACAACACGGGGATTCATTATGACGCATTCGCATACATTATTAATACAAATACATTTTCCAGGGCGAGACAATGAGGCAACCACAAGCACTTCCACTGGTCCAAGAGGTCCACGAGGGAAAAATGCACAATATTGCCGTGATTATAACAGAGCACGGAAGCGAGCGGAGCAGGAAAAAGAGTCGTTGAATAGAACTAGTGATCCTTCTACGACTGCTGATTCTTCTACAATTAACGTCGCAGGTTGCGAAGTTTAACATCTTCCACTCGGAGGGACTCCACACACTATTTTTTTTTTCAAGTTTAAATTATATAATTTGCAATCTCTTACGTGCATGCTTTTTAGTTTCATTTTTGACAAGGTCTAAAAAATATATTAAAGGTAGTAATTTCATTACACCCTGTGCAACGAAACATTTGAAAATGAAGGGAAAAGAACGTATTTTGTGCATTTTTAACAATAATAAGAATTTGATCACCCTCTGTTGCATTTTGAAGAACGTTTGAACTAGGTTTGGAGATCAATAACTATTAAAATCGGTTCTCCCAGAGTTATTACAGAGTGAAAAACCGTTCCTGTCTCTGTGGTAAGTTAAAATCCGAACTGAAACTTTGGCGTTAGCGCATGCGCGCCTCCATTGCATAACCTCCCGTAAATACTTCTATATTAGTGGACTTTACGTACGAGATCTGGGTGTAAGATGTTTCTTTCTGCTTGTTAATCATATACTTGTTAATCTGTTTGTTAATCCTATATTGGTAATATTGTTTCGCTAATAAAATATGTTATTAACTAGTGCTGGTATAATCCTGAACCTCTTAAACAGTGACAGTCTCCATTGCAATTTGTTTTTAATCCACTTCGCAATTCATTGCAAAAATAGACACTGAACATTCAAATAATCAGCTTCTATTGATTCATCAAAATAGCAATGACTCATAAACCAGTAGCGAAAGGTATTAGATTTTTAATTTCACAACATTACTAAAAATATTTTTTTTTTTAAAAAAAAGTACCTGTGAAGGTGGAACTGGTGAATATTCTGACAATCTTTGAACTGACAGGGGGGAGGTTGTCGAGGCAACCTAAGAATATTCCATCGATTGCTCTGTCGTCCATACTGAAAAAGAATAACGTCATGGTATTTTAAATGCCCATAAAATGTGCTTCTTAACCACCACCATCAAAATCAGCTTTGAAAATTAAAAATATTTCCATTAATTGAACATTTAACATCTCATTTAAATTTCTTCTGGCAATCAAACATATGTTAACACTAAACTTTAATTTTAGTTAAATTTAAAAGAAAATGATTGGCCACTAGATGGCAGTAGTAATTATGTGGAGATATACAGATGATTTTGTAAGAGAGAGAGCGTAAGAGTGCGCGCCAAGTAAACATGATGTGGAGAATGATACAACAACTTGATGACTGTATATATAGTTCCTGTAAATAAATTATTAATATGTCATAATTATCAAACTCTTACTTCCTCCTCCCCCCAACCGAGCTACTCGACACCTGACTATTTATAATTTTGTAGAGAAACTAATGAAAAAGTTCGATTCGAATATCTGAGAAATTTACTAAGTTTCAAGCAATTTTCTAAGTAGTTCTTGTACTTTTTAAAAGGAAGCTCAGAATGATACGGGGTTTTCTACAAATATTATTTTGTATCATAAGACCAAATTAAATAACAAATGATAATACGTTCATTCCCCGAAATATGATTCTATGGAGAAAAAAAACATACGAAAGAAAATATATACTTTTATGTGTTATGATGCCCTACAGCAAAACTGTTTAATAGTACAAAATCAAATTTGTGGAAAACCCTTTATTATTTTGAATTTTGTTTTAAAACGTACGAAAACTACTTAGAAAATTGTTTGAAACTTTTTAAATGTTCAAGATATTCAAATCGGATTTTTTTTTACTATTATTATTTGCGAAATACGATTCACTACAAAATTAAGTAAAAAAAAAATTTTATTTTTTCCGGGCATGTACACTATAAAAGAATTACTTTAATTTCTTATATCCTGCGCAGATCCCCTGATCCCGAACGACGTTGCAAGTTCCTAAACAATGTTGCCAAAATGTGCCGGCGCTCCATCGTGCTGAAACGACATGCTTCGACGTGTAGCTGCTCGAATGTCAACCATACGATCCGTCAACACTCTTTTCAAAAAGTAAGATAGATATTTCCGTTGAGGTAGTAGATATTTTATTCTATAACAGTCGTTACACTGCCGACCCAATTTTGAGTTTACAACTACCAATGTTCAACTCAGGAGCCTTGTGGTTTTGAACTCCATCCAGGAATCAGGGAAACTCCTGTAACATGTCACCGATAATGGTTTAGGGCAGGGATGGGCAAACTACGGCCCGCGGGCCAACTGTGGCCCTCCGGAAGGTTTTATCCGACCCCTTGAATAGAACTTTGATTTGCCGATCAGTGGCAAATATAAACAATATACATCCATTTTCTTGTCAACTATTTAAAATTATTTTTGTTTTTCCTTTTTTAACAAAGTACTGATGACCTTCTTACTTTCTCTTTTTGTTCTGAAAAACATAAATTGATGGAAATAGTTAGCGCAGACAGCTTCAATTGGTAAAATGTTGAAAGCAGAAGTTCTTCATAGAATAGCCTTAAATTGGCTCTAACTAGCGTTTGTCTTTCTCGAGGAATCTAATATAGGTGAATTGTACTTCACCTTTGGCAGAAAGCTGGATTTTAAGATCCAACGAGCGGACAATCTAGCAATCATCTGAAGCAGTTGTTTCTAAATATGCCAAAGTTTTACAAATCATAACCAAAAGCTAGTTTCCAGAATGTAATATTTCATTCCCAGAAAATCAGCGCTATGTTTGCTTAATCTTATATATGTGAACTATGAACCTTAGAAAAAATCATTTTAGAAGTGGACTAACAAAAAAGCATTTAGCCTTGTTCCTTAAAATAAGCACATCTCACTTCGAACCTTAATTTAAGGAACTTTTAAAAATGAAATTGCAATTTCATTCATCGCACTAAATATTTAAATTAAAACTTGTATGTCGCTTCTTTTTTAAAATTTTGAAAGTTTTATTTGGCCCACCAAACATTTTTTTTTCTCGATTTTTGGCCCTCGACCAAAAAAGTTTGCCCATCCCTGGTTTAGGGTGAGCCATTATTGAATTTATAAAATTGATCTGTTGCTCCTTTTGCAAGTGTGTTAATAAAGGTTTAGAATCAACCTGTAACAATCCATTTATATTTTCTCAAAGTTTTACAATATAATCACTGTTTGTTTTCAATTCTTCTTATTTATGTAGTTTTTACTTCATATTGTAGTTTTTTATTTTGTATTGTAGTTGATTAAATTTGTAATTGAATATCGAAAGACATAATCCAATGCTGACGATGACGTCATCCGAGAGAAGGGGGGGGAGAAAATATTGAGAATTTCCTTGAAGATTTTTTTTGAAATTTTTTTTTTTATTCTTTATCATTTGTTAATTTATTTTAAACTATAATATTCAAAGAAGAAAAAAAGCAGATTAATAATACTTGGATATTGGACGCCACCAGCAATTCGTTAGGCATCATGGAGACTAGAATCTTGAATCGTACGACCCTCATGACAAATTAAAAGTAGTAAGAGCATAATAAATTAAGTTTTATGCAAATCTATCAATTTAAAGACAGATGTGAGAAGTTCCGTTATAGAGTGGTCGTTATCTTTGATGACGTCATTGCGGGAAAATGTACCATGTGTCTCATGTTCAACCGAATCCAAAATACTTACTGGCCCAGCTATTAAATATTTCTGCAAAACAACTACACGTTATGTGTACCATACATGAAGATTGATGAATGTTTTAAACAGGGTTTAACTAGAATAGTTGCCTCGACTCCAATATTTTTGAAAGTATTTACGACGTAACAATACTATTGTTGCTAAGACTTATTTCAAAAACATCAGTTGTATTTATAATAACGCAGCTTATCTTAAATCGAAAAACCATCATTTTCAATATAATTTCTTTATTTTAACATAAATTTGCTTTATTTGATATCTAGTGAAACCGCGACTACGGAGAATACAAATATATAGTAAAAACTCGATCTAACGAGAAAGACATATTACTGTAAGTTCGCTATTTTATTTTATTTTATTTTATATTCGTCGTTGAACAGCCAACCCAATTTTGAGGTTTACGACTACTAATGTTCAACTCCGTAGCCTTCTAATTTTGAACCAATCCAGAAGACAAGGAAACTCCTTTATCAGTACCCCCAGAGGTATGATTTGTTATGGGAACATGGAGGACTTTGAGACTCGACAGATTTAACGTGCATCAGTCACCATTTACTACACTTCTGCCGGAGGGGATTGAGCCCATGAACTCTTGGACATCGGCCCACTGCCCTACCAATAAGGCTATCACAGCCATAGGTTCGCTATTACAACAAATTTTCAAGTCGCCCTATAAATGTAGCATTAAAAATACAAAAATTAAGTATTTAAAACGAGTTTTAAAAAAAAATTCTAGCTTTCCGATATTTTGACATTTTTTTAAGGGAAATACATTTTTCTGCTGTTTAAGTGAGTAATATAGGGAAAAACTGATGGCATTTTAATTTATTTCCGGTACTAATACAGAAAAGTGAAAAACGAACATCATTTCCTTCTTAAGTCTTTTTGTATGGGTCATTTATGTCTTTCCTACCGACGTCTGCTCTTTTTAGGAACCCTGGTGTCAAAAACCCCACCCTTTAATTGTAAAAATAATCAATAGATGGCGATAGTATGCCTAGTTTGGGAAATAAAATGATTTTATGTAAAAACAGATTTTCGAGCAGAAAATAAAGTAGTTGTTGTGTTTTTGTTCTTGTTGAGTTCGGTTCTTCACTTTTCAATTGCTGTCCAATAAAAATTGGATTTTAAGTAAACTAATTCCTGACACTGGCTCTTACTTCAAAGGAATGCGTCGTTTATTGACATATTACCTACCATGCGCCATTATTTTTCTTCTAGATAGTTTACTATCGAACTCAACATTCGCTGTTATCGATAACGTAGCTTGTATTTGGCAACTTGCATCTACTAGTAGCAACTTGTGTTACTGATATCGTTTATTTGTAATTGTTATAAGCTGCTTTTATTTACTTTAAATACTTGATGACCTTACTAAATGATGAACCATCACGATGATACCGTGTGATATACATAAATGCTGCTGGCAAGACCTCTCATTTCGTTGCAGATGTGACATCTGTTTAACCCCGAACCGTCTAATCGTGGAGTGGGCAAGGTCGAATGAGGCTGAAAAACACGTGACCTCATCTGATATAAAATTATTAATCTAACGCTTGATCAAGATCAAAAATCTATTGACATATTAAAAAACAAATTTAACAAAAAGAAAGGAAAGAATGAAATCGTAATTTAAATGTATTAAGAATTTAAGAAACTTAATATAATTATTATTCTTTAAAAGAGCCTTGGTCAAAGGAATTAGGCACACTTTCAAAAAATCATGGAGTGATGGTTTTAGTTGAATCAACTATAAATAAAATAATTAGACACTAAAATATAAATTATTTTCTTGTGACTCAACGTGAGTCTGAAGACCATGTGATCAATTGAGGCGCACAGATCATCCATCAAATTAAGAGAAGTGATTTTACAGCAAAAGTTGC